>NW_006408565.1:13624618-13736686 GCF_000296735.1 Chrysochloris asiatica | reverse complement strand
TTTGCTGGAAATGATGAGGATTTGAAATATTTACTGATGAAGATAAAGGACTATATTGAAAAGATGAAGTAAAAGTGCTGAACAGCAAATTTCAAAGAACTGGCATTAGAAAACCAAAAGGGAAGAATATGTTCAGCATTTCTCAAGCTGAAAGAACTGAAGAAAAAATTCAAGCCTTGTGAACTGGGGCCAGGCAGTCAACCTCTCCTATGCTTTAGGCGATTTTTGCTTTGTTTTGAATCTATAAAATGGAGGATTATACCTTCCTAGATTGTTAAGGAGTCATGGTGGAGCTATGGTTTAGGCATTAAGCTGCTCATTCTGATTCAAGCAGTGGGTCTGAGTGTTTGTTTTTTAAATATATTTGTTGTTGTTAGATGCCATCGAGTCGGTACCAACTTATAGCGACCTTATGCACAACGAAACACTGCCCGATCCTGGGCCAACCTCACTACGGTTGCCACGCTTGAGTCCATGGATGCTGCCACTTGGCCAATCCATCTCGGGGGTCTTCCTCTTTTTCTGACCCTCCACGTTACATAACATAATCTCCTTCTCCAGTGACTGCTCCCTCCTGACACTATGTCCAAAGTATGAGAGACCAAGTCTGGCCATCTTGGCCTCTAAGGAGCACTCTGGCTGTACTAGGCATCAATTCTTCTACGGTCTTCCTTATTCACTGTCCAGCTTTCGCATGCATATGAGGTTATTGAAAATACCATGGCTTGGGTCAGGCACACCTTAGTCCTCAAGCTGACATCTTTGCTCTTTAACACTTTAAAAAAGTTGTGTGCAGCAGATTTGCCTAATGCAATACATTGTCTGATTTCTTGCCTGCTGCTTCTGTGAGTGTTGATAGTTGATCCAAGAAGAATGAAGTCCTTGACATTTAAATTTATATGTAGTCCTAAATGCTTTGTGAAGAATATTTTATTCAATCCTTGTTGTTGCTGTTAAGTGTCATCGAGTCAGTTCCAAGATACCCAGTATAGGGCTTCCATGGAGCTACTGGTAAGTTTGAACCTCCAACTTTGTGTTTCAACCTGACCTTGAGGTTCAGTGCTTATCCTACAGTGCCACACCAGGATTCCTTAATCCTTTGTTGTTGTCCTTAAGAGCCCTCAAGTTGGTTCCAACTCATAGCAACCCTACGTAGGGTTTCCAAGGAGTGACTGGTGAGCTCAAACTGCCAACCTTGCAGTTCAAACCAACTTTTCAGTCCAGTGCATTAACCACAGCACCACACCAGGACTCTTTTTAATCCTTAATAACAAGAAAAAAAACTAAAATTAAGAAACCACTGCCATCGAGTTGAACTCTAACTCATAGTGATCCTACGTAGGGTTTTTGAGACTGTGAATCTTTACAGAAGCAGATAGCCTCATCTTATTTCCATGGAATGGCTAGTGGGTTTGAACTGCTGACCTTGCAATTAGCAGCCTAGTGCTTATCCTACAGTGCCATATTTTTCATAATATAATGCAAATGTTTGAGGCTGCCTTGAACCCCCACCCCCACAGATTGCTAAGGTTCCTCAGAACTCAGTTTGAAAATCTCTGAGGAGTATGTTGCTGGGCGGTTATAATTGCTAGGAAGTTCCTTACTGTATCAACACTGATTCTCTTTCTCTCTCTCACCATTTGTCCTAATGGACAAACTCTTAGAGCCAATTCCTAATAAGTCTCATTCTTCTTTCACAATGGCAATTTTTGAAAGCCTATAGTCTTTTTTTTTAAGTTTTTATTGTGAATTGAGTGATAGTTTACATGAGGGCATATCAGTTTTATATTCATAGCTTCATTGTAATGATTACAATCGCATCTGTGCATCATCATTCAACAGTATTTGCATCTATCCCCAGTTTTGTTTTTGTGTGTGTGTTTTCCGGGGGGCAAGGGTATGGACACAAAAACACTCAGGAATATATAATCATTTAAACAACCAAATTCTGCAAGCCTGCCTCCTGGCCACCAGCAGCTGGCTACCAGCACACAGCCTTTCTCTTTCGAAAGTCCATAGTCTGATATGAAGTTTTTGTTTCTGTATGTGTGTGTGCATCACAATATAAAATGTATTTCTTACCATAGTTCACAGTAAAAAAACTTTGGAAGTTACTGTTCTATCTGACTATTCTCCTGGTTTCATGGGGGTTCCTCTCTCTCACTATACTGGACATGTTTCTAAAGTCTTGTCACCACCTTCATCTGGATCTCTATTCATACCTCTTCAAGGATGACCACCTTCTCTTAAGAAAGCCCATTCATCTCTCTCTAGCCCTGCAGTACAATGACTTGTTTAATGTCTCTTCAAGCCATAGTCTGTGTCAACTCCCAAACGACTTTTTCCTGATAGGTCTGGGTAAGAGAAGGTTGGGGAAGATGCTGATGGCTTATGTGATTCATTTGAGAGTGAATTCAGTTGTGAGTTGCTCTGAGCCCTGTTAGCAGAGCTAATTGTGATTGATCAATTTTGTCATCCCAGAAGCAGAAGTGGGAATCTTACTACCATTAGGGAAGACTAGCCAGAAGTGGAGCTAGTCCTTTGGATTCGGAGATCCCTACGCTGTGAGCCTCCTCAACCAAGGGACAGAAAGCTATGACACTAAAGGAAAAGCAGAGGAGTAGCAGAAGGGCAGCAGCAAGAGAACCACGAATCAGAGCACCAGACAGAGCAATGAGCGTCCCAGCCTATGGAGCAAGTAAAGCTGCTACCTTAGAACAAGAGGCTCACTTGTGGAGTCGGGCAGCTCCAGGCATTTCATTGGGTAGCTAGGTTTGCTGGCCCACAGAGACAGAGCTGAGTACCTTTGGACTCAGGCTTATAGCTGAATGGAGTGTCCTTAGGGCATTTATCAGCAGCTCTAAAAGAGTTTCGTAGCATTTCCTGAGCATGGCAGAGGCCAGGCCAAGTCTCAGAGAAAAGTCTGCTGACAAGGCTGAAAAAAGACCATTCAGACCGAAAAACTGTATCCTGGGCGTTTCTGTCTTGAATTGTAACCTGTTAACTTTCCTAATAAACCCCCGACTATGAATATGGTGACAGAGTCTTGGCCATTGAAGTGAATTATTGAACCCAACTGAATAGACAGTGCTCTGGGAGGATGGTTGGTGCCATTTTTATAAGCCCTTTTCCCTTGCTTTATTTTTTAAAGCATTTTCCATCCTGGTGTGGGCACTGTGGGTTAATGCGCCAGACTGCAAAGCCATTTGAACTGCAAGGTCGGCGGTTCAAGCTCACCAGCTGCTCCTTGGAAACCTATACAGGATTGCTATGGGTTAGAATCAACTCGACGGCACTTGACAACAAGAACAACATTATACTGCATATTTGTTTATGCTCTCCCCCAACAAAATGTTCATCCCCAGTCTATTTCCTGGTCCATAGTATTTACTCAGAGTCCTGGTGTGGGGCCGTAGGATAAGCATTGGACCACAAGGTTGGTTTGAACTGCAAGGTCTGCGGTTCACACTCACCAGCTGCTCCTCGGAATCCCTATGCATGATCGCTATGAGTCTGAAGAACCAACTCCACAGCACTTTACAACAAGTATTTACTTAACAAATATTTGTGGAATGAATGAATGGTTGAGGCAGGCACAGTTTAGCAATGGTATGTGTTTAAATGTGCTCACGCTACAATTCCTTCCTTCTGGAGCTATATTCTATATTCCACATTTAACTTACATGCTTACAGCTACAAGTATGAATTCATCCAATCATTTCTTTATATCTTTTAAGCCCATTTTGTTATATTTGTTGTTGTTAGGTGCCATCGAGTTGTTACCAACTCATTACAACCCTATGCACAACAGAATGAAACACTGCCCGGTCCTGAGCCAACCTCACAGTTGTTGCCACACTTGAGCCCATTGATGCTGCCACTTGGCCAATCCATCTTCTGAGGGTCTTCCTCTTTTTCTCTGACCCTCCACCTCACCAAACATGATATCCTTCTCCAGTGACTGGTCCCTCCTGACAATATGTCCATAGTATGATGAAAGAGGAAGTCTGGCCATCTTGGCCTCAAAGGAACACTCTGGCTGTACTTCTTCCAACACAGATCTGTTTGTTCTCTTGGCAGCCCATGGCACTTTCAATATTCTTTTCCAACATCATAACTCAAAAGCATCAATTCATCTACGGTCTTCCTTATTCACTGTCCAGCTTTTGCATGCATATGAGGTTATTGAAAATACCAGGGCTTGGGTCAGGCGCACCTTAGTCCTCAAGCTGACATCTTTGCTCTTCAACACTTTAAAAAGGTCTTGTGCAGCAGATTTGTTTGATTTCTTGGCTGCTGTTTCCATGAGTGTTGATGGCATATGATGACAATCAAAAGACTACAGCCTTCAATATGGATTATACCTCAAAAATTCTCAAAACTGGACCAATAAGCAACATCATGATTAATGAATAAAAGATTAAAGGTGTCAACGATTTCATTTTACTTGAATCCACAATCAACACCACGGAAGCAGATGTCAATAAATCAAACAATTGGACAAATCTGCTGCAAAAGACCTCTTTAAAATGTTAAAAAGCACAGATGTCACTTTGAAGGCAAAGGTGCGTCTGGCTCAGGTTGTGAATTTTCAGTTGCCTCCTATGTATGCAAAAGTTGAACAATGAATAAGAAAGACTGAAGAAGTTTTGATGCCTTTGAATTATGGTGTTGGCGAAGAATATTGAGAATATCATGAACTGCTAGAAGAATTAATAAATCTGTGTTGGAAGTAATACAGACAAAATATTCCTTACAACCAAGGGTGGGGGAGATTTCTTTCATGAACCAAGGCCTAGAGCAGAGGAGGCATGTGCTGAAATCTACTCAAGGTCCCCAGAGAGGACTTGGGATATGCAGTCCCCCTACTGCCAGCTCCGCAACTCCCCAAACATTTGTACACACCCAGAGGCAAAGGTGTCTAGTTACTGACGCCCTATCACACCGAAACACCCTTGGCAGGAGCTCTTGGAAGACGACACACCTCGGTTATTATCATACTTTACAGGTGGGGCCCCGCGGACACACCTCCAGGGAGGGGCAGGGCCTCCTACAACTCTCACAGTGGTTCCTATCCACCCCCAATGAAATGCTTAGATTAGCTTTACCCCAGAATTCCGCACTCATCCCGCCTCAGTGGGCTTCCCATCCCCAGTAGGCCCACGGGGTAACTCAGGTCAGCCTCCCCACGGCCTCGGGGTTCGTGCTCGAACTGGAACTGTCTCCTACCTTATCTGGTCCCCTGGACTGTATCTGACAGCCTGTATCAGACTGGCCCCCCGGGCAGCCCAAGTTTCTCGTTGCTATGGCAACCATAGGCCTAACAGTCTGGAGAAAAACCTCGGCTTGCAGGCCGACTAACTCTAGCCAATGGCGTCCCCTGTTTCTTTAGCGTGAAAGGTTGCTGGCCAATCGTTAGAAGCGTTTCAAAAATCACAGAGACGCTGCCAGAATTGTTTTGCTTAGGTCAAGTTTCCTACATTACGAAGGTGGGGAAACGGGGGTGGGGGTGGGGGATAGGAGACCTCTCAAAAACCGTGTGATAGACCAAAAACCCTAATTAGAACTTTGCTCTTTCGGGAAACCTACTTTAAGAATTAAAACTAAGGGAATTAATAACATATATGTATAATAGCAAAATTATACAAGAGTATATATACCACGATCCCCTCTTTTATACTCTTCGGAATAATCATGGCCATCTTGCGGCCATCTTGCCACACCACAACCCACCTCTCCCTGCTTAAAACTCTTCAGTGTCTCCCTTTCAATTTTGGATACAATCTAAATAGTTTATTATAAAGTCTCGCTGGCTAGTCCCTGGGATCTCATCTCCAATCTCATAATCTTTGGGTAGTTCCTAAAATAAGCCAACCTCATTCCTGAGCTCTCTCTGCCTCTGGATCTGAACCACATTTGGTCTCTGCCCAAATGTTATTTCTTCATCTCTAGTACAGGGATGAGTTTAGCGATTCGTCTCTCAGATCTGAAATAAAATCTGTAAAATCCCATACAAACATAATCAATTAAATGGTAGGCTTATTGTTAAGACCTAAGTACAGCTGAGCTACGGACGTGCTGGAAGGTTTGGTATGGTACAACCGACCGGTATTATGGAAGGTCAGAAAGGAGAGTTCTCCGGAAGATTTTCTGCTGGGAACCACACCTGGAGGGATATTTAGGGCTGAATACTTAGTGAGAGTGTGGAGTAGGGGAACAGTAAGCATAACCCCAGAGGTGGGGTGGCTAAGAGGACAGGAAGTTCACCTGTCGGGCAGGTGGAGCTAAGCAATCCCCAGAGCTCTTTGATACCTGAGGTGGGGGTGGGGATGGGGATGATATGACACTGTTTTCTTTTGGCCGCTAGAGGGGGGCCTCCAGGTGAATGCAAAGCTCCAGCCAGACTTCACCTCTCCAAGTCTCTCCACTACGCTTCAGGCAAGCTTTGTAGCGCCGCCAATTATCGCGTCGTGTCCCGCCTATTGCCTCCTCGCAGCCACTAGCCTGCGCAAATTCTCTGTCAGCTTCTAACTGGCAGGCGGCCTAGCAAATCAATTCTCGGTCTTTGAAAGCCAAGCACTGCAGCGCCCAGGCAGCTGAGTTGGGGAAGGAATTAAGGCGGCTGTACCTTCAGGCTGTAGGTTGTATAGAAGAGTACTAGTCATTTCTCAGAAACCCTCTGATAGGCGGACCTTAGAAGAAACGTTACCGGTGAGTTAATGATTAAGACTGGGGCTAGGGGAGATTTTAAAAAAATATTATTAAGGAAAAGCGCATGCATTTGTAATTGATGTCTCCTAATATAAACACCCGTTTCTTCCTCCTTGCCTTGTCAGTTTGGGTCCCGTAGCCTCAGAATGTTCGCTTCGAGGGTGAGAGGAGAGGAAGTAGGGGTTTGCAATAACAAAGGTGATGTCAACCTAATCTGAAAGTGGAACGGACTAACTTTGCTTAAATGACGTCTTCCGGCCGGGGCTTCCTGGCCGTAGCAGATGGTAGGGTTGGGTGGGGTGAAAGCTTTCTGGGTCTGCCCTGGCTGCTGGGGCAAAGGGCTCTGCCTTTCCTGGTGATACAGTTTCCAGGTCAATGTGAGGGGACGGAAAAGGGGAACCCTCAGTGAGCCAAAGCCAAGGAGAGGGAACGCTCTCGGCGCGTCCCTGCGCTTAGCAGACAGACAGTTAATTGAGACTTCAGCTGGTGGGAAAGGTTGCGTTTTATTTTATTTCTTTTCAGATAAAAGAAAGTCTAATACAGATCCTACTCTTACCAAAAATATGCCCTCCGACGGGTTGCTTAACATCTTGGAGCCCTGGTTCTCTCTTCCAAAACCTGCTCTATGGGATTGATGAAACCAATCCCTTGCGATAAAGAGTGAAGGGGGCGGGGGTGGGGAGCTTGAAGCATGCACCCAATGGATTAGAATCAGTGACCATGTGCTTCCAACTGGAACAAATGGCAGCAGAGAGTTGGTTGCTTGCCAATTTGGGCAGTTGTTAGTCATAGAAGAATGTTTTGGAATCAAGAAAAAGAGGGTCACCAAGCAAAGGAAAGTTTGCCTTATCTGGGAGTACAATTTGCATCGAGTTCCTGCGAGGCAGTTTAGTCCAAACTCTTATCCAGCTGAGGGACAGCTATCTTGGCAGGAGATGCTTCAGAGGTCTGGGCGGTTCTGAGGAGAAACGGAAAGCTGCTTTTTTGAAACTTAATTAAAGTACAGCAGTAACAACAACAAACAAAAGCAATATACAAATGCCACCTGGGCAAACCAGCTGGTCTAAAGTTAGGAGGCCTGGATTCCCACCACCTCTTGGCATGTTCCCAAGGCCTGTTTGCTTTCTCGGGGTGGAGCTGGCTGTTGTAGCTCAGGAGTTTGGCTGATTCGTCCTGAGTGAGGCATTCTTTTGGACTATAAAGTGGCCATAGTGTACCCAAAAGCCTAAGAGGCCTGCATTTAGGTGAGTATATATAAGGGAACTTCAAAAAGCTCATGGAAAATTTGAATGAAAAAGAAAGGAATTTTTCCACAACCTTTTTGAAACCCTTGTTGTTTGGTGGTCACTGTGCCAGGCTGTGGGCCAGATCTCAGGAGGGAACAACTGAACTACAAATACCCTTCCCAAAGGTTGTACTCCAGTGCCCCCTTGACTCTTTCGCCTCCCAGGACCTCTCAGAGCCTTGGGCCACTTTCCTCTCTAAGTCTCTCATGTTAAAAATGCTAAAACAAAGGCACAGAAATGTGAAGCAAGAAGGCTTTTCACACACACACAAAAACAGAGTGAAGAATAATTGTGCTTTGCATAAGGTTGTAATTAAATATTCATAGGGCTTTACAGGCAGGGAGGTCTGGTTATGGGACAAGAATTTCTAACTTGTTGGATGGGAGTATCTCTGGGACAGAATATCCACATCTGGAAGCAGCAACTATCAGCTAAGAAAGTGAGACCTGGGCCAGATTGTCTTTGTGGCTGCCCCCCCCATAATAAGTAAGCCCTACGTCTGGTGTCTCGTAGCTACTAAGCACTGTGTTGCTATATGCCAGGATTGTGCTGTTTTGTTTAGGCCTAGGAACCAGAGCTCCTGGGCTCAGGGCTGGACAGCAGCGGAAACTGGAAGCTACAAGCAGACCAGAGACAGCTTCCTGGCATAGTGAATCCTCAATAGTTACCAGCTGAATATGTGAAAGAAAGAAAGGAATATTTATGAGTAAATAAGCTAGCCAGAACCAAATTAATAGCTGACATTCATACTGTAGTGGTTACAAGTTGGGCTGCTAACCTCAAGATCAGCAGTTCGAAACTACCAGCTGTTCTGTGGGAAAAAGATGAGGCTTTCTGCACCTGTAGAGATTTATAGCCTCAGAAATCATAATGCAGGGTTGCTGAGTTAGAACAGACTCCACAGCACCACCACCACAAGACAATGCGTTAAGCATGTGTTTTATATGCATTGTTGTTAAATGCTGTCAAGTTGATTTCAACTCATGGCAACCCTGTATAGAGTTTCCAAGGACTGGCTGGTGGGTCTGAAGTGCCAACCTTATGGTTAGCAGTCCAGTGCTTATCCTATAGAGCCACACCAAGAATCCACCAAATTTTCCCAACAGCCTTTTGGAATAGGAACGTTATCATCCCAATTTTGTAGCTAAGGAAATTCATTGAGAAATCAAATGACTGGGACAAACTAAAATAGGTAGTAAATGGCAGATTTAAAGCAATTTAGAATGTTTTTCTATTAAAATAAATAAGATTATGCAGTAAAATCCAAATGTGTTTGTACTAAATTCGAACACAGTGGCTCATCCCACCTTTGTTGCTAATTGTGTGGTAAGGATTAGCATGAATCCAATACCCCCTGGAAATGGATCCAGTCCTCACCTTCCCATATCTCCATCCTCATCCCCAGCTGCCCAGGTAACACTGTTTCTCTGAGTCTGTGCACCTGGAGCTGGCTCAAAGCGCATAAGTTAGAGGACCATCATCCGTTAGACCAACTGCCAATCAGTGTTTCTCTGACCCTAGCCCCCCAGAGCTAGAGCAAAGCACACAAGCTAAGAGGACATCATCCTTCAGACTGTCAAATCGGCAGACACTGCGAGCTTGGAGAATCCACCCAACATTCCAACCTTCTGACCTGCTGGTTTTTACTGCTCCCTTTGGGCCTGGTAATTCACTGAAATGACTCACAGAATTCATGAAGAGTGTACTGATTCATTCTGGTAGCATAGTGATTACAAATTGGGCTGCTAACCTCAAGGTTGGCAGTTCGAAACTACCAGCTGTTCCGCAGGAGGAAAAATGAGGCTTTCTGCTCCCATGAAGATTTGCAGCCTCAGAAACCCTGTGCAGGGTCACTGTAAGTCGGAACTGACTCCACGGTACTTAACAACAACAACAACATACTGATTCATTCAGTATACTCGTCATGAATTCTGTGTAGCGTAGTGGTTATGAATCAGGCTGCTAATCTCAAGGTCAGCAGTTCAAAACTACCAGCGGTTCTGCAGGAGAAAGATGAGGCTTTCTGCTCCCATAAAGATTTACAGCCTCGGAAATCCTATGCAGTGTCACTATGAGTCGGAATTGACATGAAGGCACTTAACAACAACAACAACATACTGATTCATTATAATAAAAAAGGACACGAACAAGGAGACACGTAGGATGAAGTCCGGGAGGGGTCCCAGTGCAGTGCTTCCATGTCCCCAGGGATACAGAATGACACTACTGAGAACAGACGTTCTAGCCAACCAGGAAACCCAGGGAACTTTCATGGTCAGTCTTTTATTGGCCTCTTTGCAAAGTTATGATATGCCCCTCTGTCTTCCTGAGGTTAATTGATTGGGTTACCTTTGTAACCTGGCCAGCCCTCTGCCCCCTCCCCGCCCCAATTATTTGCACAAATTCTCAAATGTTGTCTGACAGTTTTAGACAACAAAGACACCTAATTTTCAGGAACCAAGAACAACAGGCACACTTACTTTCATGGTGGTAATGGTTTGTGTGTGGTGGTGGTTGTATGCCGTGGAGTCGGTTCCTACTCAACAGCAACTGTGTAGGGTTTCCCAGGCTAAAAATCTTTACAGAAGCAGAAAGCCTCATTTTTTGGATTTGAACTGCTGACCTTGTGGTTAGCAGCCCAACTTGTAACCCACTGTGCTACCAGGTTTAGGTAAAGTAATTCATCACCACATGGTATGATGACTTGTTCTGTTTCTTTTTTAAGTTTTTATTCTGAATTGAGCAATAGTTTGCATGGGAGAACATCAGTTTTACATTCATCCTATCTCATTTCGTTTCATTGCAATGATTACAGTCTCCTCCATGCATCATCATTCAACAGTATTTGCTTCTATTCCTCTGTTTTTTTGTGTTTTGGATGTACACCAAAACACTCAGGAATATACAATCATTCAAACAACCAAAGGGCACACCCTGCAAGCCTGCTCTGTGGCTGCCAGCACACAGCCCTGCTACCTCCATGAGTCTAGAATCCTCAGCTGCTCCATCTCTCCATGCCATCATCCCTGTCTCTATCTCTGGCATCACCGCTTTTCTGGATAGGGTCTTACAATCCGCTCCTGCTCTTCTCCCTTGATGGTCCTAGGGTCCTCTATTCCTGGACTGCAAGATCAACTACTCCCCACTTTTTGCAGCAAAACCTCTACCTTTACAGTTGTGACAAGCACAATCAGTCCTGATAACAATTACTCACTTTTGAACTAACACTGCTGAACACTACACTGCCAGCCGCCACTCGACCCTAGCATGCTAGCTTGAATAAAGCCCGCCTGCTTTTGCATTATCTTTGTCTCTTGGTCTCCTTATTGGGTGGTGGTCTTGGACCCTAACAGAACCACGAGAGTTTTATCCCCATCTCCTTTCACCAGCCCTATCTAGACAGGATGAAAACCACTACTTCAGGTTACATTATTACCCCACATTACAGGTGAGGCAACCGAGTCTCTGAGAAGTGAAGTGAGCCAGTCACAGAGGTAGGTCTTCTACCTCCCACTCACCTGTGCAGGCTGACCCACGATAGCAGGCCAGTTCTCTCATCTTCCATGAAGACAGGCTCCATTCTGACCCTAGCCACCCAGATGGTTGGATCCAGAGGATTCTGTTTTTATGGCAATGGGATATATTTTTGGAGCATGGTGGATCCATACAATAAACACTGGATTGCAAACCACAAGGTCCACTGTTAGGACCCCACCAGTCACTACTTGGGAGAAAGATGAACAAAGATTTAAAGCCTCAGAAACCCTATGCGGGGTCATGATGAGTCGGAACCGACTCGACAGCACTTAACAACACCAAAAGAAGTAGATCTGGCAATATCTCGTTATTCTCAGGAGCATCTGGAGAAAGTAGGATTTTCATTAGGTTGTAATGGGAGGGAGGAAACAGAGTGGGAGAGGTAAAGGGGTTTTTCTGGGCCAGAGAGAGGTTTTGGATTGGATGAGTCATGTCTTTATTAAAGGGCCAAATGCATGAGAAAATTATTTAAATGGCCTCATTCCTCCTAGTGAGTTTTGCTTTATCCAAACAGCATTCTCAAGTAACAAAACTGGGCTCAATGTTTTACTGTCCATGCATTTTTAATGTTCTTCTCCAACCCTAGAGCTCCGAAAGAATCAGAAAGCGCACCTCTGTCTGCTTGGGAGAGACACAGAAACTGGTCCTTTTCTGAGTGAAGCTGAGAGAAAGAGCTACAAATCAGCAAAAAGAACCTGGAAATAAGGAGGAGATGGCTGGTGGAAGGGGGTGAACACCACAAGAAGAGATGGCTTCCAACGTCAGCCTGCTTAGCAGTCGCTCCTGCCACCCAGTCTGGGCTGATGGGACATGCAATTAGACCACCATGGAGGGAGCTCACAGTGCAGACCTGCAGCTACAGCAGCTCCCGCCCACAAGCAGTGCTGTCTCCGTGAGTGAAGTTTCCTTCTCCTACAAGGTAAGGACATTTTCTGGTTTGGGAATGTTGTGTTTTTCTAACAAGAAAGTAACACCGTGCAACATGGACTCACAGATACATCGAGGGTCTGCATACTTAGAGCTCACCGATGCATACAGACCCTACATACACACACGCAGAGCAGAATGCATATTCAAAAGAAATGCTCCTTAAAATATATAAAAAGTGATGGTGGTGGTTATGTGCCGTGGAGTCGGTTCCAACTCATAGCGACCCTGTACAGGGTTTCTGAGGCTGTAAATCTTTATGGGAGCAGAAAGCCTCATCTTTCTCCTGTGGAACAGCTGGTAGTTTTGAACTGCTGACCTTGCGGTTCACAGCCCATTTCGTAACCACTGTGCTACCAGAGCTCCTTATATAAAAAGTAAGGAGATAAAAAACATCCAAAAAGAACAAAAAAGGAATGCATTCCTACTTAGACTATTTGAATTTTTAAAAAATCATTTACTCCATTACTTAGGGGCAACCTGTGATCACATTCTGTATGTTTCTTGAATGACTTTCTGAAATGACATCAAACATAAAGCTTTATATCTTGGTTGTTTCACTAAACCTCATTCATGGAGTATCTGCACATGCCATTAAATTGTGATTGAAAGCATGCCTTTTCATGGTTTCCCAATACACTGTTGAGTGACTTGTCTCCAAATTTGCTTGACTAATCCTCTCCTGCTGAACGTTCAGTCTGTGTCTAGTCTGCAGTGACCATAAACTGCAGTAAACATCTCAGTGTGTAAATCTTTGTTCTCATCTCTGATGAATGTCTTCCT
This sequence comes from Chrysochloris asiatica, assembly GCF_000296735.1. Lineage (NCBI taxonomy): Eukaryota > Metazoa > Chordata > Mammalia > Afrosoricida > Chrysochloridae > Chrysochloris > Chrysochloris asiatica. The sequence goes on along the minus strand of NW_006408565.1, from coordinate 13,723,442 downwards.
TAGGTATATTCTTAGAACTGTGATTAATATGTCATTGTCATATATGATTACATTCATAGTAACGTATGATTACTATTAATGTCTCAAAGGAAACAAGCATTCTTAAATAACAAGGGTATTTAGTGTCACAGATACACATTTCTAAATACCTCTCAGTGTTGTTGTTGTTGTTGTTGTTAATTGTTGCCGAGTTGATACCGACTGATAGCAACCCTGCATAAGGTTTCCGAGGAGTAGCTAGTGGGTTTGAACAGTCGACCTTGGGGTTCACAGTTTAGTGCTGATCCTGTAGCGCCACACCAGGAGTCCACCTATCAGTGTAACATCTAAATATTTGGATTTATTTTAAGTAATTTTTTACTTGATCAATCAGAGACTGATAATACCATAGAATAAAGAAGATTACTGCAGGCCATATAACCCCCTCGTTTTATGGATTGGGAAAGTGAGGCTGAGAGATGGCAAATGTCAAGTTCTCTAACAGCTTTAGAGGTAGAAGTAGACTATTACTGTGTTGTTTTTAGTGGCCAGTGAGTTCATGCTATACCAACCCCACGTCTATAAGAGTAGAACTGTGCGCTCTAGGGTTCTCAAGGCTGTGACCTTTCAGAAGCAGATTGCCAGGTCTGTCTTCTGAGGTTCCTCTCAGTGGGTTCAAACTGCCAGTTCTTCAGCTAGTCATTGAGTGCTTAATCATTTGTGTCAGCCAGGGGCTCCTTCTTGATGTTGTTGTTACGTGCCGTTAAGCCATGCCAACCTTACTCCTTAGAATATTGTTAATTTTAGATAAAAGGATGTAATAATAATCACTCCTCATAACTGGACCAATAAATGACATCATGATAATATGGAGAAAAGATTGAAATTGTCTAACATTTCACTTTACTTGGATCCACAATCAACACTAATGGAAGCAGCAGTTAAGAAATCAAACAGGGCATTGCGTTTAGCAAATCTGCTACAAAAGACCTCTTTAAAGAACAAAGATGTCACTTTTGTTTTTTTGGATGTACATGTATAAAACAAAAAAAATATATATATATATACATTTAAATGTACAAGGGGTACATTTTGCAAGCCAGCCTCCTGCCTGCAGACACACAGCCTTTCTCAGGCCATGAGCTTGAAGTCAGCAGCTGCTCTGTCTCTTGATGCCATTGCCTCTGCCAGTCTCTGCTGTCACCGCTTTTCTAGGTAGGATCTCATGCTCTTCCTTCTTGATGGTCCCAGGGCCCTCTGTTCCTGCAATGAAAGATTAACTACTCCCCCTTTTAGTTATATATCTTCTGAAATTACGGTTGTGACATTCGTAATTATTCCTGCTAACAATTACTCACAATTCAATCATAAACTCCTATCAGCATCATCCCTCCTCCCCTTTACCAAATCCATCTGGAAAAGAGGAAAGTGATTCAGTGGAGATTCTGCGTTAATCCCCTCGTTCTGAAACAAAGCACACTCATGAAATCTGGTAAGCCAGCCACTTTGTACCTTTATAGCCCCCCATTTTTGATAGCCATTGTCTATCATCTCTATCATTCCCAGTGCACTGAGGAAATAAGCTTGATCTTAATATGAAGAATCCTTCCATTTCGGTTGGAAGTTTGAGCAACTACATCTATAAGCAAAGGTCCAGTTCATCAAATTGTATGAATTTGTACTTGCTCCCAGTATCAAGCATCTTTATCTTCATCTGATCAGCTAGCTATCAGAGCTAGGTCAAATGGGTCCTAATTGCAAGTTTGGGAGTTCACATACACCTTCCTGCACTTCAGACCAGCTGGCTGTTTCACTCTCAGACTTAGCACCCAGGAGCTAGGTCGCTGCCAATGGGCTAGGGAGTTCACATGTCTCCCTAAACTTCAGACCATTGATACCTGTTGACCTTGAGATGAACAACAGAAGGAGGGCTAGGCTGACTGGTCTGAAGTGTATGAATGTTGTTTATTTTGTTTAGTTTACATTGGAGTGCAACCCATACTGAAGTTGATCGTTGATCTTCATCAGTATGTATTTTAAGTCCTCTTTGCTTTCAGCAAGCAAGGTTGTATCATCTGCATATAGCAGGTTGTTAATGAGACTTCCTCCAATCCTGATGCGAAGTTCTTCATATAATCCAGCTTCTCTAATTATTTGCTCAGTTTACAGATTGAATAAATTTGGTGAAAGAATACAACCCTGGCACACACCTTTCCTAATTTTAACCCATTCAATGTTCCCTTGTTCTGTTCGAACAACTGTCTCTTGGTCCATGTCCAGGTTCCTCATGAGCACAATTAAGTGTTCTGGAATACTCATTCTCCACAATGTTGTTCATAGCTTGTCTTGATCCGCACAACAGAAAGCCTTTGTGTAGTCAATAAAGCACAGGTAAACATCTTTCAATAAAGCACAGGTAAATAAAGCACAGTTAAACATCTTTGTGGTATTCTCTGCTTTCAGGCAAGATCTGTCTGACATCTGCAATGATATCTCTCGTTCCACATCCTCCTCATCTTTCTTTTCTTTTTCTTTTTTTTCTTTTAGTATGGATACGTTTTCTTAAACTTTCACAATAATGGTCTTATACAGTATTTGTCCTTTTGTGACTGACTAGTGGTTACGAATTGGGCTGCTAATTTCACGGTCAGCAGTTCAAAACTACCAACTGTTTCGCAGGAGAATGATGAGGCTTTCTGCTACCATAAAGATTTACAGCCTCGGAAACCCTGTACAGGGTCGCTGTGAGTCGGAACCGACTCCACGGCACATAACAACAATTTCACTCAGCATGGTGTCCTCAAGGTTCATTCATGTTATGCAGTGGTTTGCAGCTTCATTGCTATTCTTCAAAGGTAGCATAGTATTCCATTGTGTGGATGTACCAAAGTTTGTTTGTCCATTCTTCCACTGATGGACTTTTAGGCTGTCTCCATCTTTTTGCTATTGTGAATAATGCAGCGATCAACACTGGTGTGCATAAATCTACTCGTGTTCTGGCTCATATTTCATGTGGGTATGTACCAAGTAGAGGGATTGCTGAATCATAAGGTATTTCTATTTCTAACTTTCTGAGGAAGTGCCATACTGTTTTCCTGAGTGGCTGAACCATTTTACATTCCCACCAGCAATGTAGGAGGTCCCAGTCTCACCGCATCCTCATCAGCATTTATTGTCTTCTGCTTTTTTGAACTTTGCTGTTGTTGCTGGTCTACATCCTCTTCTGAATCTGGCTTGAGCCTCCATAAGTTCTCTGAACATATGGTTAAAGCCGTTTTTTATTATCTGTAGCAAAATTTTACTTGCGTGTGATATTATTGATATTGCCCGATCATTTCTGCATTCCGTTGGGTCACCTCTCTTTGGAATGGGAATATGGATCTCTTCCAGTCCGTTCGCCAAGTGGTTGTCTTCCAAATTTCTTGACAATAGTGAGTGAGTGCTTCCAGAGCCGCATCAGTTTGTTGAAAGATTTAAATTTGTGTTCCATCAGTTCCCAGTGCTTTTGACTTCTTCCTTCAGTATCATTGGCTCTTGATCACATGCTACCTCTTGAAATGCTTGAACATTGACCATTTCTTTTTGGTATAGTAACTGTGTATTCCTTCCGTCTTCTTTTGATGCTTTCTGCATCATTCAATATTTTGCCCATAGAATTCTTCAATATTTCAAGTTGAGACTTGAATTTTTTCTTCAATTCCCTCAGCTTGAGAAATGCTAAGTGTGTTCTTCCCTTTTGGTTTTTGAACTCTAGGTCTTTGCACATTTCATTATAATATTTGACTTTGTCTTCTATAGCTGACCATTCAGAATTTCTGTTCAGCTGTTTTGCCTCCTCGTTTTTTCCACTTGCTTTAGCATCTGTACTCTGGAGAGCAAGTTTCAGAGTCTCTTCTAACACCCATGCTGGTTTTTTTTACCTTCTTTCTTGTCTTCCTAATAACCTTTTGCTTTCTTCTTCAAAATAGAGCAGTTTCAAGTTAAAAAAAAGTATCTTAATTTTATATTCTGTGGTTCTGGTGGTGCAGTGTTATGCACTCAGCTGCTGAGGGACAGACTGGTAATTTGAACTCAACAGTCACTTTGTGGGAGAAAGATATGACAGTCTGCTTCCACGAAGTTTGTTGTTGTTGTGTGCTGTAGCGTCTGTTCCAACCCTGTATAGGGTCTCCAAGAGTGGCAGGTGGATTTGAATTGCTGACCTTAGTTTTCCTACAGTGCCACACCAGGGAAACCCTATGGGGCAGTTCTCCGCTGTCCTGTAGAGTCGCTATGAGTTGGAACCAACTTTAATGGTAATGGGTTTGGTTTCCCTTTGGTAACCTTTAGATTGAAGTCTAATGGGCATCTAGAAGAGTACACAAGTCATAAGAATCAGATGTTCCATTGTAACCAAGAGAGTAAACTCAATTCAAGAAAGACACCTAGTACCCAAAAGTCTCCTCATGCGCCACTCCCAGCTACTCTCTTTCTCTTCAGGGCCCACCCTCCTGCCAACTATTGACAATGGCTCTCTTCTTGTTTTGGGGGGAATTTCAGGAGTCCTGGACCAGCCTGAATGAATACCACCAGCCCCTCACACATCTTACGGGTCCTGAATGCCTAAATTCTGTGGAGCAATAAGAATATTCCATTTTGCTTTTTGATGTCAGAGTCTTAACACCACTTTTAATGTCATAACAGACACATGCTCTCTCCCTGATGAGATTTCTAACACGTTTGCATTTTAATCACACAAGTTCCATTCAGTTACTTATCACAGAATATCATCCTGCCAGGACAGAGATAAAGCTAAGTCACAGTAGTGACTCAAGGAGCTTAAGAATTGAAGTGGGACACAAGCATGTGAACAGATGACTATGAGCTGGCTGAGAAATACCAGTGCGGAAGTGGGAAGAAGCCCTGGGTTCAAGTCCAGGCTCTGCCCCTTCCTGGCAGTGTGACTTTAGACATAGGCTTTAGACTCTGGGAGCCTCTCTTGTCTCACCTGTGGCAATCCATTCCTCCTTTCCTCCCTCTTCTGGCTCTGAATCAAAGAAAAAGCCCGACACACAGGAAGTATTTGACTCAGAAATGCCATGTGGTTACAAAGAGGAGTAGATGAAGGTGCGCAGGTGCAGAGGAAAATTTACAAGTTCTGGAGAGGAGTGGGAGTTGGGAATTTCAGAGAGAAAGTTGTCAGTTTAAGTGATGATTGTATTAAGGTTATTTGAATTGCAAGGAATAAAAGCCCATATCAGAGAAGCTGGGGCAAAGGGGAAATCATATAGCTTCGGGATAGCTCATGGGACTCTCAGGGGCAGGAAGGCCAGTAAGACTCAGAAGATGCTGGAACTCACAGCACACCCTCCCATAAGGGAAGCTTGGGTCAAATCATGGTTAACTACCCTGTTCCAATAGGGTCTGGGACTCCATCACTGTGGGCAGGTGTCAGGTGAGCTGTGCAGAATGTGCCCCAAATTGTCTCTTACCTTTGTTGTTGGTGTTAAGTAGTGCTGTCAAGTCGGTTCCAACTTGCAGCGGCCCTGTATAGGGTTTCTGAGAAGCGCCTGGTGGGTTTGAACCTCTGATCTTGTCAGCAGTTCCGTGCTTATCCTACAGAGCCACACTAGGACTTTTAACCTTGAGGGCAAGGAAAAAGTGAAGAGGCCTCAAGTCTAATTTGATCAGGGGGTGAAACTGGGAGCTAGCAGTTGGCTTTTGAGTTGCAACCCTGCCCTACGGTATGAATTCTGGGTGCCCAGGGTATGGGCATAAGGGACTCTTGAGAGAGAATAACAGGCTAAGCTGGCACATAGAGCTGTACCTCAGCTTAGAAGAGTCAAGCCTAAGTTTCTTCCAGTGAACAAGCAGGCATTTAACTGAATACGTACTGTGCAAGCATGTGCTAGCTAGGTGGGGTGGAGAGATGGCCTCCTTCAAGGAACTTACAGTCCAGGAGGGAGAACAGAGAGAGCAGGGTGTAAGAACGTGGACTTTGGAGACAGACAGAGCTGGGTTCAGGTCCCATGCTATCACTTTGTAGCATTGTAACATTGGGCAAGTCAGGTAACGCTTCTGCAAGCCATCCCATAGGATGGTCTGAGAATAGCTGAATTTCCAGATGAGGAGACTGAAGCTTCCCTCCCCACCCCCTGATTCTGCCTGTGGAAATCCAACCCAGTCTTCCAGCCTCTGCTGAAGTGTCCCCTTTTCCATGAAGCCGTTGTCAGTCTTCCCACCAGGGAAGTATACATCCTTTATCCAGGCTTCTATAACCAATTAACAAATACTGTCCTACCAATAATAGTGACATCATCTACCAGGGACTGTGCTAAGTCTTGCCAAGTTCCATTATTATAAGCCTGTTTCACATGTAAAGAAACGGGCTAACAGGAGTTCATTAACTTGCTTCATGATGCACAGTTATCAAGTGATAAAACTGGAATTCAAATAAAATGTATGCAATACCAAGGTCCTTGGTTTGCACTGGACTACTAACCTAAAAGAGTCCTAGTGTGGTGCTCTAGGCTAATGCACTGGACTGCAAAGTCAGTTTGAACCACAAGCTGCTCCTTGGAAACCCTCTACAGGGTCGCTATGGGTTGGAACCAACTCAACGGCACTTAACAACAACAACAACACATCTAAAGTTTGGCGGTTCTAATTCATCTAGTGGCACCTTGGCACAAAGGCCTAGCACTCCGCTTCTATGAAGATTTCAGCCAAGAAAGCCCCATGAAGCCATTTTACTCTAGAACACAAAGGGTTACCATGGTCAGAATCACTTTGACAGTAAAGAGTTTGGTGGGGTTTTTCCCTCCACTGCCTTCATTGTGCCAGGCCCTCTACAGGCCCCATCCTGCTCCCTGGTATTGGTTATCAAATACTGAGGTGCCTCACCTGCTGAAAACAGTGAGCATCAGGGAGGACCAGGCTCCCGCCAAAGGTCTGGGGAAGAATTCTCCCTTGCCTCTTTTAACTTTGGTGGTAGGTAGCCAGCTGTCCTGGGTACTCTTTGGTTTGTGGCAGCAAATCTCTGCCTCCATCTTCAAATGGCTGTCTTCCTTCATGTTTATCTGTGTGCCCGTAACTTTTCTCCTGTTATAAGGACACTGGTCATGGGGTTAAGGGCCCACCTGGTGTGTGGCGCTGTGGGTTAATGCACTGAACTGTAAAGTCAGTTTAAACCACAAGGTCAGTGGTTCAAGATCACCAGCCACTCTTTGGAAACTCTATACAGGGTTGTATGGATCGGAATCAACTGGACAACACTTAATAAATAACAACATTCCAGTGTGACCTCATCTTAACTTGCTTGCTACATCTTCAAAGACCCTATTTCCAAATAAGGTCACATTCTAAGATTCCAAGTAGATGTGAATGTTCCATTGCTCCATAGGATTTTGAGTGATTAGTTTTTCAATGACTGACTTGTCAAGCCTTTCTTCTGAAGCATATCTGGGTGAACTCAAACCTCCAACCTTAAGATTAGTTGTCAAGTACATTAACTGATTGCACAATCCAAGCACTTCAGTGAATCTGTGAGGGGCACTATTCAACCCAGTAGTCCAGGTTGCATGTGTATCAGAGTCTGGGTAAACTACTGCATTCCTTACATTGGAATATGAGTCACTTTGGGGTCAAGCCAGGCTGGAAGAATCTCTAACTTACATGCTTACAGTTTTGAGCCTAAAGAATTGTGACACTGACTTGGTCACTTTGCTACTTAAACAGAGGTACTGTTGTTGACAGAAGGAAAGCAGACCTTGGGAAGAGGAAATCCCAGCAGAGGTTTCACTTAGGTACCAGTATCCAGAGTATCCAAGGTCTGACCTTGAACTGCTGTTCTGAGAACAGTTTATTTTATTTTTTTTTTTTTTCAGAATTGTAGCTGATAAAATATCAATTCTTGGATCAAAGAATAATGATGCCAGAAGGGCCCTTCGAGCTGTTGTTGATAACAATGACAACATCTAAAAATAAACCCTAATGACAGCTAGAAATGTCTTAGTACTTACTACATGTTGGGTGATGTTTCCACATCTGCCTTATTTCATTTAACACAACTTTCCTAAGAGTGTTTACAATCGTCTCATGTTTCAGATGGGGAGGCTGAGGCTCAAGAGAGGTAAGGTCACTTTCTTGAAGTCACACAGCAGTAAGAAGTGGGACTTCAGCCCAGGTCTGCCGATTTTAAAAGTCTACTCTGGGAAACTGAAATCAAGAAATGACCTTGTGACTTTGGATTTGTTCTTTCCCCTCTATTTGGGTCTGTTAGAGCTGTGGCTAGAAGCAGGCCAGCATGAAATCCTGTTGCTGGTGTGGGTTGGCCCTCACCCTACTTCCCTGGCCTATAATCTTCCTGACTGTAAGTCCAGCTTTGTACTTCATGTGCTTGTACGTTAACAGCAGTCCCTTTCACTCCCCAAGTGTTTGGCTGGTATATGGTTACCCTGTGACTGGGTCGGGCTACAGAAGTCTAGAAAATGATGAAATGTATGGGAATACATGCCCCAGATAGAAATATCTCAAGTCTGCAGGCTTGCAGGGAAAACATGTTGTAGGTAACAGTGTCTCCTCCTGCTCAGTCTGAGGGGGTTTATATAGACAGGTTAAGGTGCAGAGTCGATTTGGCCAGAGTTCAAAAAGGGGCCGACCTGACTTTCCTGTTTGCGCATTCCGTGGTTCCTGTGCCATTTCCTGTTTCTCTTTTTGTTCATGCTGTGTGCATATCTGGAGTTTGAGATTTCAATGGGTTCTGTTGTGGAGGCTCGGAGACAATTGACTTAACTGTCCACACATGCGCCCTTCTGCTGGGATCCTGGTTCCAGAACCAGGTCTGCCCTGGGGGTGCATTGTTAGGGTCACACAGTGATGTTTTATACCTGTGCTGAAAGCTGGTTAAGGCTAGCTGAGCACAAGGGAGAGTTAACAAACAGCTGAGATAGCTAAGCAGGGACAGAGGGTTAACAAACCCCGCTGGGTTTCAGATGTACAAGGAGACGATTTCCATATCCTGCCCTGTCTGTTCTTGGTATTTGGAGGTTTTATGGTTCCAGTAATTTTGCCATCATTAATTTTCCTCCTAACCCCACTTTATCCTAACCGCCATAAATATAACATTCCTAACAGTTGGAAGGCCTCGTTACTTCCTCATCCACAAAGTATTGGGGACCACTGTAGTATGGGGAGATCTGTGTTCCAGTGTGGTCAGGCCATTTGCACACTTGGGGACAGTAACCAGGCCTTAGACTGCTCCGGTAACTGAGCTCTCCAGTGGGAATGGTCCTCTTGGAGGTCTTTGTCTTCAAAATGAGGGCATCTCTGGCCTCCCTCCTCCCCTCCTTTTCTATTTGACAGTTTAGACTAAGGCCTGGACTCTGCCCAGTAAAGGAGAGTAGGTCAGGAACCCAGTTAGATGCTGGCCAAAGAAGAATCAGCCCCAATTTGACACAGCTAGTAATAAGGAAGACCGTAGAAGAATTGATGCTTTTGAGTTATGGTGTTGGAGGAGAATATTGAAAGTGCCATGGGCTGCCAAAAGAACCAGTAGATCCGTTTTGGAAGAAGTGCAGCCAGAGTGCTCCTTAGAGGCCAAGATGGCTAAACTTCGTCTCTCATACTTTGGACATATTGTTAGGAGGGACCAGTCACTGGAGAAGGATATCATATTTGTTAAGGTGGAGGGTCAGAGAAAAAGAGGAAGACCCCCAGTGAGATGGATTGGCCAGGTGGTGGCATTGATAGACTCAAGCGTGGCAACGGTGGTGAGGTTGGCCCAGGATCGGGCAGTGTTTCGTTCTGCTGTGCATAAGGTTGCTGTGGGTTGGTACTGACTCGATGGCACCTAACAACAACAATAAAGTGCACTCAAGAACCAAAGATGTCACAGGTGAAGACACTGACTTAAGACTACCTCAAGGCAGTCTCTTGTCTGAGGTGAGAACGCTGCCTCTCAGTGGGGGACACTGTATGTTCCAGTCTGCACCTCTTCTGAAAGGACAGAACGCTGCCTCTCAGTGGGGAACACTGTATGTTCCAGTCTGCACCTCTTCTGAAAGGACAGGGGCACTGGTTTTGAGGTCGAATGCCTGTTCTGGATGAACTGATCGTGCATACCTATAAACACAGAATGCTAAATAAGGTCAGGTCAGTGAAAACAACTGGAAGTGTTCCTCAGACACAAGGAGAGTGTGTTGGCTTGCTAAGGCACCCACCCAATGATGCTTAGAGGTGGAAGCCAGACGATTGGCCCTTTGCTTCTCTCCTTGTCAGCAGAACTGTTGTTTAACTGCCAAAAAGTCAGCCCCAGACTTATGGGACCCTATGCACAATGGGCTCAGACCTTTGTGACCCAAGTTTTCTTGCCTGGTTTCAGAAATCTATGCATAGGCTTTTCTTGCTAGTCCATTTTAGTTTAGAAGCTCCACTGGCAGACAGATGGTAGCTGTGCGTGAAATGAGACCCAGATCTCTTACATGCTAGGCAGGAAATCTACGACTGACCCACCACTGCCTCCGTTAATCCATCACTCTAATTGGACAGTTTTCTAGCTGGGACATTTGACGTAGGAACTTACTGTCAGTAGACTTCCTGGTTCATTGTCTCAACCCTGAACTGTCCCGTGCCAGGCTTTTCTCAGACTTCTGACAAGTTAGCAGGAGTAACCAGTCCCTGGAGAAAGGATATCATGTTTGGTAAAGTGGAGGGTCATCAAGAAAGAGGAAGACCCCCAGCAAGATGGATTGGCACAGTGACAGCAGCAATGGCTCAAGAGTAACAATGATAGTGAAGATGGCAGGGGACCGACCAGCAGTGTTTTGTTGTTCTGTTGTGCATAGTGCCAGCTGGAACCTGACAACACCTAACAACAACAGGCCCTTGAGGGCGGCTAATAAATGTAGGTTCAGCTGTATAACCCCTGGGCAGGAGATGACTTTTCACCTGACTTTACCTGCTCATAAAATGGAACCATTCACAACTTCACTAGGGTTTGGGGGCATAATTAGTGTTGATGAAGCCTTTGAGATTCTTGGATGAAAGGACACTAGTTATAGTGCCGCTGGTTCTAACCATGTCTGTCTCTTAACCAGCTATTAGGTGCTGGAGAGTAATGTGCTTGTGGAAATGATCCCAAAGGCTTTTCAAAGCAGCCTCTACTCTCTCTTGTCATTCGTGGGAAAATAGCACTTACAAGGTGGGGTTATTTTTTTCCTAATTTATTTTTGACACTTTTGAAGGACACCTCGGGAGCACACTGGAGACAGTCGGAGGAGTGATTATCATCCGGAGACTGGAGGTCAGACCTCTAGTCTCCTGTCCTCACATCCTCACCTGAGGCAAGGTGCTTCACACCTCTAAGCTTTGCTTAATTCATCAAAAAACTCCTTTCAGGTTAGGTTCAAAAATAGGAATCATGTCTGATATATGGTAATATAAGTAACTATCAGACCTCTTTAAGGAGTTCTGGTAGCATAGTGATTACGAATCGGGCTGCAAACCTCAAGGTCAGCAGTTCAAATCTACCAGCTGCTCTGCAGGAGAAAGATGATGCTTTCTGCTCCCATAAAGATTTACAGCCTCAGAAACCCTGTACAGGGTCACTATGGGTCGGAACTGGACATGGTATTTTCAATAACCTCATATGCATGCAAAGGTTGAACAGTGAATAGGGAAGACCGTAGAAGAATTGATGCATTGGAGTTATGGTGTTAGAGGAGAATATCAAAAGTACCACGGACTGCCAAAAGAACCAACACATCTGTGTTGGAAGAAGTACAACCAGAATGCTCCTTGGAAGCCAGGATGGCCAGACTTTGTCTCTCATACTTCAGACATATTGTCAGGAGGGACCAGTCCCTGGAGCAGGAGATCATGTTTGGTAAAGTGGAGGGTCAGCGAAAAAGAGGAAGACCTCCAACAAGATAGATTGGCACAGTGGCAGCATCAACGGGCTCAAGTATAGTAACAATTGTGAGGTTTGTGCAGGACCAACGGTGTTTCGTTCGGTTGTGTTGAATAAGGGTCACTATGAGTCAGTATTGACTTGATGTCACCTAACAACAACAACAAAAGCAACCACAACAACCAGACTTTGAACCTTTTAGCCATGAGTGTTTCTCTACTTAGATTGATTCATCCTTGTAACTTCTACAGTGTTCCTTTCTAGATTCCACTCCTGAACTCTGTCCTCTCAGAACAAAATTGACTTGTAGCATGAGTTGGAATCATCTCCATGGCAACTGGTTTAGGAGTATCTGAGTGTTACAGACGGTTAACAGGCATGGCTATTGACTAAAAGGTACTCAGAGGCACCTTGAAAAAAGAGACCTGTCAATCTACTTCCATAAAATTGACCCTTGAAAACCCTGTGCGACACATTTCTATGCTGATGCACATGGGTCCCATGAGTTAGACTCAACTTGATGGCACCCGGTGAAGGTCACAGTGACTGTTCATTCCCCTTCTTTCTCTTTATTTCCACTTGGGGGCAAATTGTTAACACTTTCTCAGGCAATAGAACTCCAAACTAGGTGGATTTAGCTTTCAGTATGGATTACACCACAACATAAAGAAAATGAAAATCTTCACAGCTAGACCCACAAACAACATCACGATACATGGTTGAGGATTTGATTCTACTTGGATCAACCATCAACATCCACCAAAGGAGCAATCAAAAAATCCAATGATGCACTGCACTGAGCACATCTGCTGCAGAAGATCTCTTTAATGTTTTTAAAAGCGAAGGTGTCATTTTGATGACCAAGGTTTAACTGACACAAGCCATGGCCTTTTTTCTAACTGACTCATCCACATGGGAAAGCTGGACAATGGAAAAGGAAGACATCAGAAGACTTTATGCATTCAAGCTGTGGTGTTAAAGAAATGTTGAATACAACCAGAATGATCCTTAGAACAAAGGTTGGTAAAACTTCAGCTTGCCTACTCTGAACCACGTCATCAGGAAAGGCACATGTCTTGAAAGGACATCATGCTTGGTAAAGTCAAGAATCCATGAAAACGAAGGACACTCACTGAGATGGTCACAGCAATGGATTCAAACAGACCAGCAGTCATGAAGATTGTACAGGACTGAGCAGTGTGTCTTTCTGTTACACCTGAGGCCACTATGAATAGGAGCAGATTCTGTGCCTGCTAAACAACTAACAACAACTACAGTTACTCCTCGTTGTTGTTGTTGTTAGGTGCCATCGAGTCAGTACCAACTCATAGTGACCCTGTGCACAGCAGAACGAAACACTGTCCAGTCCTGGGTCAACCTCACAATCGTTGCTATGACTGAGCCCGTTTCTGCTGCCACTGTGCCAATCCATCCATTGGAGGTCTTCCTCTTTTTCTCTGACTCTCCACTTTACCAAACGTGTATCCCTCTCCAGGGGCTGGTCCCTCCTGATGTCCAACGTATGAGAGACAAAGTCTGGCCATCTTGGCTTCCAAGGAGCACGCTGGCTATACTTCTTCCAACGCAGATCTGTTTGTTCTTTTGGCAGCCCATGGCACTTTGAATATTCTTCTCCAACACCACAACTCAAAAGCATCAATTCTTCTCCTGTCTTCCTCATTACCATGAGTAAACTGCGTCTGCTGAGGAGCCTACCACAGAGGCTTAAGTCCTTGTATCTTCTTTAAGAACCAGACTCAGGGTCCTCAAAGTTGACCCCTTAAAGAAAACCCCTGTATTTCCTCCACATTCTTTTATTTGATATATTTTATCACAAGTTTAAATACTTACAAGCTTTGTAATTTCTGGTATATTTAAATATTGGCATTTATAAGATACTTCTGCTGCTGTATGTCCGTGATTTGGTTCCAACTCCTAGTAACCCTGTATAGGCTGTTGAAGGTTTTAAATCTCTACATAAACAGAAAACCTCACCTTTCTCTTTTGGAACAACTGGTGGATTCAAACTGCTGACTCTGCAGTTAGCAACCCAATGTGTAACCCACTGTGCTACCAGGGCTCCTTAAAAGACACTTACACATTCTGAATTGAAGCCCCTGGAATGTAAAGACCATTTGATATCCACCATCATGGTGTGACCTTGTAAGATAAGCACTGAATTGCTAACCTCAAGGTCGACAGTTTAAACCCACCAGCCATTCCTCTGTGCAGGGTTGCTATGAGTCAGAAGCAAATCAATAGCACTTAACATCATCAGGCTTTTTAAAAAACAAAAACAAGTGAACTCTTTGCCGAGTGGAAGGTACTATATATATAGCATGACACTAAATTCTTTGAACTCCTTCAACATTTTGTGCTAGAAGTCAGAGATATAAACCATTTTTATTGGTCCATCAGTTTACCATCTGAGTAGGGCCTCCATCATTTCTGTTCAAAGTAAACTATTGTTGTTGTTATGCACCGTGGAGTTGGTCCGACTCATAGCGACCCTGCACAGGGTTTCCGAGGCTGTAAAATCTTTACAGGAGCAGAAAGCCTCATCTTTCTCCCGCAGAACAGCTGGTAGTTTCGAACTGCTGACCTTACGGTTCACAGCCCAATTCGTATCCACTACGCTACCAGAGCCGCTTAAGTAAAATATTAGATTCACTTAATTTATAACATCATTTATTTTCCTTTCACAGTTTTTGTAACACTTTTCAAAAAGGCCTGTTCTGTTATGCCCTTCCCCTTTTTTCACTTAGAGGCACCTTGTGTCATACAGAAAGGGCTGGAGGAATTGAAATATTGTTAATTTTACTATACCTTTACCTATGCTAAATTTTAATACATTTATGCACATGTTGTTGTTGTTAGGTGCCATCGAGTCAGAACCGACTCATAGCGACCCTCTGCACAACAGAACGAAACACTGCCTGATCCTGGGCCAACCTCACAATTGTTGCCACGCTTTATATACCTTGTTTAATACAAATATTTATTCCTATGTTTTAACTACCAAAGTATTTAGAATTATATTTGGCACCTAATAAATGCTCGATAAATGTTTGTTATTATCATTGTCATCATTTCCAGTCATTACAATAAGCTGTTGGTTTCCAAAGGCTGACCACGCTCTCTAGTAGACCTGACGATGTCCAAGTAGAACAGACTTGGCACATAGGAGGGTCCCATGACTTCCCATCATTGACTGATAGATGGGTTTCTAATTATTTATTGAAGGCTCTGAGCAGTCCTGTAATAAAGAAACCTGTTTTCCGATCCCTTTGACTTATACCAGGAATTGTGCTCTCTTATTGCCACTGGATTGTCTTTGTTCATCCTTGCAACCACCCTGAGGCTAAGTAATCTTAATAGCTCCATTTTATGGATTAGGAGGAAACAGAAGCTCAGAGGTGTGCCCAAGTCATGCTGTCATGAGTCATGGAGACTGGATTCAAGCCAAGCAAGGTCTGCCTGACTCCAGAGCCTGACTTTTTCATAACCACCCTCCCACCCATTTCTTATTCTGTAGCAATTCCTTGCAGGTCGCTTTCTGCTGTGCCCTTGGGTCCATAATGTTGGTTAAGGGTGTTGGGTATATGAAGCCTTGAACTGGGTGCTGTGTGGAGGTGGAAGGAGTGGCCAGGCATTTAGAAAAAACTCAGGCTGGCAGTCTTGGAGTCTGGAGTTTGATTACATACAGACTGTCTACTGTCATTACCACATTACTTGGCATTGAATCAAGTAATTCATACCACAGGCTAGAATGAATTCCTCTGAAATTCCACCTCTTTATCAATACTTCTCTCTTACGATATATGCCACAGTCTCCTATGTATTGATGATTTGTGTTCATATTAAGCCATTAATTCAGGAACATAAACAGTCCTTGTATTAATTTTCAAAGATGAGAGACAGATGAAGAATCCAAGTTGTATATCATTTTTAAATAAAAGGAATTCAGAATTCTGTCCACTCTATATCAAGTGATTACATTTTGAAAAGTATTAAATTGGTGGCAATAGTAACATAATCAGAGCCAGGGACAGGGTGGGGCAAGCCATATCAGGGCAGTTTTTATAGCATAGTGGATTACGAGCTGGGCTGCTAACCACAAGGCCAACAGTTCGAATCTACCAGTCATTCCATGGGAGAAGAACAATGAGGCTCTCTGCTCCCTTAAAGATTTATAGCCTCGGAAATCCTAGACAGCATTGCTATGAGTCAGAACCAGCTTGATGGCACACAACCACCACCACCACAATTAAGTTGGTATTGATCCAAACTAGACTGTTCTAAGTTAAGATGTTAATCGTAATTCCCAGGGCAACAACTAAGAAAAGAACTCATGAGTATATATGTAAAAGAAATTATTAGATGCTATAGAGCTAGCTCCAATTCATAGTATAACAGAACAAAACATTGCCCAATTCTGCGTCATCCTCACTATTGTTGCCATGTTTGAGTCCAATGTTGCAGCCACTGTGCCAATCCATCTCATTGAGGGTCTCCGTGTTTTTAACGGACTCTCTACCAAGCATGATGTTTTTCTCCAGTGATTGGTTTCTCCTGATAATAAGCTCATTCTTCTAATTGTATGGTATAGTCAGTATTCTTCACCAATACCAAAGTTCAAGTGTGTCAATTCTTCTTTGTCGCTTTCTTCATTGTCTAACTTTGACATTCATATGAAGTGACTGAAAAGATCAGAGCTTAGGTCAGGGGCACCGTAGTCATCAAAGTGATAGCTTTGCTTTTTAGTGCTTTAAAAGAGGTCTTTTGCAGTAGATTTGCTCAGTTCAATACCTTGAGAAAGGACACTAATGATGATGTTGTGTGCCGTCAAGGTGGTTCCAACCTATAGCGACCTTGTATAGGGTTTCCTATGAGCAGCTGGTGAGCTTGAACTGCCAACCTTGTGATTCAAACTGACTTTGCAGTCCAGTACATTAATCCACAGCGCCACACCAGGACTCCTAAAAACCATTATTTCATGACATTATATCATGATTAAAAGAGTCAATCCATTAGGAAAATACAGCTATTTAAAACAAATTTGTGAAGAACAAGGACGCTGTAAGTTCTAACAATAGTTCAATAGCTTTAGCATAGTGTAAGAATTCCTGGTGTGGCACTATAGGATAAAAACTGGACCACAAGGTCAGTTTGAACCACAAGGTCGACGGTTCAAAGTCACCATTCCCTCAGAAACCCTACTTAGGGTCGCTGTGAGTCAGAACTGTCTCAGTGGCATTTAACAACAGCAACAGTATAGTGTAAAAGAAGGTATCTGAAGGCTTAGGGAGATTGGAATGTTAGAGTGGGTTTATCATGTCAGAACCTTCAGTCCACCCTGGAGTGTCCAGAGGACAAACCTTTGACCACAACTGTGAAGAGGATGTTTTGTGGGAGGAGCTCCGGCATCCTTGAAGAGCACTGATCTCTCTTCATGCAATGTGTTTTATTGATTATGCAAAAGCATTCAACTGTGTGGATCATAACAAATTATGCTAACATCACAGAGAATGGGAATTCCAGAACACTTAATTGTACTCATATGGAAACTGTACATAGACCAAGAGGCAGTTGTTCGAACAGAACAAGGGGATACTGTACGGTTTAAAATCAGGAAAGGTGTGTGTTAGAGTTGTATCCTTTCACTATATTTATTCAGTCTAAATGCTGTTTATTCACTCTCTGCTGAGTAAATAATCTGAGACGCTGGACTTTATGAAGAAGAACATGGCATAAGGTTGAGAGGAAGACTTAAGTGCCTATAGTAGGCAGATAGCATTACCTTGCTTATTGACAGTGAAGAGGACATAAAGTACTTACTGATGAAGATCGAAGACTGCAGCCTTCAGTATGGGTTGCAACTCAACATAAAACAAAAACAATCCTCGGCCATCAAGTTAATTCCAACTCATTGCAACCCTATATAGGTAGGACACAGCAGAACTGTTCCTTCCGGTTCCAAGACTATATATTTTTATGAAAGTGGACAGCGAAACCTTTTTCTCACCTAGTGGCTGGTGGGTTAGAACCACCAACCTTGCAGTTTGCCACCCAACCCTCCTCATAATGAACCAATAAGCAACATCATGATAAGCAAAATAAGTGAATTTGTCAAGAATTTTATTTTACTTGGATCTACAATCAATGCATATGAAAGCAGTCAAGAAATCAAATTACGTATTGCATTGGGAAAATCTCCAAAAGATCTCTTTAAAATGTTAAAAAAAAAATATCACTTTGAAGACTAAGGTGTACTTGCCTAAGCCATGACATTTTTAATCACGTCATATGCATGTGAAAGTTGGACAATAAGGAAGACTGAAGAAGAACTGATGCATTTGAATTACAGCATTGGCAAAGAATATTAAATATGCCATGGACTGCCAGAAGGACCAACAAATCTGTCGTGGAAGAAGTACAACCAGAATATCTTTTAGACCCAAAGATGGTAAGGCTTTGTCTTATTTATATACCTTGGACATGTCACCAAGAAGGACCAATCTTTGGAGAAGGACATCATGCTTGGGTAAAGTAGAGGGTCCTCAGTGAGTTCAGTTGACAATCTGGCTGCAACGATGGATTCATACAAAGCACTGATTGTGCAGCAGGCTCAGGACCTGACAGTGTTTCATTCTACTGTGCATGGGGTCACTATGAGCCAGGACAGTCTCTACGGCACCCGACAACAAGACAAGGAGTGCCAAGGGTGGCTACAGCCACCAGGAGAGAAGTATACAAGAGATTCCCTCCTCAGAACAACCAGAGGAAACCAACCCTCCCAACACCTTGATTTTATACTTCTGGCTTCCAGAACTATGAGAAAATAAAGTATTGCTTGAAGTCACCAAGTTTGTGGTAATTTGTTGAGGCAGCCACAGGAAACAAACAGAGCAACTTTCAGCTATTTACTGTTGCATAGCAACCTCCCAGTACGTCAATATAGGTGAACGTGGAAAACATGCAAAATGAAATCTGCCAAGCACAAAAGGCCACATATGGTAAGAGTCTATTATGTGAAATGTCCAGAATAGACAAATCTATAGAAATAGAAAGTAGATTAATGATTGCCAGGGAATTGGGAAAGAGGAAATTTGTGAGTGATTGCTAATGGTTATAGGATTTCTTTAGGGAATGATGGAAATGTTCTGGAATTAGGAGTGATGGTTGCACAGTATTATGAATACACAAAAACCCATTGAATTGTATACTTTGAAAATGGTGGAAATGATGAATTTAATGTTGGTAGACTTTATCTCATTTTTTAAAAATAGTTAATTCAGTATAATGCTGAGTTCATAGAAAGTTGTTTTGAAGCCAGATATTAAAATGCTTTAATTAAGCCCCAAAAGGAAGAAAATGAACTAATCAGTAGATTGATTCATATGCAAATCAGACAGAAGATCTAAGCCATCCATAAATATGTGCCTGGAAAAGAACAAGTCTCAAGTTCAGGCCATAACTGATGGATCATTAAGTAACCTTGGTCCACTAATGTGGCTTATCAGTTAACTATTGCTACTGGAGTCCTGGTGGGGCGTCATAGGATAAGAACTTGACCTCAACATCTGTTTGAAACCGGAGGTCAGAGCTTCAAACTCAGCAGCCACTCCTCGGAAACCCTATACTATGGACCTATGCTATGAGTCGGAACTGATGCCACAACACTTAACCACAACATTGCTACATAACAAACTAGATAAAATTATATGAAGAAGAACGTCGCATCACGTTTGAAGGAAGACTCATTAACAACCTGCAGTATGCAGATGACACAGCCTTGTTTGCTGGAAGTAAAGTAATTATTGTTAAGTTGGAGCCTTCAAGTCAATTTCAACCCATAGCGACCTTATGCACAACAGAGCGAAACAGTGCCCGGTCCTATGCCATCTTCATAATTGTTGCTACATTTGATCCCATTGCTGCTGCCACTGTGCCAATCCATCTCCTTGCATGTCTTCCTCTTGTTCGCTGACTCTACTATACCAAGTATGATGCCCTTCTCCATGTTTTTGGAGAAAGGCCTAAAAACAAGTCTGAAGTAAGGAGAAACAAAGTCTCGCCATCCTGACTTCTAACGAGTATTCTGGTTGTACTTTTTCTTCCAATACAGATTTGTTTTTTCTTCTGGCAATCCATGGTACTTTTAATATTTTTACAGCTATTACCCTATCATCATTTCAATTACCAGTCCATTTTAGCTCACTAATATCTAGGTTTAACAAGCAAATCAACCACTTGAAGTCTCATTGAGACCCCCTGTAAACATAAAGAATCCTTTGATAAGATGGCAATTGATACCTGCCTATTTCTCATGTAAATTCCAATTTTTGAATGTTGTCTTTTTTTTTTTTTTGCACACGATAGTGGCAAGTCAACACCTTAAGAGAGCTAGTGGGACAGGTTCATCTCATCAAGTCATTGTGGGCAGGCAGGCAACCAAAGGATAGTGCTTCTGGAAGTTTCCACATAGGGATAGTGTTTTATAAACCAGCAAGGCAGCCGGATTAACCTAGGGTAGTAAAATTCCAGTAGGGGGCTTGGGGTGTGACTTTGAGATGGATATTGCTTTTCTGGTTTTGTTTTGGGACACTAAGAAGCTGTATCTCAAATGTGTCATGAGACCGTTGGTTTAGGCCCAACTCATGCCTGCTCTTACGAACTTTCCTTGTAGGAAAACTTGATTGGCGCTCTGTTGGCGATTTTTGGACACCTTGTGGTCAGCATTGCTCTTAACCTCCAGGTAAGTTCCAGCTACCAGCACTGATTGGGGCAGAGAAAATAGTAAGTAAGTCTGATTGCTTGTTCCAGTCCAGGTGCCTCTTGTCTGTAAGACACGTGTGCTCATCCTGAGGGTGGGCTTGCAACAATACCTTTTGGGTTGTTCCAGAATCTCTCCTGATTCTGTGGCCTCCTCCATCCCCACCATCGCTCCCCTAACTCAGATCCTCATTTTCTCCCTTAGAGCTATTACCTCCTAATTGGTCTCACAGTTACCATACACAGGGCTGCCCAGAATTCTCTTATTCTAAACTGCCTCCAGCTCTAGCATTCTTCAGTACTTAAATGCCTCTAGGAGTGCCCTGTAGCTGATGCTGTTGATGCCCCTCCCCAAATCCCCTTAGCCTGAGTTCACCTTCAGCTGTGGTTTTGAGCGAGCTGGTAGCTTGAGTAAATACCAACCCTGAAGATGAGGCCCAGACAGACATATTTTTTTCAAAGCTTCCCAGGAAATTTAAAAAGATTTCCAGTCAGTCTGCAAGCTACTATCTTAGAATAACAATCCAGTACAGACAGATGTGTTATGTAAAGTTGCCCTCACTTGGAACTTATTCAACCAATCCCTGCTTGCAACAAAGTTCATCCCAGCGACCCTCGCTTGCTGCACCTGCAGCTTTTAAATCATTAAAAAGACCTCAAGGCTTGGCTTGCACTCTAACTGACTGCAATCAAGTCAGTTTTGATTCACAACCACCCTATGTGGGGTTTCTGAGACTAGATCTTTAAGGGAGCAGACAGCTTCATCGTTCTCCCTCAGAGCAGCTGGTTTGAACCACTGATCTTGAGGTTAGTTAGCAGCACAATGCCTAACCCACAGCGCCACCGTTGTGCTACTAACCTTTTCTTGCACTAACCCAGGCTGGAGTCCTGGTGTAGTGCTGTAAGATAAGTACTGAACTACTAACTGCAAAGTCGGCAGTTCAAACCCACCAGCCACTGCTCGGAAACGCTCTGTGCAGGGTCGCTAGGAGTTGTAACCAACTCAGTGCATTTAACAACAAAGTAAAGTCAAATAAGGACCACGCGCCTGTTCTGACTCACCTACAAATTCTAAATGACACGGTTCGGGAAGGATCTTGTTCATAGCCTTGGGAACTGCCTGTGTTTAGATTGCTCCTGCTTTATTCTTGTCTAAGGGTTCAAAAAATAAATAAATAAAACTTAACAAATGTTCCCAAGTTAATTTGTCAAGTGGGAGCAGGAGGGTGTAGATTCAGGCTATTGCATCCTAACGTTTCTCCACAAACAAGCTGAGCAAATCACACTCTTTCTTGGATTTGTAGAAATACTGCCACATCCGCCTGGCAGGCTCCAAGGATCCCCGAGCCTATTTCAAGACCAAGACATGGTGGCTGGGCCTGTTCCTGATGCTCCTGGGTGAGCTCGGCGTGTTTGCCTCGTACGCCTTTGCTCCGCTCTCCTTGATCGTTCCTCTCAGTGCGGTCTCCATGATAGGTAAGACCAGCTCTTCTCCACCGCCTCTGCCTGTGTGGCCAGTGTGTCACCACCAAAGATACCCATATGCTGATGGCAGTGGCAGACACCCAGGGCTTCATAGACACCAAACCCTGTATTCTAAGCACTTTATGGGTATTGACTCATCGTATCCTTCCAGCAACGTTATGATGGAGGTACTGTTATTATCCTTATTTTACAGATGAAGAAACTGTGGCCCAGAGAGGCGCAGTTCCTTACTGAGCTACAGGCATGGCAGGGCTGGGATATGTATCGGGCTATTTGACTCCAGAATCCAGGATTCAGGACATTTGTCAGAATTACCTTTTACCTCTAGGGTTTGGATATCTTATACCTCTAACAAACGGTATTCTGCTTGCTCTGATCTTTTCACATCAATGGGTACCAGTTTAAATACATCATTAGCTTTCTCAGCTGCTGTGTTCTGTCGCTTCTGTAGTCACTGAACTGCTATTTGCAAGCATGAGCCCACTGGAAAAAGACAAAGGAACTTTAGTATCAGTACAACAGCATTCGAAGAAACAATTTAAATAAAAGATGTTAATAGATTGGTGAGCAGTAACTTTTTTGTACAGATAAGCTATGACAGTGAGCTTGGAGCTTGCTTTGAAATGACTCTTCCATGTTATAACAAGCACTACACTGCCTGTGCTTCAGGGAGAACATGAGATTGTGGGTTATGATCCTCCTTGAATTAAGTGGAGTCTCTTCTACTGCAGAGGTGGTAAATGTGTGACAGATGCATGGTGACTTTATTTCCCTTCCTATGCTCCAGGCAGACATCATCATCAATTATAACACTCCTTCCCAGCAAGCCTAGACGGGGCCACAACCAATCACTTAGAGTTGGCAAACAGCAGACACCTATTTGCTTCTCTTGATCCTATTTGAAGACCATTTTTTCTTATCCAGAACTGGTAAATTGGCAGCCCATGAAGTGAATAAGGTCTTCAGATATGCTATGTTTTTCCCACACATGATTTTTTGTTTTTTTAGTGCTATTTGGGTGCTTTTAATTGAGGAAAGTGGCTTACCACAGTCTCCACCTTTTCCTATTGGCCTATGTCTGGCCCTCTTTCCACTCTTACTACCCAGCCCCTGTAGGGATTTAGCTGCATCCCCTTTTCTCTTTGCTTTGCCTATTGATGGTATCTCCAAAGGGATCTCAAAACTTTTATTTTTATTCTTTTTTTTTTATGTTTTATTGTGAGTTATATGATAACTGAGAGAACCTCAGTTCCATATTCATTCCATCGTATATCATTACATTGCCATGGTTCCAATCCCCTCCATGCATCATCTTCCGACCAAAGGGCATATCCTAGAAGCCGGTGCTCTATACTCCCTCCTCCCACCTCAGTCTTCGGCCCACAGTTCCTCTCCCTCTCTTGATCCAAAGTCCCCAGCCGCTTCATCCCTTCATGTCATCATCTCTGTCTCCATCTCAGGCATCCCCGGTTCTCTGGGTGGGGTCCCGTTCTCGGCTCTTATCCATTGGTGGCCCCAGAGACCTCCGCTCCTAGACTGGAGAAATAATCGCTCTCTTCCTTGCTACAAAACATCTACCCTTGCATTTACAACACTCACAATCCGTCTTGATAACCATCATTCACTACAGTATCGCACATAACCCATCTGTATTTCATTTCATCAGCTCCACCTAGACAAATTGGATAGTACTCACTGTTGATTCTGCCTTCCTCCATGCCCCCTAGCTCTAGGTTCCCTCTTGAAAGCTTGTAAGCCAGTCACTTCTTGCCTTTGTAGTCCCTCCCTCCTTATTTGGGTATCCAATGTTCAAGTTGCCCCTCTCTGTCTACTCTGTGTGTGGAGGGGGTGGGAATGTTTCTTGCTGTAAGGGTTTGTTGCCTCTTTTGTGTCACTGCATTCGTATGCATAGGTTAAGTTCATCAGCTTGGATCAGCTCAATCTCCCACCCCACCCCCTTCTTTCTTCTTCTGGTTGAGCTCTGATCATCCAGTCATCCAGTCCCGGTCACGTGGGTGTCATCTGCAAGTGTGGGTGTTCTTGTGCACATGCCCTCTCTTCCTATCAGCCGGCAGCTCCATTCTCCACTTGAGTCCTCCGTGGCCATGTCACTGACTCTGGGCCCAGGAGTCCTTGGGTCTCCTCGTACTGCTTGCCAACCAGGTCCCCAACTGAGTCCACAGAAGCCCTCTGAATATTGTGAGGCTTAGCTTGCCGCTTCATTGCTGCTTTTACCCCATTTCTCCCCAACGGTGATGCGTGTGTTTACCAATCCAAGCGTGCATTTCCACCGAGTCTCAGTTTTGTTGGGGAGGGGGGGTTACGTTGGTGGGACCCTACCGACTGCCCCAATGTCTCCTAGTAGAGCCACCTGTTTGTTCCCGTGAAACTTTTATTCTTATTAAGGAATAAGTGACTAAGTGCTTTAACTTGTGAATTAAAAAAACAATTAAAATTCTTTGAATTTTAATGTTATTGTTAAGTGTCAGCTAGTCAGTGCCAACTCATAGTGACCCTGTATAGAGTTTCCAAGGAGTAGCTGGTGGGTTTGAACCACTGAACTTAGGGGTAACAGTTCAGTGCTTATCCTACAAGGCCACACCAGGATAATGTAATCACATTCTTAAAAATAAGGGACTCAATTGTAATGATCAAACCCCAGGCATCTGCCATTGGAAATGAAGGGCTCTTAGAGCTTTCAGAATCACCCAGTGAAAACTTAACGACTTGCAAGTTGATGCAAACAAGATCTAGCACACCTGGATGTTTCATAGATTGTTCCGTAGACTAGGGAACTGAGGCAGAACAAGGGGAACTGTCAAAGGGACGTGTCACCGTGGAAGGAGTGACAAGCCTGGCATTCAACAGCTCTGAGTTCGAGTCTTGCCTGTGTGATTGTGGGTGGGTCCCATTTGTCAAATAGGAATAATAGCATACACCTCAATGACTGGACAGTCCATAAATAACTTATATATAAATAGCCTGTTACACAGCAGATGCTCAAATGGCACTCCTGGCCTGATGGGATGTTCTCCGGAAGGCTCGGAGAAGAACCTTCCATTTTTGAGATGGAATATCAGAGGGACCAGCGGGAAGTGAACTATTGGGAATGTGAGTGAGAAGTTAGGAAGCGCAAAGTGCAAGTGAGCCTCCCGAGGGGCATGGGATGGGGAGGTCCTCCTGCACTGACCACAGCCCTAATTCTCCTTCCCTTGTGCTTTTTCCTACAGCTAGTGCTATCATAGGAATCATATTCATCAAAGAAAAATGGAAACCTAAAGATTTTCTGAGTAAGTCCAGTGATTTGAGCCCTGTCATTAGTTTTTATGTTTGTGTTTTTTGTTGTCCCCCTATCTCCCACTCCTGTCTGAGGTTCTAAATCAGTGGTTCCCAAACTACCAGAATCAATAGAATGTTCTTTAAAATGGACTTTTGTTCATTCCATTCGATCAGTACTCAGTACCTTTTGTTGGGGAATTTAGAAGGGATATCTCCCTCATTATCCCTCAGCACCCAGTACGGTACTCCCAAGGAAAACATTTGGGTTTGCAGTGTGGAGAAACGAAGAGCTACTACCTCATAGTCTAGCGTGGAAAGGGAAGAATTAAAAGCAATTCTTCAGTGTTTCAATTATACAGATAGCTTGGTAGTGGGATGTCAAGTTGGTTCCAACTCATAGCAACCCTGTATAGGGCTTCCAAGGGGCGGCTGGTGAGTTTGAACCACCGACCTTGCAGTTAGCAGTCAGTGCTTATCCTACAATGGTACACCAAGATTATTGCTGTTGTTAAGTGCTGTTGACCCATAACAACCCTGTATAGGATTTCCAAGGAGCAGCTGGTGAGTTTGAACTGCTGACCTTTCAATTTGAAGTCAAGTGCTTATCTTCCAGTGCCACACCAGGATTAGCTCCCACCAGTTGAGAAATGTGGACCAGTGGAACAAAAGGCAGAAATGTTACACTAATGGTGGTCCCTTCACATGCAAACATGTTCAGTGGGGACAAAGTGTTCCCCCTGAAACACCTACTAAGTGCCAGGCTTTATCATAGGTGCCAGGGATATGCAGTTGGGGTTTCTATATTCTCATGCAGATTACAGTCTACTTGGTGGGGGCAGTGTGGATTGGAAGATATATAATAAATAAATGACTACCTACATAAAATCATTTTAGATCACAGTGAGTGCTTCAAAGAATAGAAAATGCTTCTTGGTGGGGGGTTGAGGGGATGGGGATAGACTCTCTGAAGAGGTGGTTTCGGGGCTCACATGTAAATGATATTAAGGAGTCTGACATGTCAAGATCTGTCAACAGGAACAGGTGCAAAGGCCCTGAGGTAGGAGTAAGCTTAGTGTGTCCAGTATCGTTAGGCCAGTATAGCTGGAGGGTGGTAAGTAAGAAGGAGGGGCGAGAGCATGAGATCAAGAAGGCGTACAGGAACTGGATGATGTAGGACCTTACAAACCCTGCTAAGACCTTTGAATTCCTTTCTAGTTGTGATGAAACACAAGGGAGTTACATGATGGTGTACCCAGGCCCTAGCTTTAAGATTCTAAGACCTGGGTAAGGACTGGGCATTTGCCTTGTTGTAAAGCTCCCTAGCATGAAGTGTATGCTGATGTCTACAGCTCAGTTTGAGCAAGACCCGTCCCTGCCTGAAGAAACTTGAGACAGACTTGTCTACATTAGCACAGAATTTACTCTGTTGAATTTGACCATGGTTCATTCAGTCATTGAACAATTAAACAACTAATGTTTGAGTACCTCTCTTATTTATGAAGCCCAGGTCTTGAGAATAAAAATAAAAGACATTTAATGTGGAATCATATTTTTTGGAGACCATAAGATAAAATAGGCACAATCAGAACTTTTCTAGAAAAATCCAGTGGCTTTTGGTTCCCATAAGTACAACTGTAGGAGCTCTGGTAACGTAGTGGTTACTAATCAGGTTGTTAACCTCAAGGTCAGCAGTTTGAAACTACCAGCTGTTCCATGGGAGAAAGATGAAGCTTTCTGCTCCCGTGAAGATTTCCAGCCTCGAAAACCCTATGCAGGGTCACTATGAGATGGAACCAACGTCAAAGCACATAACCACCGCCACCACCAAGTACAACTGAGAACTCTTAGCCATTTTCGGCTTGCCTGGGGCTTTTCATCAACTTCATAGGCTTTTTTCACTAACCAGTAGGTTGAGGAGAGACACAGGGAGACAGAGAGAGAGAGAGATACCTAGAGAAAAGGCAGGAAGCTTTTGCCCTCTGTCCAGAAGTATGCCTTCTGGGCTAATAACAGTCTCTGAAAGCTCTGTTGCTCAGGAATATTGATAGTATGCAGATAATTCCCTCAGGAGTAGGTTCAATAGCCAGTTGAGTAAGGATTAGCTAGGTTTTTAAAGGCATATGGTATGCTCTGAAGGTTTGCTTTTCCTGTTTTGTTTTATTTGTTGGTTGGCTTATTTTTAAGCTGGCTCTTAAAGTGATTACAGCTTTAAGATGTTCCTTTTGAACTGCATGTTAAAACCACAGTGCAATCAAATGAAACAGACAAAATTTAACAAATGTTGACAAGGATGCAACCAGAACTCGCATACCCTATCTGCTGGTGGGAGTGTAAGTCTGTACAGTCACTATGGGAAACCATTTGACAGTAACCACTAAAGCTAAGCATCCGTGTATCCTATGGCCCGGCAATTCCACTCTTAGTTTTATGCCCTACAGAAATATATGCTTATGTTTTCCAAAAAACAGGTATGTTGTTGTTGTTGCTGTCAAATTTCCCACCAAGTCAGTTTCAACTCATACTTTGTATAGGATTTCTGAGGAGCAGCTGGTAGGTTTGAACCTCCAACCTTATAGTCCAATGCTTTTTTTAGCACCACACCAGGACTCCAAAGACATGTATAGAAATGTTCATATTAGCAGTATTTGTGAGAACCCAAAATGGAAAATTAGTCAAATGCCCATCAGTAATGGAGTGGACAAATAGTGTCATAGCCACACAATGGAACACTACAGTAATGAGAGTAAATTACCACTATGCCATCACCCAGATGAATTTCACAAACATCATGTTGAATGAACGCAGACACAGAGCAACACACTGTATTTTTTTATGTTTTATGAAGTATGAAAACACAAAATTATCAGTGCTGTTAGAAGGCAGGTTAGCGTAACTCTGGCTGCATTGTTGTCAATACTTGTTGTATTTTGTCTGCTCTGTTTTAGCTGTTCCAGTATTGCATTGTGGTGTTAGTGTGTATTAGAAGTGGGCAGAGTAAGGCTTTTGCGATCTCTCTTAATCCTGGTGTTGGTTTCATTAGTGTGTTCCCGTTGTAAAGGTCTTCAAGTACATTTTTATATGCATGTTATACTTCATTAAAGCTTAAAAATATTATTAAGGAAGACAATCTTTTTTTTTTTAAGTAAAGGAAAAGAAAACTTGCTCTTTCGTTACTGACAGCCCATCTCTCGTGGTGAGTCCTATGGCAGTCTCTCTTCTTCCCACCCTGCAGGGCGCTATGTCTTGTCCTTTGTTGGCTGTGGTTTGGCTGTCATGGGTACCTACTTGCTGGTGACATTTGCACCCAACAGCCACGAGAAGATGACAGGCGAGAACATCACCAGGCACCTCGTGAGCTGGCCCTTTCTCTTGTACATGGTAAGAGAAGCTTTTCCATCTGAGATGGCAGGAGGGGGGTGTGGAGTTCTAGACACCAGAAACCTGAGTCGTGTCATAACTTCATAGACACAGAAAACCAGGCTCCCGAAGAGCACTAGGTGCCTGAGGAAATGCTTTTTTCACTTAGGTTGTGAGTAATGTCATCAGCTGATATGTAATGAGATGCTAATTATATTTTTTAGAGATACAGGTTGTCCTCATTGTTGTTAAGTGCCAGTTGAGTTAGTTTCAATTCATAATGATCCTGTGTGAGATCTCCGAAGCTATAAATCTTTTCAGGGGCAGAAAGCTTCATCTTTCTCCCATGGAGCAGCAGGTGGGCTCGAACTGGAGACCTTGAGGTTCATAGTCCAATGTTTATCTTACAGAGCCACTGTGCTCTGGATAGAATCGGTTCTGACTCATAGCGACCCTGTACAGGGTTTCCGAGGCTGTCTGTAAATCTTTACGAGAGCAGAAAACCTCATCTTTCTCCCGTGGAACAGCTGGTAGTTTCGAACTGCTGACCCTGAGGTTAGCAGCCCATTCCGTAACCAGTACGCTACTAGAGCTCCTTGGATATATAGGTAATGTGTATAAATATAATGTATCTATAAAGGACTGTTTGGAAAAACACAGTAATATCACGGTGAGCCATTGTTTCTGGGAGAGGGAATTATAATATATTTGGACTTCCTCTTTGTCTTTCATCCAAATTTTCCACAGTGACCATTTAACACTTTTATGGTGAGAAAAAAGAGTTACAATTATAAACCATCACACTGTTTAATTTTAATTTTTTCTTCACCTAATAGCGTGGAGCTGATGGAAGTTAATGAAAACCCAGCCTCAACCAGAGTTCAGTCCTTTGTCCCATTTCCATCCTGCTATAATCAAATAAGTTGATTAAGGAAAATATCTAAGGTATTTAATAAAGCTGCTGGAATGTTTCCATTCCATGCCCAACACTTTTAAAAGTCTCATCTCACGTCGTTTCAGCAATTCTGTGAAGTAAGTAGTGTTTTTCTCCCCATTTTATGATTAGAAATCTGGGCCTCAACTGGTTAGGTAACTTGTTAAATCACATGGCCCATAAGGAGGATTGCTGGACTTGAAGGTCAGACTTGCCTAACCTCAGGGGTCACCTTCCTCCCACTGTAACCACCACGATGGAGGTATTCGCTGTCTTCTCTATGACATGAGCCCCCTCTGCTTTGGTGGGGTCTAGAGGCCCTAGAGCAGTTCTCTTCCTTAAATTGTCCACAGACAGAGAATAGATTTTTCCAAGACTGGGGCTGGGCCACCTCCCTACCACCCACCATCTCCAAAGGTTACTGTGGAGCTGCCTTAGAAGGAGCCTGGTGGGTCTGGAGAAATGTCAGTGGGACAGAACTAAGACGCACCTTGGTGGGGAAATCTCTACCCCAGAACATAGACTTTTCCCTCAGGGAACTCTGGGCTCAGATCCTTGACCTACTGTGTGGCCTTGACCAAGCTCCCTCCTTAAGTAGCAGGAGTCACTGGGCCATCCGTGAGATAACTCATGAATCACCGGTGCATGACATGTAGATGTTCTATATAGTCTGACAACCGAAACACAAAGCCAGAGAGTATCAACTTGTTCAACCTCAACTGGGGAGTTGTGTGCTGGGGGACTTAAATTGTTCTCTGCTTTGCACTTGTCTGCAAAGGACCACAAAAGTGCCATGAGTATTGATTTGGGGTTTATAAATAAAATTTTAGCAAGTAGGAAATTTGCAAATATGGAATCCATAAATATTAAGGATTGACATGTACATACAGCCATCTTGTGATACCACCAAGGTCAGCAGTTCAAACTCACCAGCCACTCCAAGGGAGAAAGGTGAGACTTTCTGCTCCTGTAAAGATTTACATCTTTGGACACCCTATGAGGGGTCGCTATGAAGCACAATCGAGTCAGTGTCAGTGGGTATGATACCACCCCATGCTATTCCAGCTTTCCTTTAAGCATCAGGAAGAATAACCAAAAAATCGAGACCACCTGAACACATGCACAATGGCTGGGCATGTTGATGAGTGGCTATTCATGCACTTGATGGGGTATTCTGCAGCAATTAAAGATAATTATGACAACTTCACAAAACATGAAAATTGTTTATGGTAACTAAAAACAGCCCAATATAAAATTATACATTGACTATGATGACTATTACATAAAAATATGTATTCACTGGGACAAAGACAAGGAAGAAACAGGAAAATGAAAGCAGCTGTGTTTTATGGCACTCTAATTATGAGAAATTTTCTTTAAATTCTTTTCAAAATCCCATTCATGTTTGTGTGTTCGTTTTTGCAATAAATTTTGGTAGGGGGGGTGTCTAGGCCTGGAATGAGCCATTGTCAAAGTTTTCTGCTTTATTTTGCTGCCTTAACTGTGTGGGAAAGTATTGGTAAATGTTTGGGACACAAAGGGGTAGCAGGGACAAATGGTTAATGCAGAAGGGAAAGCTTCTCAAGCTTCAGACTTGCCAGTGTCTAATCCTGAGCTTCTACTGTGTGAGTATCGTCTAAATTCGAGGCACCTGGTCTCCTTTCTTCCTAGTAGCCCCGGAGCCAGATTCACCAGGTTCAAATCTTGGCTCGGCCATTTACTCACTTGGGATTGTGATAGTACCTGCAGCCTAGGGTTATTGTGTGGATTTAGTGAGCGTTGTAAAGATAACGTGCTTAGAGCACTACCTGGCATTGTAAGAGTTCACTAACCTGTAAGTTACGATTACTATTATTCACCACGGTTCTGCAAGGTAAGAATTATTATCCCTATTGCAGAGGAGCTATAACTGAAGCTTAGAGAAGTTAAGTGACTTACCCAAGGTCACACAACTAGTTTGGAGGCAGATCCAGGTTCCAACTTGGGCCTCTCTAACATCATCTTTCTACTCTGCCAAGCCGCACATATGGAAGGCTTGATTAAGGGGATGAGGAAAATATGGCTACTTGTTTACTTGGCCAAAGACCTCTCCTTGGTGAACAAAGGTCTCTCCCTCCTTAACTGGCCCAGTTATCATGGGGGTGCGCCCATGGAGCAGCGAAGTATGAAGAGACTGTCACTCTGAGCCATCCAAGAAGGGGTGCTTATGAGGCCCTCCCTGAGGTGAAAGGTAAACTTCGTGGCAATATCTAGGGAATAGTTTTCACTCATGTTTCCTTTTTTACCACATGATATCTGCTATAAGATAAGCACTGGACTGATAACCAAAAGGTCGGCAGTTCCAACCCCCCAACTGCACTCGGAAACCCTATCAGTCACTGTGAGTCAGAGGTGACTTGACGGCACTTAACAAGAACATCGGTTAGGAGTTTGGGAAATGCTGGCTGTGTTTCACTTCCTTTTCAACCTGAGGGTCTGCAATTTTGGTGAAATCAGCAGCATAAGCTCCGGCCTAACCCACCAGGGCTGCCCAGTTTTGCCTCTCTCTGGTCCCCACTGACCTCTGTCCTTGCTGCTTTTTCTGTAGCTCGTGGAGATCATTCTGTTCTGCTTGCTGCTGTATTTCTACAAGGAAAAGAACGCCAATAACATCATTGTGATTCTTCTCTTAGTGGCGTTACTTGGTAAGTAAGGATCCGGGTGATTGAGTTTTGCCATCACCAACTGGCCCCAAAAGGAAGTGTGGGTTTCAACATGGAGCTGCGGTGAGATGGGGCCAGCTCAGTTTGGTCTGGTTGGTCTCAGCCGGTGGATGCAGAAGCTGGGTCCCTGCTAACTGGAGGCGCCTCCCATCAGTCCTGTCATCTGCTGACCTTGTTCGAATTCTTGCTCAGATATCAAGTCTAATAAGTGCCAGGAGGATAAGTGCTCAGCCTCAATGTTGGTTTGAACCACAAGGTCGGCGGTTCCAGCTCACCAGCCACTCCTTGGAAATCCTATACAGGGTCACTATGAACTGGAACTGACTCGATAGCATTTAACAAGTACCGGAACATGTCAGGTCCTGCAGGTACAGCAAGAACAAGACAGACAACCTTGTTTTCAGGGAGCCTCCACACTGAAAGGAGGAAACAAGTAGCCAAGGACTCTAGTCTGAGCAGTGATGATTCCAGTGGAGAAGAAGAAGGAGTCAGGGGGCTGCAGAGGTTTCAGAGAGAGAAGTCAAGGAGTGAGTCCCAGTCATTGGGCCCTTAAGGGATCCACGTAGAACTTTTCAGATCTAGAGCGAAAGAAAAAATTTGATTTTGCTCTTTTTTTCTGTTTCTCTTAGAGAAATAGGTGGCATGGGGAAATGGCACCTAATTCCGTTTGAGGCATAGGTTTTTGTTGTTACATGCCATGGAGTCAGATCCAACTCAGTGACATTGTACTAGGTTTCCGAGGCTATAAATCTTTACAGGAGCGGAAAGCCTCATCTTTCTCCCACAGAACAGCTGGTAGTTTCGAACTGCTGGCCCTGAGGTTAGCAGCCTGATTTGTAACCATCAGGCTACCAGTACTCCTTGTATAACCCCGCATATAGTTTGATAGTTTCCAAGAGTTCATGGAGAAGTGGGAAGACTGGAATTTTCCATGAATCTTTTGAAGTCCCCTTGTTTGTACTACAGAAGCTTTGAGCAACACCTGTTCTTCCCAGAGAAGAAGTGAGGTGAAGGAGAAGTGGGTATGGAGTCAGACCTGGTGAGACCCGCTGTTGTGTCTTAGAGGCTCCGTGGCCTGCCTGGGCAATTTGCCCTCTTTAAGACGCACTGCTCTTCGCTCTAAGAATCGTCATGGATCATTGTTAGTTACCATGGAGCTGGCTTCTGACTCATGGTGATGGTGTTTGTGTGTTATCATTTCTAACTCATAAGCGACCTCGTATAGGGTTTTGGAGGCTGTAAATCTTTTTGGGAGCAGAAAGCCTCATCTTTCTCCCCAGAGTAGGCTGGTAAATTCAAACTGCTGACCTTGTGGTTAGCAACCCAGTGCCTAACCCACTATGCCACTAGGGTTCCTAATTCATGGTTGTTGTGCCATCAAGTCACCTCTGACGCACAGTGACCCTGTGTTATGGTTTCTGAGGAGCAGCTGGTGGGTTTGAACCACTGACCTTGAGGCTCCCAGTATTTGAAAACTAGAACGTAAGTAGCTGTTGTCCCAGCTAAACAGAGGGGCCTGGAAGCCACTGTGTATGACCATCTGTTGGCAGGAGAAAGCAAACTAAGCAGATGCTGTTGGGGGCGGTGACGGAGGGAAGCAGAGCCTGGTCACTGGAATAGGAGTTTAATTTGTCCCATTCTTAGGGGGCTGTTTGTTTTAACTCCTATTCTGACAGAGGAGCCGCTCATTTAAGACTAGAAGTCGTTCCTATTCCATTGGATAAAGCAGTGTTCCTGAAGTACAGTGAACAAGATGATCTGCTGGAGAGTTCTTGTTGTTCTGATTTTTGTTAGACAGCCTGGAGTTAATTCCAACTCAAAACGCCCTCATGCGACAATGTAGAGCCGTCCTCCCATAGGGTTTTCTTAGACATGAAAGATGGCCAGGTCTTCCTCCAGTGGTGCCGGTACTCACTACCTACTGCCATCAAGTTGATTCTGACTCATAGCAACTTTGTGGAGAGTTTCGAGGCTGTAAATTATAGGAGCAGAAGGCTTCCTTTCTCTCCCAAGAGTAACTGGTGGGTTTGAACTGCCACTTTTAGTTAGCAGCCCAGTGCCTATCCTACAGCACTACACCAGGACTTTAAGCTGCTAAGTGGGCGCAAATCACCAACCTTTCAGTTATCAGCCGAGTGTTTAACCAGGGCTCCTTTCCAAGAAGACTATAGGGAGAAAATAATTAGTGCTTATCTTTATTACTTTTTAATTCTGGTAAATATGTAAGTAACAGAATCTTTGCCATTTTTGCAAATTCCACATGGATAGTTCAGTAACATTCAAACACAGCCAGAACTTAATTTATTTTCCTGTCTTTGTAGGTTTTTATTGTGAATTGAGTGACAGTTTACATGAGAGACCATCGGTTTTGCACACTCATCATTTCATTGGAATTATTACAATCTCCTCCATGTATCACCATTCAACAGTCTTTGCTTCTTTTCTCTCTGTTTTGTTGGTGGTGGTTATTTGGGGGCTGGGGTTATATACAAAAACACTCAGGAATATATAATTATTTAAACAACAAAGGGGCACATTCTGTAAGCCTGCCTCCTGGTCATCAGTACCTGGTCACCAGCACACAGCCTTTCTCTTTCCATGAGTCTAGATTCCTCAGCTGCTCTGTTTTGCCATGTCCTCATCTCTCTCCATCTCTGGTGCTGCTGCTTCTCTGGATAGGGTTCCACATTCCGTTTGTGCTCTTCTCCCTTGATGGTCCTAGGGTCCTCTGTTCCTGGACTGTAAGATTAACTACTCTCCTCTTTTTATTACAAAACTTCTACCTTTATAATTCTTTCACTCACAATTAATCATGATAACAATTACTCACTATTAAATCATAAGAATCTTATCACCATCTCTTTTCACCAGATCCATCTAGACAAGATGAAAACTATTCAGTGGGGATTCTACCTACCCCCACACATTCTACACCTAAACTCCCTCTTGAAAACTTGTAAGCCAGTCACTTTGTGCCTTAGAACTTTATTTTTATCTCTATCTTTTAAATGATATTTTATAATGTGAACACCGTATAAGTACAGTATTCTGTACTGGTGTGGCACTGTGGGTTAATGCACTGGACTCCAAAGTCAGATTGAACCACAATCTGCTCACCAGCTGCTCCTCAGAAAACCTATACAGGGTCATCATAGGTCAGAACCAACTTGACGGCACTTAGCAACATTAACAGTGTTCTTTGAATATAATTTAAAAATAAACATGCACATCTTGGAAATATATGCACGTGTGCATAATTGTGTGCATTCTAAAACATTTGGAGACCTGTGGTCTCAGAAAATGTTTCTAAAAATACCAGTAAGTGAGCATTGAAAAAAACTGGGATCTTTATACTACATTTGGTTTTTGTGTGCATGCGATGAGAATCATACTCAAAAGAAGTTCATGTGTCCATTCATAGTTGTTTGTAGTCCCATTACATCCCAGGCACGGTGCTCATGATGCTAGGCATTCTGGGATTTGTCTATTCATAGATTGTTTGGAGTCCCACCACAACCCAGGCACAGTGTTCATGGTGTTAGGCATTATGAGATTCAGAAACCTGCACTCATTGCCCATGCTGGCTAGAGTTTAGAAGAGACATTTAGAAGGAAATACCTGTCAGTGTTTTACTTTCTTCTCTTCTTTGATGCATGAGTATTAGCACAGAAAATGGGAAAAGTACAAAGAGATCTGCTATAGACAGCAGCTTCTTACTGTAACTCACGGGGGTGAATCTGCCAATGTTCCCCAACTGGCTCCTTGTCTCTGCAGGCTCAATGACCGTAGTGACAGTGAAAGCTGTGGCCGGGATGTTGGTCCTGTCCATTCAAGGCAATCTCCAGCTCGACTACCCCATCTTCTATGTGATGTTCGTGTGCATGGTGGCCACTGCTGTCTACCAAGCCACGTGAGTTGCACATTCTTTTTTCTTACTTGATGGGTCTCTTCCATTTTCTGGGCCCGATTCCATTGGGTTTCGAACATGCACAGGACACATATCACCAGGGTGTGGCATCCATGGTAGAGAGGGAAGTTGCTGGTCTGCTGAGTTATAACAGGGAGGGGCTGGTGCCACTAGATGTGGGGTCTTTTTCCTTGCCTTCTCCAAGGCCCAGAGATGCCGTGCTCTCACCAAGAACCCCCTATTTTTCTGATAGAAGAGGAAAAGTTGACATCTCATGTCCTCAAGAAATTGCCCTCAGCTTCTCTACTCTCAAGTAGCTGAGCAATGTGACTGTTCTCTCTCTTGCCATATGAGTTAAGAAAGAAGCAGCAATACCTGGTTCAGGTGTGCAGAGATACTTGCAGTCAGCAGTCAGTCTCCCTCTGTGAGGCAGGGCCTGTGCCTTGTCAATACTACACAAGCCATACCCACCTGGGTACAGGAGGGAGACCTGCATAGAGTCGACCCAGGTTCAGCACCCCAGGGCCTGAGGAGCTGCAGGAGTAGCCACTACTGACTTGGAAGCACCAGGCTCTTTGCTGTGCACTCAGCAAGAACTAACTCATATGGGCCTCACAACACGCCCGTTGATACGCTATCCTGATTTTGCATTTGAGGAACTAAAGCAAAGAGGTTGAGAGCCTAGACCAGGGATAGATAACCATTTTTCTGTCAAATTTTACAGCATCATTTGTGGGCCATACAAAATGATCATCTTAAAATTTAGCCCGCTGTATTTGGTCAAACATTTAATAAACTCATCACTACCATCCGCTCCTCAGAAACCTTATACAGAGTTGTATGGTGTGGGACCAATTTGACAGCACTTAACAGCAAGGTGATGGCTGTAACTGCGGTTGCCTTGACAGGGCCAGACCAAATGATTTCATAGTCCTTATACCGCCCAATGGCCGGACATTCCCCACCCTTGGCCTAGACAGTGTTGGAGCTGAGATTTGAACCCAGGCAACTGGCTTCGCGCCCACGCCCCTCACGGCTCTGCTCCACTGCCTCCCACATGGCTTCTCTGAGACTTGATCATCAGCTACAAACAAAAATAGCAACAGTCCCTGCCTAAGAGCCCAGGACAGCCTTCAGTAAAGATTAACTTGGTTTAGGATCATTGAGTACTTGTATTTTGATAATAACAATCCCAGTGAGCCCCTGGCAAGTCAAGGCTCTCTACCAAGCTCAGCAAGGTTCACAGAGATGATCGGATGCCCCAGCCTACCTCCCGGGAGCTTCTCCTTCATGCAGTCAGCACATGGTCACTGAGAGCCTGCTATGAGCCTGGCCCTGTGGGCGAGAGAGGGTCAGCAGTAACCTCTGCCCTCGAGGCACCCACGGCCCTGGTAGTAGTGGTGGGGGATGGGGACCAACTTGGTAAACAGACAATTACAACTTTATAGTGAGTCCTTAGTGTCAAGGTGTGTTTGTGTTGGCGTAACAGTACAATAATAACGAAGTTATAACTCAGAGACAAGACAAAGAAGACATTTCCAAAACAATAACAGAGCTTCTTTTTAGATAGATTAGAAATGACTGTTTTTCTCTTTTTTTGGGGGTGGGGGGTGGGGAGGTGGGTAATACTCATTACAATAGTCACAGTATTTTTAAATCAAGAAGAAAATGTGTTCGGATAATAATAATAATAATAATGACCACGTTAGACAGGCTGTGTTCCATACTAGAAGAGGAGACCAGACATGGCTCTTGAGTGGGGCAGGAAAGCAGACAAGAGAGAAAACATTTCAGGTGGTGAGCCCAGGTATGGGCATGGGCCTCGGGCTGTGTGTCTAGGGGAAGAATGGAAGCAGTGTGGGCCCCAGGACCAGAGATGCATGGTGCCCTACAACAACTGGTGCTTTGATAAATCCTATGCGCATCTTCATGTTTCAAACCCCAGTCTGCCGTCAGGTTTGACCTCTCTGACCTCTCCACAGTTCACTGACCCTAGTGCTTTTCTATTGAAGGTTTTTAAGTCAAGCCTCACAGATGTACGACTCCTCTCTCATTACCAGTGTGGGCTACATTCTATCCACAACCGTTGCTATCACGGCAGGTAAGGGTGGCCAATTGCTCCATCTCTGTCTCCTACATTAGCCCAGGGAGGAAGGGAGGTCATAGGCCAATTCTGATGACCCGTTCTGCCTGTCAGTCCCACATGGTTTCATGAAGACAGTGCAGGCTTTGGAGCCAGACAGACCCAGGTTTACATCCCAACACTTATTAGCTGTGAAACTCTGGGAAAACCACATAATCTCTCTGAGCCTCAATTCCACACTTATAAGATGAGAGTAGTAACACTTCCTTCCTAAAATTTCAGTTAAGTACCATCCTAATTCTCCTCCTTACCTTTTGTGGGTCCTGGACAAGGTTTCTTTAGCAATTTTGGGACTATCGCTAGCTCCACCATCCCCTCTGGCTAAGTGGCTACAAATCTCTTCTATGTAGTTATCAGAGATCATGAGTATGTGGAACATCTCAACAGAATAAGCAGTCATTAAAGTTTATAGTCTTCTTTTACTTCATTCCTAAATTTTTTTAACTTTCTGAGGTGGCAGGCATATTAAAGGGTTGTTTAGTGTTGTGTTTTTCAGTGGTTGTTGTTGTTGTTGTTAAGTACCATTGAGTTGCTTCCAATCCATAGTGACCCTGTATGGGGTTTCCAAGGAGCTGCTGGTGAGCTTGAACTGCCAACCTTGTGGATCATACTGACTTTGCAGTCCAGCACATTAACCCACAGTGCCACTCCAGGACTCCTTTTCAATGGTGGTGATGACTAAATATTTCTTCAGAGTAGCGGGGCTGATGAGAACCAGTAAGCCTCCCTTTGAAGAAGGTGGGCTGTAAAGCTATATGCTTTCCACCTTAGACAAGCGGTGACCAGTTCCTGTTCACAGAGACAGGAGCCAGCAGGATGTATAGGCCTTCCAAGGCCAGCACTGTGAACAGTACCAGGGAACAGGTGGGCTTGTGACCTAGGTCATGAGGAGGGAAATTCATTCAAGGTTAAAAGGACTAGCATACACCACACCTGTATCATAAACAGAAGTGGCGGCAGGGAGTAGGAGCTCAGGCATGGCACCCACAGTAGGCACCCACAGACTGCCTGCTCCACGTCATGGGAGGGAACTGCAGGCTTCACCTGCTGGCCACCTGGGATTAGAACATTCAGCACTCACACAGGAGGCCTCAGCTATCCATCTGAAGACAGGGCAGGTAGGGAGATGGTGAGTGCTGGTAAAAATGGTGGATAAGGGCTGTAGTTTAGTTCGGAGCACTGTTTCCCTGGACAGTGAATAAGGAAGACTGTAGAAGAATTGATGCTTTTGAGTTATGGTGTTGGAGGAGAATATAGAAAGTGTCATGGGCTGCCAAAAGAACCAACAGATCTGTGTTGGAAGAAGTACAGCCAGAGTGCTCCTTGGAAGCCAGGCTGGCCAAACTTTGTCTCTCATACTTTGGACATATTGTCAGGTGGGACCAGTCACTGGAGAAGGAGGATAGCATGTTTGATAAGGTGGAGGGTCAGAGACAAAGAGGAAGACCCCCAGGGAGAGATGGATTGGCAAAGTGGGAACATCAATGGGCTCAAGCGTGGCAACAATTGTGAGGTTGGCCCAGGATCATTCTGTTGTGCATAGGGTCGCTATGAGTCGGTACTGACTCGATGGCACCTAACAACAACTGTTTCCCTGCCAGCGTCCTGGTTTAGATGTTATCACTAGGGAAAGCTGGGTACAGGGAATGCTCTACTATTTTTATGCATCTAAAATTATTTTAAAATAACTAATCCCTGCTGCCTACTGTCAGACTAGAACTGCCCCAGAGGGTCTCCGAGCACTGTCCATTTTTATGGAAGCAGACTTCTCCTTCTTAGTGGCTGGTGGGTCCAAACTGTTGCGCTTTAGGTTATCAGCCCAGTGCTTAACCTGCTGTGCTACCAGGGTTCCTGTATCAAAATAAAAGTTTTAAAAATTAAAAGGAAGGCTGGAGACAGGAAGGCGCTTCAGGGAAAGAAAACCAAAGAGACTGTTCCGTTTTCTAATGTTGTAGCAGGCACAGTCATATTATTTTTTGATCATTTCAGTTCTGCCACAGAGAGAGTATAGCCAGATCCTAGACAGACCAGTAAGTGGGTGATTCGGAAATGACCGACCTGTATTTCCTGTTGTATGCTGTTACAGGTGCGGTATTTTACCTGGACTTCATTGGGGAGGATGTGCTGCACATCTGCATGTTTGCGCTGGGGTGAGTCCCCTCCTGCCCTTGGGCACCAGGGCAATGTGTGTGGAACTCCAGAGCAGGTTGGCACAGCTTCCCAATTATTGCTTCAAACGCTCCGACAATCCTTTAAAGCTGGGTGGGCTGCTGGGATTTAGAGCTTTGTCTCCAGAGGTGAGCATCCCTTCCAGAAGGGCTTTTTATCTCCTTGTCTTTGGGGTTTTCAGTTCCTAGTCATCTCTAAATATCACATTTGGACACATGAAAAGACTCAACCTCACCTCGGATCAAAGAAATGCATATTGAAGCTATGTGAGATGCCCTCTTGCACACATCATTTTGCAGAAGTCACAGGATTGATCATATCCTATGTTAGCAAGAGGATGAGGAGACCCGCATTCTACCACTCTGTTAAAGGCACCAGAATGTGGAAGAAAAATTGGGGAAAAAAATATAAGAAAAAGTTTAAATGAACATAGTTTTGGAGCCAGTTTATCATTTCTAATCATTTATCTTGGGGGGAATTAGTTAAAGGAGACACAAAAGCACATAACAAGGCTATGTATTAATTTAAAATTTTTTGTATTAGCAAACCATTGAAAGTAACCTCAATGCCTAATGGTGAAACACAAGCTAAATGAATCATGGTATGTCCTATAAAGTAGTAGGCTGCCATTTTGAAAAGTTGAGGCCAGTCTCTCGAAATACTAGCCTAGAACCATGACTTAAACAATGAAAAACCAAACTCACTTCCATCAGAGTAGAAATTCCTTGTATGGTTTCTTTACAGTAGCAGAAACCCTCATCTCTGTCCCACAGAGCAGCTGGTGGGTTTGAACTGCTGACCTTTTGGTTAACACTCAGTGCTTACTTAACCCACTACACCACTGTTGTTGTTGTTGTTATGTGCAGTGGAGTCGGATCTGACTCATAGCGACACTGTACAGGGTTTCTGAGGCTGTAAATCTTTATGGGAGCAGAATGCCTCATCTTTCTCCCATGGAACAGCTGGTAGTTTCAAACTGCTGACCCTGAGGTTCACAGCCCGATTCATAACCACTATGCTACCTATAAAACCATGTCATGAGATACATTCAATGGGAAAAAATGTAAGTGCGACCTAACTTATGGACTAGCAATTCCATTTCTAAGTCTACACCCCCCAAAAATTAGTACATTTGTTGACAAAATGATTTGTAAATGAATTTTATTGTAACTTTATTCATGATAGACCCAAATTGGAAACAACCCAAATTTCCATCAACAAGAAAGTAGAAAAACAAATTATAGTATATTCAGACAATGGAATTCTACCCAACAATAAAAAACAGTGAACACATACAATAATATGCATATTAAAATGGTGACTCTTCAAAACATTTTATCAGTGAAAGAATACATAACTGTGATTTAACTTCCAAAATGTTCAAGAACAATAGCCAAAAGGTGGAAAGAGCCCATCCACAAGTGAATAGATAAACAACATGTGGTCTGCCCATTCAATGGAGTATTACTTACCTATAAAGATAAATGAATTTCTGATACATGCTGTGTACGACATGGATAAACCTTGAAAGCATTATGCTCAGTGAAATAAGCCAGACACACAAAAACAAATATTATCATCCCACTGTATGAAATATTTTGCTGTTGTTAGATAGCATCGAGTCATTTCCGACTCCTTGCATCCCCATATACAGCAGAATGAACCACTGCCCAGTCCTGCGCCATCCTTACAGTCATTCCTGTATGTGAGTCCATTGTTGCAGCCACTGTATCAATCCACCTCATTGGGGATCTTCCTCTTTTTTGCTGACCCTTCACTTTACCAAGCATGATGTCCTTCTCCAGGGACAGGTCCCTCCTGATAACCTGTCCAAAGTGCTTGAGACAAAAAGTCTTGCCATTCTCTCTTCCAGTTGTACTTCTTCCAACATGGATTTGTTCCTTCTCCTGACGTAGAATAGATAAATCTATTGAGACAAAGGAAGACTAGGGGTTACCAGGAGATGTGGGGAAGGGAGCACGGGGATTAAAAAAGTTCAAAGTGAATCTAACCTGTGGTGCAGAAGTTAGATCATGGTCACCTCTAGGGATGGGTTGGCGGGGATTTCAGCACAAAGATGCTTTCTGGGAGGATAGTAACGATTTCTCTTTTAACCTCGGTTGTGATTACCTGAGCTATTCATAGATAAAAGTCACCCGGCCATAGGGTTTGTGCATTCTACTGCATGCAAATTGGTGGTTGGTCATTATGGACTGTGGAGTTGGTTCTGACTCATAGCCATCCTGTGTAGGGTTTCCAAGGAGCAGCTGGTGAGTTTGAACCACCAAGGTTCAAACTGACCTTGAGGTGTAGTGCTTATCCTACAGTGCCATACCTGGACTCCTGCTTTGTAAATGATGCTGGTGGTGGTTTTGTGCCGTGAAGCCAGTCCTGACTCATGTGGAGGGTTTCTGAGGCTGTAAATCTTTATGGAAGCAGAAAGTCTCATCTTTTTTCCACGGAACAACTGGTAGTTTCGAACTGCTGACCTTGAAGTTAGCAGCCCAACTTGCGGGGAGTCCAGCTCTCCGCGAGCGGATACACGAAATCGTCCGGTGAAGAAATGAGTACAACTCGAGAGAGGCTTTTCAACTTGCCTTGCTGTCCAGCTATGCTCTCTAGCTTCTGCCTTTGCTTCTGCCTTCTGTTCTCTCTGCTGTCTGCCCTCTGTTCTCTGCTGTCTGTTCTCTCTGCTGTCTGCCCTCTGCCTTCTCCCTCCTGCTCTCTGCTTCTTCTCCCGCTTCTGCCTTCTTCCTCTTCTGCTACTTTTGCCTTCTATCTTCTTCTGGCTCTACTCCTGCTTTCTTGCTCTTCTTCCTACCTTCTGCCTGCTCTGCCAGCCCAGCTCAGCAAGTCTTTATTTTTTATACTTAAAATTACACAGTACATGCATTGACACTTTTATCTTTTCTTGAATTATTACACAGTTAGTCACAACATTCTTGCACCTGGTCA
This sequence comes from Chrysochloris asiatica, assembly GCF_000296735.1. Lineage (NCBI taxonomy): Eukaryota > Metazoa > Chordata > Mammalia > Afrosoricida > Chrysochloridae > Chrysochloris > Chrysochloris asiatica. The sequence goes on along the minus strand of NW_006408565.1, from coordinate 13,679,870 downwards.
TTAGACAACGTTAACAAGAATACTCTGTGAGGTTCAGACTGACCTTCGTGTTCTTTCCCAGTATGAGATAAAACTGTTCCTTCTTGTTTCTACTAATAGACTATAAACTTTCTATCCTACATAATGTGCTATTATTTTCATAATAAAGGTATTCATTAAATCACTTGGAAGCTATGTGGCATAAAGCCCAACCTGGCTACTTGCTGCAAGAAGTATAGATTATTAAATCAAAACTATTCTTCACTTAAGTTCATTATTTTCTGCTTGTTTACGCAGGTGCTTGTATGTAGGGGTTTGTGAATTCTAGCTAGTGACTGAATGTGGTGAGGTCTATGGGGGTAGGTCAGCTTGACTCTAAATGCTGTCTGCTTTTGTGGCCTCACAAATGCAGTTACTTAGGTTTTCTATGAGAAGGAGTAATTTACACAATTTCTCTTTGTATTCAATCCACCAAGGCTGAAAGCAATTGCTGCTAAGCTAGTTTTTCCTAAGGTTTGTAGAATTCATAATGAAAGCTGTGAATATTGCCAAATTATATATTTTTATAAGTAAAATTAAGATTACTCTATAGAGAAGGTAGAAAGCAACTTCTGAGAGCTATCTGTTTTGCCAGATTACTATTCACTGGACTGTGTCAAGCAGTAAATCAAAGCTCTCTACCCTCATCGCTCCCAGCACCAACTCATAACCATTACGCTATCAGAGTTCTAATTTGCATGCAAATTAGACCTCCATTTTTGCTTGTTTATTAGACGTGTAGGGACAAGAAGGGGGGAAATAGCTCTGAAAGAATATGCTTGTACGCCCGTCTAGGAGACTGAGACCAGGGATATATAGACCCTTCCCAGTTTTTACTAATTTTTGCTTTCCATTCTGAACCAGAAACTAGTTTCCCTGTAATTGGTTCTGCCTTATGACAATCTCATGTGTGTCAGAGTAGAACTAGGCAGGTTTGGGGTGTTTTCCAAAAATAGATGCAAAATGGTGTTAATTACTGTCGAGTTGGTTCTGGCTCATAGTGACCCTGTAAAGGGTTTCCGAGGAGTGGCTGGTGAGCTTGAACCACCAACCTTGGAGTCCAGTACATTAACCAGCAAAAATATGTAGATACATATGTATATAAGCTCTGGTAGCATGGTTATGAATTGGGCTGCTAAACTCAAGGTCAGCAGTTCAAAACTACCAGCGGTTCCATGGGAGAAAAATGAGGTTTTCTGCTCCCATGAAGATTTACCACCTCGGAAACTCTGTACAGGGTTTCTATGAGTCAGAGCCGTCTCCATGGCACATCATCACCACCACCACCACCACCTATATTTGTTGTTGTGAAGTGCCGTCAAGTCAGTTCCGACCCATAGCAACCCTGTATAGAGTTTCCAAGGAGCAGCTAGGGAGCTTGAACCACCGACTTTGCGGTTCAAATTGCTTTGCAATCTGGGGCATTAATTCACAACGCCACACCAGGACTCCACATATATGGCATAGTATTTGTCAATTCCACATTTTTCAAGTATGTAATTTAATGATATCAATTATGTTAATCATGTGGTGCACCCACCACCCGTAGTACAACAAAGCATTTTGTAAGGCAAGTTTCGGAGATTGCTGGCCTAGTGGAAGTGAGGAACCGTGTGCATTTTGCAGGGAAAGTGATTGATTCTGATTAGGGCTTGTGCAGAGCTGCGGGGGTGCGGGGCTGTTATTATTCAACTAGTGTGCTGCTCCCTGCTGATCTCAGGCCCAGCAGCCGCTAAGCCTTCTGTGTCCCTTTTCCTTACCACCCAGGTTTGAAATGATCTCTTCCCAGCCTCTCAACTGACCTTATTTCTCTGCCTGCCTTATCTCTGTTCCTCAGGTGCCTCATTGCATTCTTGGGCGTCTTCTTAATCACACGTAACAGGAAGAAGGCCATTCCATTCGAGCCCTATATTTCCATGGATGCGATGCCAGGTAACGTTCAAGCCCCATGTGCCCAGCTGGTCAGCCCATCCATATAGAATGACTGCTACTTCCTGTTTCAAAGCAGACCACGCTTCCCCGGCCTTGGTACTGGGAAGGTGTGCTGTGCCGTTACAGTGTGACTGTTCTCTCACAGTTTTTTTTATTTGAAATCTCAGTGTGTGTGGTTGAGGCACCTGGCTGGCTTTGAGCACTTCTTGCTCGTTTCCATGGCTATTTCAGGCACCTGATTCACCATGATATAACTGTGCTCATGCCTGCAGAAGGGACAGCCCAGTCATCCAACCAGAATGAAACATCAGAAAGAATCCCGAGAATGGAAGATGAATGAAATGCAAATCTATAGCCCTGCTCCTTGCATTCCATAAGGGGAAGTGGATTGTTCTGGAAAACCTAATTTGTCAGGAAGCTGAGGGTTCACACTGAGGAACCCAAACTCAAAGACCCAATCCCTGATAGTTATAGAAATGCGTGAAGTGCAATAGGGAGTGGTGGGGCCTGTGAAGATGTGAACAGTGCCCATCCAGCCAAAAGGGATTCCGATTTCGAAAGGTTATGACAAACCCTTCTAGGTTTGCTGACCTCAATTCTGGGGGTTCCCATTGGCCACTGGCTTGGAGTCTTTAACACAGAATTCGTTTTTACTTTAATATATATAGTGGTGGTGGTGGTGGTGAAGTGCTTGCTGTCAAGTTAGTTCCAACTCACAACCACCCTGCCTATGTTTTCTGAGAAGCGGCTAGTGGATTTGAACCGCTGACCCACACCAGAACTCCATATATGGTTATGGTAGAGCTCTTTCCAAAACACTGTATCTTGCCCTTCACTGATACAGTTTAATGAACAAAACGTGAACACATGGATACCATAGGGGATTGCTTAATGAAGGACTGGTTTTCCGATGAACAGCTGTGACTTTGATGTAGGTTGTCCTCAGGGCTGGCTGAGGTGCCCCTGTGTGAAGTGGCCTGAGGGTTTATGTGTCTGCTTCTATATTATTGCCTCATCTCTTGCTATTAAGCTGTTGTCTGTTGTACTTGCTGTTAGCCAGACTGCCTGCTTATAGCAACTCCACGTCAGTCTTATCTGGCCCAACCTGTTAGAAGTGTGAGTGAAATCGAAATCAATGGAGTCGGAGTTGGGGATCTACGGGATCTCCTCGGAGCTGAGAGCATGAGCTGTATGCAGTGCATGAATCTGTGAAACATCTAACCTGGCTGCTCAGATGCCTTTTTTGCTTACTTCCTTGTTTCTCGGCTGTGTTCCGGATAGATGAGGGCGCTGGATAGCTGAATTCCAGATAGGTGAGGTGTCAACTCTGTGTGTGTGCAAGTATGTGATATGTGTATGTATTTGTGTGTTTATAAAATGTGTATGTGTGTGTGCATATGTATGTATGTATAAATATTTCCATATACATACATAAAGCTCTATTTTCTGGTGGGACATAGAAGGTAACCTAAGGTAATTTAGATATCAGTATTCTATAGTCTGCTTGTGGATGTGGCTCTTGGCTTTTCCTGTTTACCTGTGATCAGTGGGGAGGTCAGACCTTGAAGAAAGACCCAGCCCTATTACTGTGGCTTGTCAGGGCACCTCTGATTAAACAGGTGCTCTGTACAATGAAGAACTTGGACTTGGAGTTCAGATAGACCTGCGTTCAAGTCCAAGCTCTACCTTCTGCCCACTATGTGCCCTTGGGTATGTGGCAGCACCTCCCAAGGCCTCTGATCCTCACATGTAAATTGGGCCTCCATCTCACAGGGTGGTGGGATAGTATGTGTAAAGGCCCCTCGCAGTGTCTGGGACATGGTAGATGCCTGGCTAAATTGGGTTTTGTTGCCTTTTTGGATTAAAAAAAAAAATCTTTGAAAATGTCAAATACTTACTTGACCCAAAGACAGGTAGGACATGAGCGCTAGAACTGCTGGACAATCTAAGAGTAAGCAGAGCTGCTTTTCTAGCCACTTGGATCTGCTCAGCATCAGAACCTTGCTTGTGACCTGCCTAGATTGATAACTTCTTAACGGAGCATTCATTGCCAAAATTTCACAGCCAGGAATTTGGAGACGCTTTAAAGAATTCTAGCACCTGAGAGACTCCGAGGATATAAGAAACAGTAAAGCAACCCCTCATAGCCCAGAGCTGGCCTGGCGCTCACCACTAGCCCTCGGTGTTGAGAGTAAGGGGTTTCACAGGTCACTTGCACCAGCCAAGACCACTCTGTCACTGTGATGCGTGAAGACCACTCTGTAGTCATGTCTAAACACCGACAAAACATGAACATGGTCCACACCACAGAATGACCCTCCATCCTCTTGTCCTGGCTAATATGAGGCGCTACTCTTTTTTTTTTTTTTGATCTCAAGATGTCCACCCTTCCTTCCTTCTGGATAGGATGTATTAAGAGCTCCCAATTATAGAATTACCACCTCTTCCTGACACCGTCTAATCCAAAACAAAACCTCACTTCCTTGAGCCTTTTCTCTATCAACTAACACTAACCCAAATCCTTTTAATGCCATCTCTACGAGACACCCACGCTTCCTCTTGCTGTCTGTCTCTCATTCCAATGAGTCAGTACAATCAAATGTATTCACTGTAGGTTCATTCTTGATGGTCTTGGCTAAAGAGTATCCACAAAATTCAAAAAGCTAAATTATACCTGATAAGCTAACTTTCTTCCCTTGAGGGCCAGGTACCCCTCAGCACCCCTCCCCTGACTGAAAAAAAAAAAATCTAGACCACAACTCTTCAGCCAACCAACCAGTTGCCTTAAAGTCCACTCCTACTCATGGCAACCCCATGTGTGTCCGAGTAGAACTGTGCTCCATAGGGTTTTCGATGATTAATTTGTTTTTCCCCAAAAGTAAATGACCCGATCTTTCATCTCAGGCACCTCTGGGTAGCCACAAACCTGTAACCTTTGGTTTGCTATACCCAGGGACTCCAGCCTCTTAAATCATACCCTTCAAGTGACCATCCAGATAAGGCTTATACAATACAGAGGTAAAGGGTCTTCCATTGACAGAGTCTTCCTGAGCCATTTGCAGAGTGGATGAGAGTCTGGGCATCACATCCCAGCTCTGTCTCTTATTAGCTATGTGACCCTATCTTCTCCAGAAATTGAGGCTAATAGAGTATCTCTCATTGGGTGGTTTGGAGATTAAGTGGAAGGACATAGGGAGGCATTTGGGCTCAGCGTGGGCTTTGATGTTTAAGTCACCTGCCTTTTAACCTTGACACTACCACTTACTAGCTGTGTAACCCCAATCAAAAAATACCCCACAAGACTTTCAAACCACCCAATCAGTTCCCATTGAGTTGGCTCAATTCATGGCAACCCCGTACGTGCAGACTAGAACTGTTCCATATTTTTTTCTTTTTTAAGTTTTTATTATGAACTGAGTGATAGTTTACATGGGGGGTCATCAGTTTTACACTCATCCTATCTTATTTCATTTCAATGATTACAATCCCCTCCATGCATCATCATTCAACAGTATTTGCTTCTATTCCCTCTGTTGTTTTTGGTTTTTTTGGATGTACACCAAAACACTCAGGAATATACAGTAATTCAAACAACCAAAGGGCACACCTTTCAAGCCTGCCCCCCGGCCACCAGCACACCACCCCTCTCCCTCCATGAGTCTGGAATGCTCAACTGCATAGTCTCTCCACGTCATCATCTCTGCCACCATCTCTGGCGTCACCACTTCTCTGGATAGGATCCCACACTCCACTCCCACTTTTCTCTCTTGATGGTCCTAGGGTCTTCCGTTCCTGGACTATAAGATCAACCACTCACCCGTTTTTGCCACAAAACTTCCTTCCACCTTTACAGTTGCAACAATCACAATTAGTCATGGTAACAATTACTCACTGTTGACTCATGAGAGTCTTGTCCCCATCTCTTTTCACCAGACCCATCTACAGGATGAAAACCACTCAGTGGAGATTCTACCTTCCTCCGCACACTCTGAATCTAAACTCCCTCTTGAAAACTTGTAAGCCGGTCACTTCATGCCTTTACAGGCCCCCCATTTTAGGCAGCCAATGTCTTAGGTTGTCGAGCTGCCATCTTAGCTTGATTAGTAGTTAAGTGCTTAACTGATCGCACCACCCAGGGACTCCTGAAGACCCATCAGCCACCTCATTTTTCTCATTGGTTGGCATGAGGATCAAATGAGATAAAACATAAAAATGCAGCCCACACCAACGAAACATTCAATTCATGTTGCTTATTGTTATTGCCACTGTTGTGACTACGTAAAGGGCTTAACCCAGTGCCTAGGGCTTGTCAGCTATTGCTGTCATTATAGTGGAAGGCATTTTGCTTTCGGTTTCTTATGTCTCAGACTGGGGACAGGAGAGTCTAGAGGCTCTTAATTTCCAGGTGGGAAAAGAGTTGGCCTAAAAGCTAACTAGGTCTAACTTGACATAGGAAAATTGTAGGATAAGGTTAAATGAATTAAAGGTTAAAATCTTTCCCCTCTATTGTAAACGGAAATCCAACATTGATGTACCGAGAGGTAAAAAGTAAAACCACACTTTGGTTAAATGCTTATTCAATAATAAAACGTTTCTTTAAAATGGCACCTTCCTCTATACAGTCGGCTGGGGATAGTAATACACCCTGAGCATCATGATGCATCTGCCCATGACCCCAAAGTTCCCCTTTTCCCTCAGCAGTGTCGTGCAGTGTTTTCCTGGGCTCTGATTTAATCAGTGCAGCAGCAAAGTGTTGGCATCTACCACGTTCAAAGCACAGCCTTAATTCCACTCCGTCTCTGGCCCAGACATTAGCACCTCATTCTAGGCCAACTGATGGTTTCTCTCAACAATGGCTGGTCTGTGTGCATATTTCCTGAACATTCATCCTGGTTGCTTAGCAACTGTATTATTTCTCGTGTATATTTATGGATGTTCTCTTTGAAATCTACAGCATTCAGGGAATTGACAATGCACATGATGAGCTCCTGAGCACTATAATTAGTCTGTGGCGGGATGGATGCAACAACCTCCTTTGGTCCCCTCACCACATATTCATTCGGGGAAAATGGATTTCATTTCAGGTATGCAGAACATGCATGACAAGGGGATGGCAGTCCAGCCCGACCTCAAAGCTTCTTTCTCCTATGGGGCCTTGGAAAACAACGACAACATTTCTGAGATCTACGCGCCTGCCACACTGCCCGTCATGCAAGAAGAACATGGCTCCAGAGGTGCCTCCGGGGCTCCCTACCGAGTCCTAGAGCACACCAAGAAGGAATGAGCCTGCCTGCCTTGAGGAGACTCAGCTTCCCTGTGTTTAGAACTATTCAAGCCATGCCCACAGTGGTTCAACCCTTCAATCTAGAATTTGCCTTTCAAGTCTTTATTTTCCAAACTGAGAACTCTCTTAGACAAGGGATCTTGGAAGGCCTCTGTGTATGGCAAAGGATACGTTTTATCTTGGTCTTGAAAATTTCAAGTGATACGAAATGAGGAGTAGGAAGGAGGAAAGCAGTATTCCAGGTGGGCAGCATGGAACCCATCCTCCACCTGGGTTAGCCCAGAAGGATTTGGAAAACATCCTTGAGGATGCTAACTGAGCTTCCCCAGTCCGTGACCAAAGGCTGCTGCCTGCATCCTTCTGAGATAAAGCAAGGCAGAGATTCAGGTCTCACTTTTCCAATCCAGCGGAAGACTGGGAGCCTCAAGGCTAACCTTCCTCTACCTTGAGTGCATGGCACATCTCTCCCCATCACACTCACAATTTTGCATACATGGTGACATGTGACATTCATCTAGTGGATCAACCATACGTGGAACATTCTGTCTATCATTCACACATAGAAAATATACCTGAAGTGAAATTCTGCCTTCCAGTGTGTGCCCTTCCAATGAAGCCAGGGTTGATGTGTTTATATTGGCTCTGTTATGAAAACGAATTCATTTTTGATAAAATGAATTTGGGGACAACTGGAATGCTTCCCTTACCCCAAAGGAATTGGGAAATGGAGGGATAGAGAAGGGGAGAATAAGGATTGGAGCCAGGTGGTGACAGGTCAGCTCACAAGGGGTAAAAAAGAAATCCTTGTAATCTGACAAGAACTGAGTGCATCAAGCTGAGAATTGGCAGAAAATCTGCCTACTTCATGGACTGCTAGTTTTCCTGCCCTCCAGTGACCTTGGGGGCAAATCAGGGGTGCTCATTTCAGAGGCAACTGTTCACCCCTCTCTTCCACACTTTCCTTTATAGTTGGACAAGCCAAGTTTAGCTGATGAATTTCTTTCAAGTTAATAGGGACTCTTGGGATCCTCTTCTCCATGCATATATGAGGGGGACTTCAAAAAGTCTGTGGAAAAGAGGAATTAAAAGAGAATGGAATTTTTCCACAAACTTTTTTAAGTTCCCCCTCCTCGTATGTCTGGGAAAAGCAGATGGAGAAATAAGAAAGTATGGCCTGCTGAATTCATCCTGGCTGCAGACCTGATTGCCTACTCCTAAGAAAGGTTCACACACTTAAGCTGCGGATCAGCTGGAGAATTGATTTAAATGCAGATTCCTACACCCCAGGACTGGGGAGGGGCTATGAGTCTGTATTCTGTCCTGGTCATTCTGATTACCACAGGTAATTCTGATGCATTTAGTCCAGGAATCAAGCAAAGAAATCCTGAGGTTGTAGAATGATAGTCTGCTTAAACACCCAGGGGTGTCTCTGTACCACCATCAGAAAGTCGTAAACCTTGTTTCCTCTCTGGGGTTCTGGCAGCAGGTCAAATAATCCCCATAGAATCTGTGGCATTTGTCCAGTCCCCTGTCTACAAACTAGAGCTACACTTAACCGCTTTCCCAGAAGCCTTTAACTAATAGGCAAGATAACAGTGTTAATAGACCAGTGTTGATAGATCATTAATCTTTATGGATTGTGCTTAATACCGATTTAGTACCTGACTTCAAAACCTCCAAGGTGTGCTGCCTGTGATAAGTGTGCACCATTCTAACCATTTCTGTATTGCGTCTTAAATATCTAAGAAGGCAGCAGATAATGAACTTTTTTACCCCTTAGGATAGGCATCAACTCACTTCAGCAATATTTGAGGCATTTACTGTGTGTGTCCTGGTATAGTGCTGTAGGCTAATGCTCTGGAGTGCAAAGTCGTTTGAACCACAAGGTCGGTGGTTCAAGCTCACCAGCCACTCCTTGGAAACCATATACAGGGTCGCTATGGGTCGGAAACGACTCGACAGCACTTAACAACAAACACTGGGAGAGTGAAGTCTACAAAGAATTAGTTGCAGTGCCTGGCCTCCAGGCCAGCAGGGGGAGACACAAATGCTCAGCAAACTTGCAGGGCAGGCTGAGATACCTGTGAAGTGCAGTGGAGATGATAGTTACGGAGGCCCAGGTCCAGGGCATCTAGAGAAATGGAGATGACTGGCCAACTCACAGATGGGTTGTAGATCCTAGCTGGGATTTGAGCAGTGTCTAGAAGGGAGGGTGACCATGAGCCAGGCAGAGGACCAGCATTTGCAAAGTCACCAGGGTGGGGAGAGGGGCTTTGCAAAGAAAGGGGGACAAGTGAAGATGGACCTGGAAAGATACTTTCCAGGGATGGACCTGGAAAGATACTCAGGTGCCGAATCATGGAGGGCCTTAAATGCCTATGGGCTATGGGAGCCATTGATGGTTCATGAGGGAGAGAATGGCAGGATCTACACTGATTGGAAAGGAGACTTTGTGCCAGGTGGAGGAAGGTTTGGAGGTGGTAATGTCACCTTTTGAGGTCAAGCCCCAAATCTACAAAAACAAAACACAAAGGGGGAATTAAAATCCGGTTTTCACTGCTACTCAGATTTTCCTCATTTTCTAAGTGATTTCTGCAAGGCTGGGAGGGAGGGAGGGAGGGCAGAGTGGATGAAGGGGAGATGAGTAGGGAGACTATTTAAATACAGCAAAAATAGCTGAGCAATAATTTGACATAGGATGTGTTCCCAACTTCTTTTTGTTAAGAGCCTTTTCAAGGCAGGTCAGCCAATTTCCTTAATGTGAGTTGATAAAAGTGGTTTGCAGTTTGGGGTCTGCTGTAGGTCATGGGGAGCACTGTGGCCCTGGAACCTCTGCTGGGGCCTGGGCAGCCCCCTGCCTTCAGATTTGGGGCATAGTGTCATCCTATGAAGCTGAGCTTTAAGAAAGTTAAGCACAAAGTTGTGCGATAGTTTCCTGAGTAGAAGCCAGAGGTCATTTGGTTTCTGGGGAAAACCCAGTCATGAGAAGCCATTGTCTCCTGAGTTCTGAATCTGCCTAGGGCTAGTTTCACTAGGGTCTGGACCTTTTGCTGGTGATAGATAAGCAGCACTTGCTGTTAGGAGATGAGCAATCAACTTTCCACTCACAATCCCACCCAATAATTTTGTTTCTCTCCTGACTCCAACATCCCCAAACCCCACTGAGCACCTCAAGCAGCGTTCAAAACCATGCCTCCATCTCCTTCGTAGCATCCAGTTACCTACAACGAGGTTACTAAACTTGAGTGTAAACTTTAAAGTTGTTGGCTGATTATCGTTTTCCCATTCCACTCTGCTCCCATTCTAAAGGCCAGGATTCTAGGTCTCCAGATTAGAAATTGGAACCAGCTCTTTGTGGGCTATGCCTGTGGATTTTGATGAGTACTGAGTCCCCCGACACCTTCCATGAGGCCACAGTCTCATGGTACCATCGCATTAAGCTTCGAGTCATGCTGGGAGTCTTGCAGTGTGGAACTGAAAGCTGGGTAGGGAAGCGCGGAGCACCAGCTCCGTTGCTGGTCTGTTGGGAACAGCTGGCATGATGGCTCTGCAGATCTGATATCTGTCTAGGTGGTGATGGGGAAGACTGCTCTGCAACCTTGTGAATTCCAAATCTGATCCAAGACTGAGACAACTAACATTTACTTATGTTTCTCTGGGAAGCTGTGCAAATGAAGTCACCTTAGAATACATTCTATGTGGATGCTTGTATTTTGTTAGCGTTGTAACTAATGTGGCATGTCTTATTTTTCAAAACACGTGTCCGAAGTGCAAATAACGTTATGAAGTGGTATTTAAATAAAAGAAATCCTTGCGATACCTGTTGAGTTTGATCAAGTCTTATGATTGGCTAATACTTTCTGGTGTTACCCAATAGAACTTTCTGCAAAGATGGAAGTGCTCTTTGTGTTGTCCAATGTGTTACCCGCACATGGCTACCAAACTCTTAAACTGTGGCTAATAGACGTGAGGAAGTGAATGTTGCATTGCATTTTGTGTTAACATAAATTTCAATAGCTACATGTTGCTGGTGACTGCTGTAGGGACACTGTGGGTCTCCAGGGGCTCATGTTTACAGTGAGGCTGAATTGAGGCCTTTCTGCAGTGGTACAGGTGAGATCACTTGGGTCTGATTCCTGGCTCCATCACTTAGACAAGTGCACTAACCTCGGTCTCCTCCGTGAAACATGAATGGCAACACGATCTTCCTCAGAGTTGTTATGAGGATCGAAGGAGTGAAGAAATGTAGTCTTAAAACTATGTCATGTACCTCATCAGGACGTATTACGTTGAAGCAATGGCTTCCCTCTTTATTATTACTGATTTTTTTTAATTATATAATGAACATTTATGATTTTTCTTCACTGTACGTTTCTAAGTACAAGTGTTTCTCTTCATTCTGAGTTTCCAGTCTACAAAGTCAGAATGTGATATTGTTAAGTGCCATTGAGTCAGTTCCGGTTCATAACCACCTTGCATAGGGTTTCCAAGGAGCAGCTGTTAGGTTTGAACTGCAGACCTTGCAGTTACTTAGATCTTACAGTTATACAAATTTCTATAAATATATAGAGGCACTATATCACATCCTGGAGTCCTGCTGTGGTGCTGTAGGATAAGCATTCAACTGCCAACTGCGAAGTCTGCAGTTCAAACCCACCAGCTACTCCTTGGAAACCCTATGCAAGGTGGTTATGAAACAGAATCCATTCGATTGTTAAATGCGGGATGGAAACCAGGCGTTCTGCTCCTGCAAAGACTGAAAACCTCAGAAGCATCCTATATAGGGTCACTATAAGTCAGAACTGACTTGATGGCACTTAACATATTGTTACATAATATAGTTAATTTGTGTATACTTAGTAACAGTAAGAAGTACAGCCAGAGTGCTCCATAGAGGCCAAGATGGCCAAACTTCGTCTCTCATACTTCGGACATATTGTCAGGAGGGACAAGTCGCTGGAGAAGAATACCATGTTTGGTAAGGTGGAGGGTCAGAGAAAAAGAGGAAGACCCCCAACCAGATGGATTGGCCAAGTGGCAGCATCGATGGGCTCAAGCATGGCAACAATTGTGAGGTTAGTAGCCCAGGATCAGGCAGTGTCTCATTCTGCTGTGCATAAGGTCACTATGGGTCAGTACTGACTCAATGGCACCTAACAACAATAACAAGAAGTAAGCAGTAAGGAGTCCTAATGTGGTGCTGTAGGCTAATGTGTAAAGTAGGTTTGACCGCAAGATCTTGGGTTCAAGGTCACCAGCCACTCCTTAGGAACCCTATATATGGTCGCTGTGGGTCGGAACTGACCTGACGGCACTTAACAACAAGTATTAAAGAGTACTGGTGTGGCACTGGACTACAAAGTCGGTTTGAACTGCAAGGTTATTGGTTCAAGCTTACCAGTCGCTCCTCGGAAACCCTATACAGGATCACTATGGGTCAGAACCTACTCAATGGCACTTAACAACAATAAGTATTCACGTGCATTTAATTTTTACATAATTTACATATACTTTCTGTGTTGCTGTATATAAAAAATACGGGAGCGCTTCAAAAAGTTCATGAAAAAGAAATTCAAAGATAATGGCATTTTTCCACAAACTTTTTGAAGCCCCCTTGTAACTAAACATAAACACACACACAGGAGCCTTGGTGGTGTAGTGGATTACACATTGGGTGGTTTACTACATGTTACTGCATGGTTGGTGGTTCAAATCCACCAGCTTCTCCTTGGGAGAAAGATAAGTCTTTTTGCTCATGTAGATTTTAGAGCCTCTGAAAACCTATAGAGGGTAGCTATGAGTCGGAACCAATTCAATGGCACCCAACAATAATACACACACATACACAATAAATATACACATACTCATGCACAAACACTTATTAAGTACTTAATATATGCCATACACTATGGCACGCATACTTCATTTCCCCTGATAACAATTCCATGAAGTAAGTTCTAATACTATCACCATTTTAAAGATGAAGAAGCTGAGATTCAGGTCACATCGTTTGTAAACAGTAAAGCCAGGGTTGAGCCCAAAACATAGGCTTGTAACCCCTGTGCTGTGCTACTTTCCCTAAGGATTGAAGGGGATTTCAGTGGGGATATGGGTTGCCATGCATTAGGACTTCAGCTTTGGCTGAAAGGACAAGGAAAGTCGTTTGGAGGGAAAATCCAGGCTCAGGAGTGTACATCTACTGAGTCTTTGAGGATCTTATTTGCGATGGCCCCACTTTCTAACTTCTAACTAGACAAGAGAATCAAAATCAGTTTATTGTAAAGCTGGGCAAAATTTTAGAATCCTCCATAATTCTCAGACTTGATGAAATCATGAAACAGTACAATTTTCAATTAAGTACCTGATACATGCTCCAGTGTGGATGAACTTTGAAAACATTGTGCCGACTAAAATGTCAGAAAAAATCAACAAAAACTGGCATGGGTTACCAACTTGTTGTACTTTCAATATTTTCAATATTTTCATTTTGTATTAGTTTTACTACAAAATAAATTCATTTTCCTTTGTCCAGAAATAAGATGAGAGAGAGAATGTTATGCCCAGAATTCAGGGTCCCCAAAGACCACCCAGGAGCCGTGTACCGATGCAAATACATAAGGGTTGTTTAATCAAGCTCGAGCCAGGTCTCTAACCTTATCCGACATTTCGGAATAGGGAAAGAGCCCCGAATTCATTGTCTGCAGGGTTTTTATAGAATTTTCAAACAGCTCAGGTTTCTCAGCTTTACAATCTTTGGATTGGTTAACAATGGGCAAACTATGAGATGTTACAGTTTAATTGGTCAGGACTGGTGGTCTTTGTTCTTAAGCTAGGGTAAAGGAAAACATCTGGCCTCTGGCCTTGAGCTGCCTGGCTATTTATACATATATCATATTCTTGGAGCTAGAGTATGTGTTCAGGCTAATGTACAGAATGGAGATTGACCTTGCCTCTGGAGGGAACTAATAATTGAGGCCTTGTCTATTTAAAATGCTTTCCTGAGCCTGACTAGAGTTTAGTCAAGCAGTTTCTAGGTAGGCAAAATCAGGTAAAATCAGTTCGGTCCTTACAAGAACAGAATTCAAGTCCTGCTCAAGAGAAATACGGTATGCTGTGGTAACGCCTGCCTCACGAAGACAGAAACGCACCGAGGAGGTCATTAAGGGTATAGATAGGAAGCAGGTCATTAAGGGTATAGATAGGAAACGGATGCTAGCCAAGAAATGAATGTGTTGTCACTGTGAGGCCCTAACGTACCCGGAATTCTGTGAAGATGGCTCATATACAAGGAGAAGATCACTGTGGCAATGCAAACATCTCCAGTTTGCACTGAAACTCAAATCTTCAATGTTACACTTGTCAGAGTCTTTTATGCACTGAATTCCCAGAATCAAGTTAAAATAACAAAGCCACAAATAACCTCCAGCTGTTGGAACAGAGAAATGCTAACTAGGGATAAAGTTGTTACCTTGGTAATTTGCAGGGCAAAAAGAGAATGCTAAGGTACTGAAGATGTTGCAACTGTAAGGACCATGGGAAGAAAGAGAAGAAGTTGAAATTATTAAAAAGTTACCAGTTGCTGTCAAGTAGACTGATTGATGGAGATTCCATGTGTGTTAGAAAGCAACAACGCACCATGGGGTTCTCAATGGCTGACTTTTCAGAAGTAGATCAGTAGGCCTTTGAGTGGGTGTGAACCGCCAACCTTCCAGTTAACAGCCATGCATTAAACATTTACACTCCCCGGGGGCTGGAACTCAGAGGCTGAGGAGACAGCATCAGCTGAGTGCTGCTGGTCTCTGAGCTCTGAGAAGGGGCCCTGCTGATGGGACCCAGGCCTGTGAAGCTCTGTATAAGCCCTACCCAAACCAAAGCATTAACCCATAGCACCACATCAGGACTCCAAATGACCACACAGGCGCTGTGGCATTAATGTGCCAGACTGCAAAGCTGTTTAAACTGCAAGGTCGGTGGTTCAAGCTCACTAGCTGCTCCCTTGGAAACCCTATTCAGGGTCGCTATGAGTCGGAATCGACTGACGGCACTTCACAACAACAACAAACCAAAGCAAACCCACGGCCATCAAGTCGACTCCATCTCATAGTGACGCTGCATTGGGTTTCCGAGGCTAGGTATCTTTACAGGTTCAGAAAGCCTCATCTTTCTCCTGCAGAGCAGCCGGTGGGTTTGAACTACAGTTAGCAGTCCAGTATGTATCCTATATTGCCACCAGGGCTCATAAAATCTCTCCCACAAATGAAAAAGACACACCTTGACCTTAAATGGGAAGGTAAAAATTTAATTCACACCACAAATATTAGTTAGAGGTCCCCTCAGTATGGTGAACTACACACATACATTCAACTACTGGTTCTCCTCTAAAGAGAGGCTTGGAGCTAGCAATGTGTGCTCAAGTCACATCTGACTCCTAGCAACCTGTATAGGGTTTCCGTGGCTGTAAATCTTTATGGGAGCAGAAAACTGCATCTTTCTCCTGACCAACAACTGGGTAACTCGAACTGCTGATCTTACAGTTAGCAGCTCAGCTCGTAATCTACTATGCTACCAGGGTTCCTTTAGAGTCAGTAGACACAAAGAACACGAGTGTGTTATAAGCAGCAATCAGAGGGATTAACTGGAGACTATTTATAGACACTAAAGGCTCTGGTAGCGTAGTGGTTACGAATCGGGCTGCGAACCTTAAGGTCAGCGGTTCGAAACTACCAGCCGCTCCGCGGGAGAAAGATGAGGCTTTCTACTCCCGTAAAGATTTACACCCTCGGAAACCCTGTACAGGGTCGCTATGGGTCGGACCCGACTCGATGGCACTTAACAACAACAACAACAACAAAGGCACAGTGAGCCCTGATGTGGAGCTGTAGGGTAAGCACTGGGACTGCAAGGTTGGTCTGAACCACAAGGTCGGTGGTTCAAACTTATCAGTTGCTCCTTGGAAACCCTATACAGGGTCGACTTGAAGGCACTTAAAAACAACAACAACAAAGGGTACAGTGAGGGAACCCAGGTGACTCTGGTTAAAGCTCTCAGCTGCTAACCAAAAGGTCAACAGTTCAAACCCACCAGCCCCTCTGTGAGAGAAAGATGTGACCGTCTGCTTCTGTATAGATTTACAGCTTTGGAAATGCTGTCAGAGCAGTTCAGCTCTGTCCTACAGGGTCAGTGGTGGGAACTGACTTTGATAGAGGCACAGTGCCGCAGTTGACCCACATGGACCCCATAAGAATTTCTGAACAATGGGTCATTTGGCTGTGGAGGCTCATGATAAAGATACTGAGTCAGGGAGGGAGGCAGGACAGAGCTGAGAAAAGTAGTGGACCTCCACAATGACCAGGAGGGACGATTAGACACTTCTGCCCAGGGTGACCAGCACTAATGCGTTCTACCTCTAGACTTAAGTCCATGGTAGCCTGCCTACTCCACCCTCACACAGCTTAAGGGGACGTCTATGAATAGACCCTGCTTGCTCCCTTCCTCAGAGATAAAACTCACCCCTCACAATGAAGGCATGATAAAAACCAAAATCAAACTTACTGCCACCCAGTTGATTCTGACTCCTGGTAATCCCATGTGTCACATAGGTAGAGGGTCCCAGGGGGGTTTCTTTCTTACTGCTCCTGTTGTTAAATGCCATCGAGTCAGTTCCAACTCATAGTGACCCTGTATAAGGTTTCCAAGGAGCAGCTGATGGGTTTCAACTGCTGACCTTGTGGCTAGCTAACCACCAACCTTTAGGTTAACAGTCCAGTGCAAATCGTTTTTGCCATCCAGGGACCTTCAAGACACGATAGTCCTTTGGATAAACAAACCCACAGAACTGCAAAGAAAATCCACACTAGCTATCTATATGAAGCAACACAGTTCTTTATCCATAAATGAGAAATGTCCACCAGGAATCACCAGGCCTTTGAGGCACTAAAGCGAAAGAGCAAAACCAATGAGATGAAATAAGAAAGGCAGAATGACGTAGACAGAGTGGGCAGAGGCACACAAGGCTTCATGACATCACATCTCTCTTTTTATGTCTGCTTGACGTTTTCATAACAAAAAGATGAAAACCAAACAAAGTCAAAACAGCAGCCTGTCAGAGAGCACTTCCTAAGTACCAAGCACAACAGTGAACAAGAGAGCCCTTCCCTTACACTGCAAAGGAGTAAGATGAAGCAAACAATGTGAAGTGTGACAGATACTATCATTGAGCGGGTGGTGACGACATTTCTCAGTGCCAGGACTAAGTAGGCAGTAAGGGAACAGAGTTAGTGAGACCTTCAAACTTGGAAACTGTGAATGGTGGTCCTGGAGGAGGTGGAGGGTGCCTAGCTTGCCACAGTATCCAGGGAAAGGGTCACAAGGAAAGGAAAGCTTATGAGAAGGCAGTGACCAACATCTTCTCAGTCCTGACTAGGCTATTTGCAAGACCAGCTACTTAATTTCTAGGACTCAGATAAAAATGAAAACAAAAATTTAGGGTTCCTAGCTCAAACACACGGGAAACTGCCTTTAAAGATATTAAAATATAATCCCATCCACGGTCTGTCTCTCTCAACTTGTCAGGGTGGGTTGTTTTGTTTTATTTGCTCTTTCATGTCATTCTAAGTAAAGGCAAATTAAAATTTTAAATGATTAGTAGTAGGCTTTTTTTTTTAAACCCGTCTGCTTTATTGTGTGCAATACCTGTTTTAAAAGCACTTAACTGGAATGCAGAACTACTGAAGATGTACAGTTCCTATTTCCTAACTCGTACACGCATATGTTTTTCATTCTTAGCAGAGCAGTGGAAATGCTTCACAAAGCTAACAAAACTCTTTGTGTTTCAGTCTCGATATGCACAGTCTTCCAACACTCTTCCTTTGGCTTACTAATGAGTAAGGAAAGGCTGAGGGGACAATGGACCATGGGTGGCCCTATCCATACCTTTTCTTTTCTGTCATCATTTTCAGTGTAAGTGGTTGGTTATACAGGGAAGTAACCATCATTAAGAAAAGATACAAGTTTCTTAAAAACAAACCAACCAGTTGCCATCAAGTCCATTCCAACTCATATATCAACCCCAGGTGTTTCAGAATAGAACTGTGCTCCATCGGGTTTACAGTAACTCTGATGTTTTTAAGTAGGTTACCAGGACTGTGAACTTGAACCACCAACCTTTTGGCTACTAGCCAAGCACTTAACCATTAATGCCATCCAAGAATTTCTATTGGCTCTTTGGTCAGAGGTATTTCTTTTTTCATTTGAAGAAAATGTTGGTTTAATTGGAAAGTGTGGCCTCTGCAGGCTATCAGCCCTTCCTTTTCCCCACACCCCCGCTTCATTCACTTGTAGACACAACACACTCACCTTGTATTTTGTGGACTCTTGCTGCACTCCCATGCATTCTAGGTCCACTGGAATTCTGTGCTCAAGGGGACACTGTGAAGCCTATATGGGAATGCTGTTGCTGATAGGTACCACTGAGTTGGCTCAGTGAACTTAGATGCAAACACAGTGAAATGTAGGCCAGCCCTGCACCAAGCATCCAGAGGATCCCTACTATGTCAGAGTCCATGGTTGCAGCCACTGTGCCAACCCACCTCACTGAGGGTCTTCCTTTTTCCACTGATTCTCCACAAGTATGATGTCCTTCTCTAGTAGTTCGTCCCACCTGATTACATGTCCAAAATAAGCAAGATGAAATCTTGCCATCTTCGCTCTAAGAAGCATTTTAACTGTTCAAATTTAAGCGGATTGTTTATTTTTCTGGGAATCTATCCCCAATGAGATGGATTGGCCAAGTGGCAGCATCAATGGACTCAAGCATGGCAACAATAGTGAGGTTGGCCCAGGATCGGGCAGTGTTTCATTCTGCTGTGCATAAGGTCGCTATGGGTCGGTACCGACTCAATGGCACCTAACAACAAGAACAACATGGTAAATTCAGTCACCTTCACCAACACAATTCAAATACATCAGTTCTTCTTTGGTCTTCCTTCTTCATTGCCCAGCTTTCACATGCTGCAAGGCGATTGAAAATACCATGGCTTGAGTCAGGCACACCTTAGTCCTCAAAGTGACTTCTTTTCATCACTTTAAAGAGGTCTTTTATAGCAGATTTGCCCAATGCAATACATCATACATCGTGTGATGTCTTAACTACTGCTTCCTTGGAGGTTGATTGTTGATCTAAGAAGAATGGAATCTTTGACAACTTCAATTTCCTCACCAATTCATTTTCTTTAGTTTCAGGTGTAAATTGCGAAAACTTTGTGCAAATGTAATTTGGGGATATGTGTACGCTGACATGACTTTTTAAATAACAAGATGACAATTATCTATAGTCCCTGGGTGATATGAATAGTGAAGCATTCGGCTGCTTGTAGAAAAGTTGGTATTTCAAACCCACCAAGAGGTACCTAAAAAGACAAGTCTGGCTATCTTCTTCTGAAAGGTCACAACCTTGAACACCCTATGCAGCAGTTCCACTCTATGCACAAGGTCGCCATGAGTCAGAATTGTTATTAGTAATTATTATTAATAACAATCAGGAATTGTTATTAGCAGCTAATAACAACATACAGCTAAATTAATGAAATAGATGAATATCCCAGAAATAAATGTGTACTGTATTTTAAAGTATATTAATTTGTATATATACAAAGCAGTGGGTCCTGGTGTGGCTCTGTGGGTTAATGTGCTTTACTGCAAAGTCGGTGTGAACCACAAAGTCAGTGGTTCAAGCTCACCAGCTGCTCTTCAGAAAACCTATACAGGGCTGCTATGGATCAGAACCGACTTGACAGCACTTAATAACAACAACAACAGTGGGCAAAATGGATACATTAATACTCAATATTAGAACCAGTGGTTAAATTAGAGTCTTACCTCAGAATATTATACTAAAATAAATTTCACATGAATTAAAATGGTAAATGTAAAGAAAAAAAAAAAATGAAGCTCACTATTAGGAGCTCTGGTAGAATAGTGGTTACGAATCGGGCTACTAATTTCACGGGCAGCAGTTCGAAGCCACCAGCTGTTCCATGGGAGAAAGATGAGGCATTCTGCTCCTGTAAAGATTTACAGCCTCGGAAACCCTGTACAGGGCCGCTATGGGTCAGAACTGACTCCACGGCACATCACAACAACAATTAGATTTCAGCAACGAGGAAAAGCAAGTGACAAAATTGTGAAGAAAAAGATCAATAATTTACATACATACATACAATGTTTTAAAATCCTTACCTAGAGAGAAGATTGAAGTTGTCAAAGATTTTATTTTGCTTGGAGCCATAATCAACAGTCACGGAAGCAGCAGTCAAGAAATCAAACAATACATTTTACTAAGCAATTCTGCTGCGAAAGACCTTTTTAAAGTGTTCCAGTGCAAAGATAGCAGTTTAAGGACTGAGGTGCGCCTGACACAAGCCACGGTATTTTAATAACCTCATATGCATACAGTGAATAAGGAAGACTGTAGAAGAACTGATGCATTTGAGTTATGCTGTTAAAGAAGGATAATGAAGGTACCATGGACTGCCAGAAAAACAAATAGGTCTGTGTTGGGTGAAGTATAGGCAGAGTGCTCCTTAGAAGCCAGGATGGTACGACTTCATCTCTTATACTTCGAACATATTCTCAGGAGGGACCAGTTCCTGGATAAGGACATCATACTTGGTAAAGTGCACGATCAGCAAACAAGAGGAAGACCCCCAGTGAGATGAACTGGTACAGTAGCAGCAGCAATGGGCTCAAGCTTAACAATTAGGAAGATGACGCAGGACCAGACAGTGTTCCGTGCTGTTGTGCACAGGGTCACCGTGAGGCAGAACCGACTCAACAGCACCTACCACAAACTGAGAACATCACTAACAAATATGCCAGTCACAGGGTTGCTGACATTCTTATGATTATTTAAACAGTGCTCTGTGCCACAGGAGAAAGACGAGGTCTTCTACTCCTGTAGAGATTTACAGCCATGGAAACACTCTACAGGGTCACTATGAATAGGACCTAACTTGATGGCACACAACAGCATATGGCACTGTAGGATAAACACTGGACTGCTAACCAAAAGGTTGGCAGTTCAAATCCACCAACTGCTCCTTGGAAAACCTTTACAGGTCACTAAGAGTCAGATTGACTCAACGGTACTTCACAACAACAAAATAAACTCAACAGCAATGGATTTGTGTAACTCAATAGAAGAATGAGCACAAAACTTTGGCAGCTCTTAGCTGACGTTCAAAAACATTTTAAAACACTCATCCTCCACAGTAACTAAGATGCCATGTTTTTGCTCATCAAACAGGAAAGGCTTTTAAAATTAAGTACAGTAGTCTATATTATTGAGGATGTGGAGGTATATATGGTTTATAACCTTTCTGAAATGCATTTTGTTAAATGACAACAAGAGTTTTCAAATGTTCATGCCCAGTTACCTCTTCTGGGAACCTCCAGTAAGGAAATAAACAGAAGCGCAACGCAGGTGGAAACTGGACAGTGAATAAGGAAGACCGTAGAAGAACTGATGCATTTAAGTCACGTTATTGGAGAATATTGAAAGTGCCCTGGGCTGCCAAAAGAACCAACAGATCTGTGTTGGAAGAAGTGCAGCCAGAGTGCTCCTTGGAGGCCAGGATGGCCAAACTTCGTCTCTCATACTCTGGACATATTGTCAAGAGGGACCAGTCACTGGAGAAGGATATCATGTTTGGTAAGGTGGAGAGTCAGAGAAAAAGAGGAAGACTCCCAGCGAGATGGATTGGCAAAGTGGCAGCATCAATGGGCTCAAGCATGGCAACAATTGTGAGGTTGGCCCAGGACCGGGCAGTGTTTTGTTCTGTTGTGCATAGGGTTGCTATGAGTCGGTACCAACTCGATGGCACCTAACAACAATAACAAACAACCCTACACTTACAAGTAAAGGCATTCGTTGCATAGTTCATTATAAAAGAGACAGTTTGGAAGAATTTCTTATGTTCAACAATGGTTAGATAAACAATGACATATGCCCAATGCAATACTATGGAGCTATTAAAAAAGCATATTTTGAAATACAAGGACATGTTCATCATTTAATGTTAAGCAAAATAAATGGGAGTTCCAAATTGAATGTTCTCAGTTGTATACTTAATCTTAGAAAAAAGATGGAAAGGAAATACACCACAATATTGAATAGTGGTTATCTCATGTGACCCAAGTTATAGTTGGTTTTTGATCACCTCATACCCATGCAAAAGCTAGACAATGAATAAGGAAGAGAAAAGAGTTCATGCCTTTGAATTATAGTATTGGCAAAGAATATTGACAATGCTATGGATTGCCAGAAGAACAAACAAATCTGTCTTGGAAGAAGTACAGCCAAAATGCTCCGTGGAAGTGAGAATGGTGAGACTTCATGTTCTTGGATATATTATAAGGAGGGACTAGTCCTCAGAGAAGGACATCATGCTTAGTAAAGTAGAGGGTTAGAGAAAAAGAGGAAGACTTCAATGAGATGACTTGACACAGTGGCTGCTACAATGGGCTAAAACGTAGCAACGCTTGTGAGGCTGTTACAGGATCAGGCCTTGTTTCATTCTGTAGGGTTGCTAGGAGTTGTAATAGTCTCAACAGTAACCTAACAACAATCAGATCATGAAATTGTAAATGATTTAACTGTCTTATTTATCCTCTTGATATCGAACAATCTATAAAGACCAAGTCTAATTTTTATAATGAGAACATTAAAAAATGTTAGTACTGCATCACTCAACTCCCAACCACTGTTGAATGTGATAAGAAGCTTCACTCTTCCAGTGAACTTTGGAACCACGTTGCAACTCTCTTCCTGGGGAAGCAGCTGATTTTCCAAGAGTGGAAGAGGAAGACGATTGTACTGTTACCAGAGAGGAAAGTTAATTTAAGTTTCTTTAGGAAAAAGTACAGTCTGTGGGGCAAACCTCATAGGAGACCGAAAGTGTGTGGTAGATCGTGAATTCGAATACCTAGTACACCCAGATGCACCGTCAGGAGACTTTCAGAGTTAGAAGTAGAGTAACAGGGAGAGAAACTGATTGGTTCGTGGAGTTAAAGCAGACCTTTCCTTTCTCTGCCTGCTCTTTCATGAGGTGATCTATTTCATGATCAGAAACAACTCTGCTTTTGACCTCTCCATCCTGAAATGTATTGTCTTCCTTCTCTGCTTTCTTCCTTTCCTTCTCTCTTCCTCTTCCACCCTTCCTTCCTCTTTCTGTTCCTCCCCCACTCCCTCTCCAACATTCATTGAGCACATCCTATATACAAGAATCAGTTATTGATGGGGATACATCAGTGAATAAAGAGACTAGTTCCTGCCCTTGGGAAGTCTGGCATTACACCAGAAATTACCTAATTATTCTCTTCAGTAAGGTTGTGATCGAAGCTGTAAAGAACTAGCTCAGGGAGGTCTGGATCACTTACAGGCGGTATCAGTTGGGATTCGGTTTGACTGCAACAGATACCTAACAAGATAGAAGACATTTTCTCTCCCAAATAAAAGCAGTCTGGATGTAGACAACCCAGGGTTGGCGTGCCAGCTCCAGTGCCACGCAGGATGTAGGTTCCTCATCTTTTTGATTTACCATCCCAGAATGTGGCTTCCATCGACAAGGTCACCTCCTGGACCAAAATGGCTGTTAGAGTTCCCGCATCATATTTACATTGCAAACTAGAAGATTAAGGAACAGTAGAAGGACAAAAGGTAACCCTCTTAGCTGAGTCAGCATCCTTTTACCCTTACCTCACTAGGAAAATGAAGTCACATTTACCTGCAAAGGAGACAGCACAGGAAATGCCCTGAATAAAATTAGACTTGGAAACTGATGAGAAAACAACTAATCTTTACTGGCAATACAAGCTAAGCTTTTGGTTGCTAATTGCAACGTCATCGGTGGTTCCAACCCACTCAGCAGGTCTGCAAGAGAAGTTCTCTAGCAATCTCTTCCCATAAAGATTACAGTTTAGGAAGCCCCATGCGGCTTCTGTCATATAGGATCACTATGAGTCAGAGTCACTTGGCAGTACAAAACAACAAGGTCTACTGAGCATCTGTAATGTGTCTGGCACTTTGGAAAACAACCTTACAAGACAGGTGTCCTCAACTCCATTTAACAAATGAGAAAACTGAAGTTTAATGGGTTTAAAGAACTTGCTTGAAGGTCACACAATCAGTTACTTGTGGAGCGGGAGTTTGAAGTCATAACAGATCCCTGAAAGCCACTGTATTTTGCTTCCTTCCCTGCAGTAAATAAAATATGACGTGAGAATTAAGTTCCTCAGACTTCTCACTGGCTCTAGTTAAGGATACATATTAAGGAGTCCTGGTGCGGCGCTGCGAGTTAATGCACTGGCTGCCAGGTCAGATTGAACCTCAAGGTCCGGTGGTTTAAGCTCAGCAGCCGCTCCTTGGAAACCCTACCCAGGGCCTCTGTGATTCAGAACCGACTTGAATAACACTAACAATAACATATGTTAAGGAAAACCCATTTTCCTTTTAAACTGCATTGATGTTATTCAGGCAATTAAAAGAACTGAGGCTTGTTGTTAGTGTCCTCAATTCTGACTCAGAGCAACCCTATGCTTAAAGAAACGAAACACGGCCTGGTCCTACACCATCCTACACCAAGTGTTGTGATCCTTGAGCCTCTTGCCGCTGCCACCATGCCAATCCATCTTGTTGGGGGTTTCCTCTTTTTCACTGACCCTCTCCACTTTACTAAGTGTGATATCCTCCTTCTCCAACGACTGGCTCCTCCTTATAAAATGTCTAAAGTATGAAAGATAAAATTTCACCATCTTGACTTCTAAGGAGCATTCTGGCTGCACTTCTTCCAACACAGATTTGTTTGCTCTTCTGGCAGTTCATGGTACTTTTAACATTCTTCTCCAACACCATAATTCAAATGCATCAATTATTCTCATCTTCCTTATTCATTGTCCAACTTTCACATGCATATGAGGCTACTGAAAATACCATGGCTTGACTCAGGTGTACCTTAATCCTCATACTGATATCTTAGGTCTTGAACACTTTAAAGATTTTTGCCTAATGCAATACATCATTTGATTTCTTGACTGCTGCTTCCATGACTGTTGATTGTGGATCCAAGCAAAATGAAGTCTTGGACAACTTCAATCTTTTCTCCATTTATCATGATGTTATTCATTGGTCTGGTGGTGAGGATTTTTGTCTTCTTTACACTGAGGTACAATCCATACTGAAGATTGTGGTCTTTGATCTTCATTAGTAAGCATTTTAAGTCCTCTTGACTTTCAGCAAGCAAGGTTGTATCACTTGCATATCGCAGTTCGTTAATTAGACTTCCTTCAATCTTGATGTCACATTCTTCTTTATATACTCCAGCTTCTCAGATTATTTGCTCAGCATTTTTGTTGTGGTTGTTAAGTGCCACTGAGTTGGTTCCAACTCATAGCAACCCTTTATAAGGTTTCCAAGGAGCAGCTGGTGAGTTTGAACCATTGACCTTGAAGTTCAACCCTATCTTGAGGTCAAGTGCTTATCCTAAGGCACCATACCAGGATTCCTTGCTCAACATACAGACTGAATAAATATGGTGAAAAAATACAGCCCTGGTGCACACCTTTCCTGTTTTAAAATCAATCAGTATCCCCTCTTTCTGTTCGAATGACTGTTTCTCGGACTGTGAATAGGTTCTTCTTGAGCACAATCAAGTGTTCTGCAGTGTGATCCAAAACTTGTCATGATCCACACAGTGAAAAGCCTTTGCATAGTCAATAAAGCACAAGTAAACATCTTTCTGATATTCTGTTTTCAGCCAAAATCCATCTGAATTCAGCAATGATATCCCTCATTCCACATCCTCTTCTGGCCCAGCTTGAAGTAGGGACTTGGTCTATTTTTTTCACTGCTTTATTCCCAACGTAGAACTGACCCATAGGGTTTCCAAGGTGGTCATCTTTATAGGGTGTCCTGGTGTGACGCTGTGGGTTAATGCGCTGGACTGCATGGTTGCTTTGAACCACAAGGTTGGTGGTTCAAGCTCACCAGCCGCTCCTTGGAAACCCTATACAAGGTCACTATGCTTTGTTCATTGGTGACATATAAGATGTAAATGGGGCCAGTGCTTTTCGGTTATACATGTTTTAGTTATATCATGTTTGGTGCAAGTATGGCGTTTCAATTTTCTTTATTTAGAGATTATGCACATAGTTTATAGATTTCAGGTTGACAAGGGTACACTGTAATGGTTAGGGTTTTGTGTCAACTTGACTAAGCCAGGAGTTCTAGAGGTTTAGCAGTTGGGCTGTGCTTATTCCCATGGTGATGAAACCTAATACAGGTACAGTTAACTCTATAAGGAGTGGCAATGAACAGTCAATCAATTGTAAGGAATGCTTCTTTGGGGGTGTGGCCTGCTCCCAATATAATGGACACATGGGAATGGCACATTCTTTCTCCCACTAGGACCTGAGACTCTACAACTGTAAGCCATTTTCTTGATAATTGTTAATGTTGTTAGGTGCCTTCAAGTTGGTACTGCCTCATAGCAAACCTATGCACAACAGAATGAAACACTGCCCGATCCTGGGCCAACCTCACAATTGTTGCTACACTTGAGCCCATTGATGCTGCCACTGTGCCAATCCAACTCTTTAGGTGTTTTCTTCTTTTTCTCCAACCCTCTACTTTACCAAACATGATATCCTTTTCCAGTGACTGGTCCCTCCTGACGATATGTCCGAAGTATGAGAGATGAAATCTGGCCATCTTGGCTTCCAAGGAGCACTCTGGCTATATACTTCTTCCAAAACAGATCTGTTTGTGCTTTTGTCAGTCCATGGTACTTTCAATATTCTCCTCCAACACTGTAACTCAAATGCATCAATTCTTCTACGGTCTTCCTTATTCACTATCCAACTTGTGCATGCATATGAGGCTACTGAAACTACCATGGCTGTATCTTAGTCCTCAAACTGACATCTTTGCTCTTCAACACTTTAAAGAGGTCTTGTGCAGCAGAGTTGCCTAATGCAATACATCATATGATTTCTTGACTGCTGCTTCTGTGAGTGCTGATGGTTGATCGAAGAAGAATAAAGTCCTTGACAACTTCAATCTTTTCAATCATTTATCTTGATGTTATTTACTGATCCAGTGATGAGGATTTATGTTTTCTTTACATTGAGGTGCAAATCCTACTGAAGACTGTGGTCTTTGATCATCTTCAATAAATATTTTAACACCACTTTCAGCAAGCAAGGTTGTATCTATCATTTTCATATTGTAGGTTGTTAATGAGTCTTCCTCCAATCCTGATGCCACATTTTTCTTCATATTATCCAGCTTCTCGGATTATTTGTTCAGCATACATATGAATAAGTATGGTGAAAGAATACAACCCTGGTGCACACCTTTCCCAATTTTAAACCATTCAGCATTCCCTTGTTCTGTTCCAACAACTGCCTTTTGGTCTGTGTACAGGTTCCTTCAATGTAACCATCAGGGCCCCACCAAATGGTTAATCTTGGATAGTTTAACGCAAACCAAGCCAAAGTCATTGCCATCTAGTCAATGACTCTCCAAACCCTATAGGACAGAGTAGAACTGCTCCTTAGGATTTCTGAGACTCTGTAAATAAAGAAGCAGACAATCTTATCTTTCTTCCACAGAGCAGTTGTTAGGTTTGAACTTCTGACCATGCTGTTACAGCCCAACAACTAACCCACAGTGCCACTAGAGATCCTTGAGGAGAGTTTTTTGTTGTTGTTGTTAGGTGCCATCAAGTTGGTACTGACTCATAGCAACCTTATGCACAGCAGAACGAAACACTGTCTGGTCCTGGTCCAAGATGGAGGTCAGAAAAAAAGAGGACAACTCCCAGCAAGATGGATTGGCCAAGTGGTAGCATCAATAGACTCAAGCATGACAACAATAGTGACGAGAGTTTAGCAAAGGTTATATAGCATTCTGTGAGCCAGGTTGAAAGATACAACCAGGAATGATGGTTTCCAACTTAACAAAAGTTGGAAAATAGTATCTATATGAAGAGGCTCACTTGCCAGAAGCTTCAGTAGATGGATGTAGCCAACCTGCAGTAACCTGAAAGAGAAAGGGCCAGTGGAGTAACACCCTTACTTCATTGTCCTCCAACTCTCTGGTCTCCTTCTAACATCTTCTAGGGGATGAATTCAATGGAGAAGCCAGATGGCAAGGCTATCCACTGAAACAGTCCAAACAGTTTAGCCTCCTGAGGCACAAATCAGGAAGGAAGAGGGTGGGAGGTGGATCTAGAGGGACCAACAGAAAATTCCTAGCACAGGACACCACCTCTCTCAACTTCGAAGTTAGACTGATGAGATGCAGTTGCAGGACTTTGGTTGATACTGTTGGGGAAGTGATTTCAGTGTAAGCAGTTATTCAGCCATGTCAAGAGGAGAGGAAGCCTGAGAATTAAAAGAAAAGAAAAACTGAGTCAAAAAGCTGAGCAAAAATAAGGTATGATGTCATTGGTTAAACCCCTGGGTCCAGCCAAGCCTAAAGTACTAGATGTATCTGCTACAAGATCAATGGATTCCATTTGTAGTCTGACCCAGTTTTAGTGTGTATTGCATGAAAAAATAAAAGAGGGGCAGCAAAATGAGAGAGAAAAAGAAAAAAAGAAATCTTGAATAATGCTTAACACTAACCCTGCAGATCATACTGAAAGTATACCTATATTCCTCTCAATATGTGCCTATTTATATGGAACGCTTTGTCCCATCTTCTCCACCTATAGTTGTAAAACTCAGACTTTGCTAACTGGGAAGGCTACCCTGACCTCCCAAGTTAAGAGATGCTTACTTCATCCTGTGTTTTGGCATTACTTTGCAAATACTTTTACTATTGTGCATGCAAAATTGTATCTGTGGAGCAACTCAGGTGGCAGATTTGTGTGGGGCCTTACCTTGACAATACCAGTGCCCAGAAAAGGGTCTAATATCTTGGGGAACTCTGGGTTAAATATAGCTAATGCAGTCTTTTTTAACTTCAGAATCTTTGGGAGCTGTTTTTGTGTTGTTGTGCACCATGGATCTCCAAGCAAGGGTATAGAATGCAGCAGTTTCTAAACTTGCATAACCTAATGACTCAAAAATTGTTTTTTCTTCCACCAACTCAATTTTTGCAGAAGTACTGTGTTAAAAGGAATTTGTTGTTGTTATGTGCCGTGGAGTCAGTTCTGACTCATAGCGACCCTGTACAGGGTTTCTGAGGCTGTA
Source organism: Chrysochloris asiatica (assembly GCF_000296735.1). NCBI lineage: Eukaryota > Metazoa > Chordata > Mammalia > Afrosoricida > Chrysochloridae > Chrysochloris > Chrysochloris asiatica. The sequence continues at coordinate 13,650,385 of NW_006408565.1, read as the reverse complement.
AATCCTTACGGGAGCAGAAAGCCTCATCTTTCTCCCACAGAACAGCTGGTAGTTTCAAACTGCAGACCGTGAGATTACCAGCCCTGTTCATAACCACTATGCTACCAGAGCTCCTTAGGGGAGAAAAATAGCTGCAGTTCTTAGGGTGACCTTGACTAATAAATCACTCTCAATTTGTTAAATGAATGAAAATGAAGATCTTGGTTAGATTAGAATGGGGCAGAGGTGGGGGGAGATAGGCAGCAAAGAACAACATACAAAGTAAGCCAGAAACAGGAGTGGTGAGCTACCGGACATAATCCACGGTGGTCTGTGGTTGTTGGGTGCTGTCAAATCAATTCCTACTCATAGCAAACCTATGTGACAAACTGCTTGTTGTTAGGTGCTGTTGAATTGGTTCCAACTCTTAGTGACCCTATGCACAACAGAACAAAACACTGCCCAATCCTGCGCCAACCTCACAATTGTTGCTAAACTTGAGCCCATTGCTGCTGCCACTGTGCCAATTCCTCTCTTTGGGGATCTTCCTCTTTTTTGCTGATCCTCCACTTTACCCAGCCTGATGTTCTTCTCCAGGGACTGGTCCCTCCTGATAATATGTCTGAAGTATGAGAGACCAAGTCTGGCCATCTTGGCTTCTAAGGAGCATTCTAGTGGTCATTCTTCCAACACAGATTGGTTTGTCCTTTTAATATTCTCCTCCAATTCCAAAACTCAACTGCATGAATTCTTCTATGGTCTTCCTTATTCATAGTCCAACTTTCACATGAAAATACCATGGCTTGGGTCAGGTGGAAATGCCCTATACATGGCTATAAATTTTAAGGAAACAGATCACCAGATCTTTCTCTCTTGGTACCACTGTGTGGCTTTGCAGACGAGCTCTAAACCATTGATGGCACCAGGAAAGATTCCTTCCATGATGATGCCAGAGGTCAATTGTTAGAGTGACTGAAATCATAATCTAGCCACGTTTCTTTCCTTTAAATCTATCCGAGATGAGACGTTTTTCACACTTTAGTTCTTCTCTCTGCCCCATGACCCAGAAGCTAAGAGCTTCACAGCACTGCGTACTTGATTTTGACCTTCAATTTGTTTCACTTTACCTTGGGGAGGGCCATGAGATGATCATGGATCATGACAGTTGCTTTTCTTCTAACTGCACACAGTTAAAGATGGGCGCTGAGACAAATCCTTTTCCTGTCCTGTGCATGTTTCCTTCTCCTGAACGAAGGGAAAACAAATCAACTCCTTTCCAAGCTTGACTCAGGTGCCTGGTAAAAACTAATAACAACCATATCTACCTCAGTACTACTACTGTAACTTGGGGGAACTCACTGAGTAGTTAGACCCTCATTCTCTCCCCATTTGCAAAATGAGCATAATCAAGGACCACTTGTCTCCCAGAGCTTCTGGGGGGAAAAACAAACAAGACTGTGCCCACGAGTGTTTTGTAAACAAAGTTTTAAAATGTAAGTATGGTTAATATTGCACATAGGCATAGAGGGATGAAGAGGCTGTATGCCACAAAGATTGAGGGTCCTGGATGATGGAGTCGCACACCTGGATGCTAGGGACCAGCTGCATCTCCTCGGAAAATTAAGCACATGGAAGCCCCTCCTCATCTATAAATTGAGGATAATAGTATCAGGTTCGCTGGATACTGTGGAGTTAAATGAGGTAAAACTCGCAAAACACTCCGCACAGTGTACATAGTAACAGGCTCTCAGTAAATGTTAATAATATTTCTATTAACTATGCTTGTGACTGACAGGATGGGGCTATCAGGAAAATGATCAACCCCTTTTGTTCACCGTAGAAGACCAAGAGGTAGCCAAAGGCCCAGTTTTCGGGGTCGCTAACGCCCCCGCCTCACGGGAACTGCCCTTGCGCCCTACTGGAAAAGATTAACCGAGCAGCGCCGGATAAAGGACGCGCGCGTGAGCCCGCCCCCGCCTCACAGCGCCGCTTCCTGCCTGGGCGTCTGGGCCTGCGCGCCCCCGCCTCGCGCCCCCGCCCCGCGGCGTCGACCTCGGGCGTCTGCGCCGCCGCGCGCGCCCCGAAGAGAGTGCGGCTCGAGAGCGCGCGCGCGCGACGCCCGCATCCTCGCTCGGCCTCAGACGCCGCTCGCGTCCCCGCCTGGGCGGCAGCTCCAGCCAGCGTAGAGGGCGTGGCGGTGACTGCAGGCGGCCCCGGACCGCACGACCCCTGCCGGTTTCGGTAGCCACCTCTGCGTCTCCACGAGACCCCGCTCCTCGCGGCACCGGGGTTCCCCACCAGCCCCGTCGGGCATCCGCGGGCCTCGCTCCTTCCTTCTTTCCTGCAGCGGCAAAACGGCGCAGGTGAGTCCGGGTTCGCAGGGTGGGGCCGGCGCCTGCCAGTCCTAGCACGTTTGTTACCAGTTGTGGGGAGGCAGGGAGGGAAAAGAGGGGTGCGAAGCGAAAAGTTCAAAACCCAAAACCCGGAGATGCCTGGGAGCGGTGGGCTGCTGAGACCCTAGGGATGCTGCCGCATCGCCCGCCCCCCGGGCCCAGCCCCTCTGGCGCCCAGGCTTTTCTGGGGCCGCCTCTGGGGTGCTGTGTTGGAAAAAAACAAAACCAAAAACCAAAACAAAACCTGCTCTGTGCTTTCCACCAGTCATTTTCTCCATCAACTGTTTGACTTTTTTGGAAAGCTGACAGGCCCAACCTGTTTGTGAAGGCAAGAGAGGAGCCATCCAGAAGTTGGCAGCCCCCTCACCCCCGTTTCTCTCTTAGACTTAGGGCTCTGCTTCCATCTGCTTCCTGGACAGATCTGATTCCAGGTTCTCTGCGAAATCTGCTCCTCCCCATTAAGAATTAGGATACTAGTTTGTTTGGTGCCGTGGAATCCGTTCTGACTCTTAATGAGTCTGCATAGGGTTTCCGAGTCTGTAAAGATGAGAGCAGAAAGCCTCATCGTTTTCCTGCGGAACAGCTGGTAGTTTCGAACTGCTGACCATGAGGTTAGCAGCCTGACTCGTAACCACTACACTACCAGAGGATTCTAGTTTAGGGAGCAGTTAAGATACAAACTAGGATTCTTTAGTGTAGTTCTCACTTCAAAAATATTCACTCCCTTTTATTGAAAGTTACCTAGAGCACTATGATTATTTAAACTAAAGCTGCCATCTCTGATGTCCTATTTGGTAAGAGAAGCAGCTTTAGGTTAGATTACATATCTAGTAAGAAATTCTTTGAAGACTTTTCATCAGCACAGTAGAAACCGTGGGAAACCACACAATATTAAGGCTCTGGGTCTAGGTGTTGATCATGCAAATTCCTTCTTGTTTGGGTGAGATTTTATATTTATAGTCTAGAAATGGCCTTTTGGTGCAGGAAGACAGTGAAAGGCCTGAAAATGACGAGCTCCTAGCCAGAGACGGGCTTTGCAGCATTCACAAACCTTCCTTAGTGCAGGGAAGGAGTTCGGTGCTTTTACGGAAATCAAGATTTTTCCTACAGAATTGTAACATTCCTTCTGGATTGTTAACATTCATAAAGCTTTTTAAATATGTGAACATTGAAGTGACAGAAATGAAAACAAATTTAGTGTGGTGACTAGGAGTTATGGATTGAAAGAATTAAACAGAATATCATGAAAAAAATACTGTGAGTTGGAATCCTTTACCCTGAAGCTTGTAAAATAATGAAAGCCTTAAATTTGAATAGCATTAGTTAGTAGACTTGAAAAAAAGACCACGGAAAGTGGAAGTCAGATCATAATCTCTTCTTACCTGGAGATTTTAGAGACTGTATTGAGGGAAAAGAAATAATATACAACCAAACATAGTATCATCATATCTCTGGAATCCCTAGGGGCATATATGGATAAAGGGTGGCAAATCTGACCCACCTAAGAGCACCTCAGAAAGGCCTGGCTAAAAGGTCACAGCCTTGAAAATCCCTGGAGCTCATTTGTTCTCAGTAATATAGGGGCTCACCATGAGTTGGAAACATATTCACAGCAATTGTTTATTATTATTTCTCTCAACTTCAGTTCTTTAAAGCTATTATTTTGTTGTATTCTGACAGTTATTTGTTGTTACTTGCCTTTTTAAAATGTTTCTCTTGCTAATAAATACTACTATTCTGGTAGTCAATGGGTCTCAGTCATTATAATAGGACCAATTCTAGATTATCTATGAAAATAGGAAATAGGCCATCTAATTTTAACATTTTTTATTTTACTGTTGCACCAAACATGTGGTACTGTGGGTTAATGCGCCAGACTGCAAAACCGTTTGAACTGCAAGGTCGGCGGTTCAAGCTCACAAGCTGCTCCTTGGAAACCCTATACAGGGTTGCTATGAGTCTGAATCGACTCGACTGGCACTTAACAACAACAACAACTAAGAAATAGTAAAATTCCACCTATAGCTGGGTGAAGTGGGGAGGGAGTAGAAGCCTGTGACTTATAGTTTAGCCATTCAGAACCTCTAGCATTGATTTTTTTCAAAAGTAGTCTAAAGGAGCTCTGGTAGCATAGTGGTTTTGAATCGGGCTGCTAACTCCAAGGTCGGCAGTTCAAAACTACCAGCTGTTACGCGGGAGAAAGATGAGGCTTTCTGCTCCCATAAAGATTTACAGCCTTGGAAATCCTGTTCAGGGTCACTGTGAGTGGGAACCAACTCCATGGTACTTAACAACAACAATGTAATGTAAGTTTATAATTTAGAAAACAATGGAAGGAATTTAGCAATTCAGCAACATCTGGGAGTATTTTCCTTACTTTACTTCTGAGGGAACAAACACAGAACTACCAGGTGACTTTTCCAAGGTCATTCAGCAAGATATTTGTAGAGTGGAAATGAAATGCTGGTTTGCTTCCAGCATTGTTCGGTAGCATTTTGAACACATCAAAAAATAAAAAGGTGCCTCTAGATAAGGTATTGAAGTACTCTTTGGGATTTGAAACCACTCAGCCAAGTGTAGAAGCATATTGTTTTAAAATGTATTTAAAGGAAGAAACTGGAGGAAGAAGACTCTTATCTTTTCCAGATCAGAACTTTTTAAAATGTGAGGTCAACTCCATGTGCCTGACATTTTGTCTTGATGGATGACTTTTGTCACAGGTTTATTGTAGCAGAGCAGATGGTCATGCTACTTGGAGTTTTTCCACTCATTTGATGTTTCCATGAAGAAGCAGTTTGCCAGAAGCTAGTCAGTCACAGCTCCAGTTGTGCTGGAGCTGATGCTAACCCCTGATTAGCACAGACCTTTGCTTACAGAGCTGGAGGCTGTTGGTTCAGTCCGTCTTTCTGCTGATCCCGTCAGTATTTCCCTGGGTTAGCAATACAGCTTAGTCTCCTTATAGTATGGTGACTCAAGTGGGGCAATGTTAGTAAGAACTTGAGTAATAACTGTTTTGGAACAATATACTTCTGTATATTGTTTTACCCTAGTAAAACTGAGTTACCTTTTAAGTGCCAATCTAGCTTCCTTACAGATGAGCTAGGATTGTCATTTCCACTGGCTGATAGTTATCATTTCCAGCTCTGTGTTGAAATTTAACTACATTTATCATTCCAGAAAATTATGAAGACATTGACTTAACTATTAAAAAAATTTATTGCTTGTCTTTTAGAAAGCGAACCATCATCTGAATTTTAATGCTTGCAATGAGGTATGCACTGCATTATAATAGTTCCATAAGGCCTATAACAAAGCACATGGCTTTTGCCTTGTTTTCAGCTAGCTTTCAGTGACTCCATTATGATAAGCACTGGACTGGGAACCATGAGGTTGGTGGTTCGAGCCCACTAGTTGCCCCGTGAGAGAACGATGAGACTTTCTGCTCCTGTGACAATTTAAGCCTCAGAAACCCTGTACAGGGTCGCGATGAGTCAGAATCAACTTGATAGCACTTAACAACAACAACACTATTTGCAGTTCTTGAACTACTTTCATAGAAGACCATACTCCTACCTCTAGTGGTTGTTTTGACTCCCATGTCATTGGCATGTCTGCTACTGAGTGGTGTTAAGTGCTGTCGTGTCGGTTCTAATTCCTACTGATCCTGTGTATGGTTTCCAAGGAGTAGCTGGTGAGCTTGAACTGCCAACTTTGTGGTTCAAACCAACCTTGCAGTCCAGTGCTTATCCTACAGCAGCACACCAGGATTCCTGCTACTGAATAAGGTTCTTGAAATGATACAGTGCTAGTTGCCCTTTTGCTACTTGGAATTGGATAATTGGGGATGTACTTTCCTCATTCTGTTGTTTTAGCATCAGTTTCACTTATAGTTCTGGTATTAATGAAGTCCATTCAAACCAACAAGGAATTGATGTAGATCATGCTATATAAAAATAATTATTGGAGCATTGACTTCATTCAAAACATTATTGTGAGTTGTTGTTATGTGCCGTGAAGTCGGTCTGACCCACAGCGACCTTGTACAGGGTTTCCAAAACTGTAAATCTTTACGGGGGCAGAACGCCTCATCTTTCTCCCGCGGAACAGCTGGTAGTTTCAAACTGCTGACCCTGAGGTTGTACTTGACATGTATTTTATCATTTAATCCTCTAAACATTCTGATTGCTGATGGTAGTGGTTGTATGCCATAGAGTTGGTTCCGACTCATAGTGACCCTTCATAGGGTTCCTGAGGCTGTAAATCTTTACAGCAGCAGAAAGCATCATCTTTCTCCCATGGAGCAGCTGGTAGATTCAAACTGCTGACTTTGCAGTTAGCGGCCCAGCTCCTAATTCACCACACTATCAGGGCTTCTTAAACATTCATTTAATAATAAGTAGAGTCATTATTCCCTAGTTTATAGTTGAGGAAACAGAAATACTAAAGAGTTATAATCTCCCTAACATAAAGTACTCCTTCATCGACTGCCTTTGAGTTAATTCCAACTAGTATTGATCCTAAAGGTCAGAGTAGAAATGCCCCATATGGTTTCCAAGGCCGTAAATCTTTACAGAAGCAGATTGTCACATCTTTCTCCCTCTGAGCAGCTGGTGGATTCAAACTGCTGACCCTGTGGCTAGCAACCAAGCACCTTAGCCACAGAATCACCAGGGCTCCTAACAGAGTCCTAGGGGAGACACAATTCAAATCTATAAAGTCTCTTATAGAGTTCAAATCTTTCTGGGGCTATTCAAGGACTTGTCAGTCAAACATCCATATTTACTGTTGGTATTTCAGCAATCCATCCCTTTTCAGGGTAAGGTGTCAAATATACAATAATGCATACATGAGGAAAGGTAGTAACATTGTTGTCTAATGCTTATTGAAATACCTTGGGACACAAAGCAAATACTATAACAATAAAATGATAAAACAGCTACAAAGAACATTGCTGGAATAAATGAACAAGATTGAATATAATCAGATTTGTATTAGATATATACTCAGATAGAGTCCTGATGTGGTGCTGTTGGATAAGCACTTAACTTCTAACCACATCAGCGGTTCACATCTACTCCTTGGAAACCGTATACAGGGTTGCTGTGAGTCAGAACTGACTCGAAGGCACTTAACAAGAGCATATAGTCAAATGTAGATTACTCACTGCCATCGAGTCGATTCTGACTCATACTGACTGAAGGACAGGGTAGAACTGCTCCCTTGGGTTTCCATGACTAAATCGTTAGAGGAGCAGACAGCCTCAGCTTTCTTTCTGAGAGTGACTGGTGGGTTTGAACCACAGACCTTATAAGTTAGGCAGTCCAACACTTAACCTACTATTATATTGATGTAAAATTTCCAGGTTTTGGTCATTGATTATATGACTGTACTGTGGTTATGTCAGAAAATGATCAGATTATTACATTCTGAAGTATTTGGAAGTAAAAGGGGTATGCAATCTCCAAATTAATGGTTAAAAAAAGGACAAAAAATCCACATGTATAAAAATAGTGAGACTGATAAAGCAGATGGACACAAATCAGAGTATTTGAGAACTCTGGAGTTCCTTGTACTTTTCTTAGAACTTTTCTGTTGGAAATTATATCAGAACTTAACCCAAAAATAAAAGGATGAAACAGGAAATGAAGATAAAACATTCTAAGTTTTTTTTTTTTTTTTTTTTTTTTAAGTGAAGGATTATTTCCTGTGCTGAGGGGGAAGGAACTTGAAATACACAGTCTCACCAAAAATATTCTGAAATTTCAAGACTGAGCTACTCAGAGCTCCCCAACTCTCTAAGCTCCTAAAACTTAGGCACAGTATTTTCCTCACCTTTTAATAGATTGGTTGTGGGGGGATAAAAACATTAGTATCCTCAAGAGGTAAGACATAACAACAACCCATTTTTACTGATGCTGAAAGTTAAATTGGGTGGATTATACGAGGAGACTTCAAAAAGTTCGTGGAAAAATAGAATTAAAAGATAAAATAATTTTTTTAACAAACCTTTTGAAGCCCCCTTGTGTCATTTCCCAGACTAAACCTTTCCATGGCATACTGATATTGACTCGTTTTGATGTTAGAACTCTGTGACCCTACTTGTAAAACAAATTGCCTATGTTTACCTTTCTAACTTATCTTGCGCCACCTCCCATCATACAGGTTCCCCTGTAACCACACAGGATCACATGATTTTTGTGCATGCTGATCTTTTTGTCTTTCTACCTTTGGTGCTGTAGAATAAGCACTCGACCGCAAGGTCGGTGGTTCTAACTCACCAGCCATCCCTTGGAAACTATATATAGGGCTACTATGAGTTAACCAACTTGACTGCACTTAAAAACAACAGTAACCTTTGTTCATGTACTGTTAGCTTTGCCTGGAATGCACCCCACTCTCATCCTGCTGAAACTCTATAGTCTTACATTTCCTCACACTCTCCTTTGGGAAGCTCTCTACTCCCCAGCAGAAATAACTTTTCCTTTGTGCTGCCATATCAGTGGTATAAACACAATGCTGTGTACTTTCATTCAGCAATATTAATAATATCCTTATTAAACACATACTAGAAACTGTGCCAGGGGCCATGAATTCAAAGACACCCTGGTAGCTAGAAGTGATTTCTAAACATATAAATATGTAATAGAAGAATGAACAACCTAGTCCTGAAGAAAAGATTACAATGGAAATCATTTTCCTCCAGCAGATCACCCTTTTAGATTGGCGCTTCCAGGCACAATCATCTAATGAATAAATTTTTGCTTTTTTTAAATGTAGCACTTAGGGACACTCAAAAGCTAAAAATGTAAGTCTAGAATTTAGGAGAGAGAGAATCTAGTCTGGATATTTAAATTTGGAACTAGCCTCATGATTTAGTAAATTCCATTGTGTATAAACTGAAAAGACTGAGGGGCAGATCAGAATCTCTTAGGGGTGTGATATCTTTTCCAAACCTACCCATCCGTTTCATTCTGGAAGATTTTCTGCTGTACTTCCTCCTCAACTTCAGTGACATTCTCCCAGTTTAGGAATCATTCATTGTGTGTAGTGAGAGTTAGTATCGTTACACATAGGAGGAGCTCTGGTCGCATAGTGGGTTAAGTGCTGCACTGCTAAACGAAAGGTTGGTGATTTGAATCCACCAGCTTCTCCAAAGGAGAAAGATGAGGCATTCTGTTTCTGTAAAGATTCACAGCCTCAGAAACTATATGGAGTCGTTTTACTCTGTTCTATAGGGTCTCTAAGGTGTAAGGGGAGGGTCAGAGAAAAAGAGGAAGATCCCCAGCGAGATGGATTGGCCAAGTGGCAGCATCGATGGACTCAAGCATGGCAACAGTAGTGAGGTTGGCCCAGGATCAGGCAGTGTTTCGTTCTGCTGTGCATAAGGTCGCTGTGAGTTGATACCAACTCGGTACCTAACAACAATAACAGGCTCTCTATGAGTTGAAATCAACTCAGTGGCAGTGGGTTATTGATACACAGTGTTGTACATGGGAGCCACAGGGAAGCAGGGAAAAGATAAAATCATCCACGAAGAGTAAGATGATGGAAATGAAACCTCAAAGAGACTAAATTGTAAAGGGTAAGTTGGGGAAAGAGGAACCAGTGAACAAGACAGAAAGGTAGAAGTAGTGAGGAAGGAGGGCCAGGAAAGACCACGACACAAAAGAAGAGCCAGAGAAAGAGGGACTAAGAAGGAGCAGTGGGGGCAGTAAGGTGGTGGCTACAGAGATAGATTGAGACCTGAAATTAGATTCCAAACCTAGGAAACTGCTGTGTCTGTAATGAGGGCAGTGTCTGCGAAACAGTTCTGGCCGAAGCTAACGGATCCGAATGCTAACACGACTGGAGCTGAGGAAGTGAACAACTTAAATAATTATGTTTCAAGGAAGTAGAAAAGGTGAGGAGGAGGCAGCGATAGATTGAGGAAGAAGAGAATCCAAATGGAAGGGTTTCTGTGTTAAGATGGAGTTGAATCTTATATATATGTTGTCTGAGGGAAAGGAGAAACTGAAAATATAGGAGATGAGTGGTGCAAGATCCCTTAGGAGAGAGGAGTGGTTGTTGAGGAGGAATTCCTGCTTGAGGGTAAGAACCATATCTTACTCCTTTAGAATCCCTGAATACCTAGCTTGCAGCAGACTTTCAGAAAATGTTGATGAAAAACAAGTAAAGATTTCACTTTTTAGAATTAGCCTTTTTTGATTTGTTGCTGTTAAGTGCCGTCAAGTCGATTCCGATTCATAACCACCTTGTATAGAGTTTCCAAGGAGCAATTGGTGGGTTTGAACTGCTGACTTTGTGGTTCCCAGTCCAGTGTTTATCCTACAGTGCCACACCAGGATCCAGAGAATCGAATAATTACTATGTGTTTTTTATTAGCTGTTTTTTAAGAGAGCTACACATACATCACCACAGTTGGCTTAGTCCTTCTAACATCTGGTGGGGGTGGTAGTGGTAGTGTGCCATTGAGTTGGTTCTGACTCATAGCAACCGAGTATTGGAGTTCCAAGGCTATAAATCTTTACAGGAGCAGAAAATCGCGTCTGTCTCCTGAGGAGCGACTGGCAGATTTGAACTGTTGACTTTGCATTTAGCAGTCCAACACATAATCCATATGCTAATGTAATATAATAATGGCTGGCTGGAGAATGTATTCACTATTTTTATTCTATAGCTGCCATCCTATAATGTACTATATATATAAGTGATACATTTGTAGTATTGTGTTTAGAATAAAAGGGAAATTCACCAATTATGTCATATTGAGGTAATCATGATCACTTAATTTTTCTGGGCCTGTGAGCATGTGGTAAATTTCCTTTCAGCATCTTGAAATGTGTTACATTGAAAACATTCTTGGTGGGTGTGGTGTGCAGTTCATTGGAGAAGATAGACATGCACACAAAGAGCCCACAGAGGACAAACTCTGTTCCTCTCCTTAAGAGGGGCACTGCCAGCTCCGTGCCTTCTAGTCAGTTTCACCTACTGCAAATATTTCTGATATTAGCAAACACTGACTTGGTGTCAAACTTTTGGTTCTGTGTAACTTGATTCTTTGAGGATATATTTTAAATGAGCAAATTGCTTAAGAAAGGTAAAGTCAGCTCATCCCATATTTCAAGGGTGCAGATGGTGAGTGAGTCATGTGGGTTTTATCCTGCTCTGCCAGTTTCAGTGTTGTATACCCTACAACCCAAAACAAATATGTGAAGGCAGTTCTGGTTCACATTTGCTTCCTACTACTAGTAAACGAGTATACATATTGATATTGTCTCATTTTGTGTTAGCCATTTTGTCCCGGTTTCACTGCAAAACTTTTTGCCTTTTTAAAAAAGTATACTGCCAGTGAATTGTATTACATGAAATTTATTAAGCTAATCAAATTAGTACATGTAAAATTCACTTACGAGAACTGTAAGGAGTTGACTTAAATGCTGATTTGTCTTTCTTGAATAAAATTGCTTCATTTGATGAATTGCTGTCTTGAGCACTTGATTGATTGGAACCTTATTTGGCCATCAAAGCCTTATCCCTGTATTCTGTTTTGTTTTAACAGTAGGAGCCTGGCAGACATCCTAGAACTCTAAAAACGGAAAGACCTGCTTTTAGGAGATAATGCTAAGGGACAGTATGAAATCCTGGAATGATAGCCAGTCAGATCTCTGTAGCAGTGACCAAGAAGAGGAAGAAGAGATGATTTTTGGTGAAAATGAAGATGATTTGGAAGAGATGATGGATTTGAGTGACCTGCCTACCTCACTTTTTGCATGCAGTGTCCATGAAGCAGTATTTGAGGTGCAAGAGCAGAAGGTAGGCCTGTGTTCCTACCCTTCCTGTCATTTGGTAGCATGGTGAATGTCTACAGATTCAGGAAAGGCTCAGAGCAGCTAGTACCCATAGACGGTCTGTTTCTGGTTCATAACAAGTACAGAAAGTCCATGCCAACCGTTAGGCATTGCTGCAATTCCTTTTTGTAATGCTTCATGTTTTATAAACACATCTCTGCAGCATTTTAAAAAACTAGTTGTTTCCCACAAATGTTTTGAGAAGTGCTGGTGTGTAAGTAACTCTGAATCAAGTCTTACTAAATTCCATGCATTTATTTATTTTTGGAATCTGTATTTAACAAGAAGTTAGTGATTTTTAGCCTGCCTTCCTTTTTTTTTTGGGGGGGTGTTTAATACCTAGTCTATTTTATATATCTTTTTTCTTCTATACATTTTCTTTTCTTTTTTTTAAAGTTTTTATTGTGAATTGAGTGAAAGTTTACAGGGCATATCATCAATTTTACATTCAACAAATCATACACCTTGTTTCATTACAATGATTAGAATCCCCTAATGCACCAGACTGCAAAACCATTTGAACTGCAAGGTCAATGGTTCAAGCTTACCAGCTGCTCCTTGGAAACCCTTTACAGGGTCACTATGGGTTAGAATCTAATTGATGGCACTTACCAACAACAACCAGCATGTACCATCAGTTAACAGTATTTCTCTCTATTCATTTTACCTCCTTTTTTTTTAAAAAAAAACACAACACTCAGGCATATATAATAATTTACATCACCAAAGGGCACATTCTGCAAGTCTGCCTCCTGGCTACCATCTCTCAGTCCCTCTCTTCCCAAGAAGCTAGAGTCCTCAGCTCTTCTCTTTCTCCATGTCCCCATCTCTGCCTCCATCTCTGGTGTCACTGCTTCTCTGGATAAGGTCCTGCATTCTGCTTGTGCTCTTCTCCCTTGATAGTCCTAGGGTTCTCTTTTTCTGGATTATAAGATTAACTACTCCCCCGTTTTTGTTACAGAACTTTTTACAATTGTGATATTTGCAATTAGTCATGATAACAATTACTCACTGTTGAATCATAAGATCTTATGCCCCGTTTCCTTTCACCAGACCCATCTAGTCAAGATGAAAACTATTCAGTGGGGACTCTTATCTTCCCTCACACACTCTTAAGCTAAATTCCCTCTTGAAAGCTTGTAAGCCAGTCACTTCAAGCCTTTATCACCCTCTCATTTTAGGTAGCCAATGTCTAAGTTGCCTGTCCCTATCTACTCTTTGTACAGAGGGGATAGCATAGATACTTGATGTGAATACTCTTTCCCTCTCTGTTGGTATTTAGAGTTACTACCTCCATGAGTGTAGGTCAAGTTCACCAAATCGTGGCAATTTACACTCATTTCCTTTATAAAAAAAAAAATTTTTTTTTTTTTTTTTATCTTTCTCTAGTCAAGTGGTGATTATCAAGCCATTGAGGCTAGGTCAAATGGGCACTACATGCAACTTTGGGTGTTCTTGTGCGACTCCCCTCACTTCATATCCACTGGATGCTTCACTCTCAGCTCTAGCCTTCTGTGGCTATGTCCTTGTCCATGGGCTCAGGTGTCCCCAGGTCTCACCACACTTTGGATCAACCAGCCCTTCCTCTTCTTTCTCACATCTTCAAGTCAACAGGAGTCTATGGACCTTGGTGGAACTCAGCCCATGTCTTCATTGCTGCCTTTCCTCCTCTTCCACTCACCAGTAGACCAGTGTGGTCTTCAGCAAGCTTACATGTCTGCTCATGTGTTCCCTTTGAGTTTCAGTTTTAGTGGGGGGTTTGTCCTGAGGGAACTTGATTGCAGGCCTTGATGGCTTCCTGGCAAACAATGTGCTTATGCTTTTTTATTAAAAGACATTTTTATTGAGAATTATGTGATAAAATTTACATTGGAGAACATTAGCTTTAAATTCATCCTGTCGTATATAATTTCATTGCCATGGTTACAGTCCCCTCCATGCATCATCAAACAACCAAAGGGTATACCCCACAAGCCTGCTGCTTGGTCATCAGCATACAGCCCCTCTCCTTCTCTGGGTTTAAAGTCCCCAGCCGCTCCATTTCTCCATGTCATCGTCTCTGCCTCTGTCAGTGTTTCTGTGGGTAGGGTCCTGCACTCCGCTCTTCTCCCTTGATGATCCCAGGGACCTCTGCTCCTGGACTACAAAGTCAACCACTCCCTTTTTGCTACAAAACATCTACCTTTACATTTCCAACCCTCACAGTTAGTCCTGATAGCAATTATTCACTAGTATATCACAAGAGACCTATCTGCATTTCCTTTCATCAGCCCCACCCAGACAGATTGGATACTACTCAGTGGAGAGACTATTCTACCTTCCTCCATGCCCTTTGGATCTAGGCTTCCTCTTGAAAGCCAGTCACTTCTTGCCTAACTTGCTTATTCTTGTAGTAACCTGTCGTACTGCCATTTTGTTTTGGGCTTTTTTCCTGAAGATCTTTCTTTGAAGATATATCTTCTGTCTCTCTACTGGCTTCCTTTTTAAAAACCAAAACCTCAAATCAAACCCATTGTCACCAAGTCGCTTCCAGCTCATTGCCTAAGTATACAGGGTTTCCTAGGCTAAATCTTTACGGGAGCACACAGTCTCGTTCTCCTGCAGAACAAATGGTGGGTTTGAACTGCCAGCCTTATAGTTAGCATTCCAACACCTAGTACTTGGAAATAAATTTACAAAAGGAAGAATTTTTATTTTACTTTTTTTATTAAGAATGAAATAGTCTAAACTTTTATCTTGAGATAACTGCATATAACGTGTTAGGACTATTTATGATTTGATTGATTGTAACAAAATTGTTAACATTTCTTATATTACTTTATACAGCTTGACTAGGGCAAAGTGATTGAGTATATTTTTTAAAGGTTTTTCTTTCATTAATTTATTATTGACCTGGAAAGAGTTTTGTGTGTTTTTTCCATTATGACATTACAAAAGCCTAGGACTTAGTTCTACAAAAGTGAAATCTTTCTGCCATTGGTTATTTATTTTATGTGTTCTGGGGTTTTCTCAAAATACTGTCATGGGACCATTCATTTTCTATCTGTGTGCTGGAAGTGTTTTCCTTCCAGTAAGGAGGGTTCTTGAAGCAGAACCCAATACAGTTTGACTGAGTACATACTTGAGTGTCTACATTGTGATGTGTAAGACACTGTGCCAGTTGCTTCAGGGACTAGAGAATTAATTAAACAGCTTCTGCCTCAGATTGTTTGAGTCTAATCATGGGGATGATAAGTTATTGCGATACAGGATGGAATGTTCGTCCACTAGAAGGATGCTCGGGCAGCAAGCCTGCCTGGAAGTGATGGGGGAAGGGTGAGGTGGTGCCTGGGGGAGAGAGTACAGTTTTTTACCTTTTGAGCATGTTTTACAAATGCTTTTTCTTTTCCAAGTTCAGTTATAAATTAGAAATTCTAAAGTCATCCTTCCTAGTTTTCTCATAATTTTAAGAGCTCGGAATATTCCTACTATAATTAATCCTATAATTAATCCTATTGTATGTTACTATAAGAAGCTATATGTACTACTGGTTTATTTTCCAGTTATACTCTTAAGAATTCTCTGAGAGACTACATAATCCTATCTCAACTTCTTCTTTTTAACTGTAACATAGAACATTTTTTAACCAATTTCTTGTAGGTTTTAATTTTTAAAGCCATTTGAGGGTTGTATCAGACCTATTTTACATTGGAAATTATCTCAGGAAATTTTAGTAACAGTTCAGTGGACTTGTAGGTTATATTATATACAATTCTTAATCATAATTTCATGTAGTAGCCTTAGCAATATTGAAACTTAAAAATATAAAATATGGTATATTTCATAAAATTTTTATGTGGCTATTCAAGTGTTTATAAAATATTAGCAGAATCAAAATATTTTCTTTATATTAATCTATTCTCACTTATTTTGTTTTAATTTTTCATGGAATAACTCATTGATGGATGTCATCCACGAAAGTGCAAAAAAAAAAAAAAAAAGGCTTATGTTCAGCCCACTGGTGCAACACTGTAAGATTAGCACTGAACTGCTAATCACAAGGTTGGTGGTTAAAACCTACTAAACACTCCTCAGAAACTATACAGGGTCGCCATGGGTTGGAACCAACACAATGGCACTTAACAACAACAGCAATTCTGATTGCACGAACAATTGCAGTTAAACACTGTTTTAAAAAACTTTTTGATTTTTTTTCTCCCTAACTCCTAACTTTAAAAGGTTTTAATTGTTGGAGCAAGGTTTTACATTCTTCTGAATAGCAGATAAAATCTCACAGGTGCCATTTTCATGTAAAGCTGAATGAATCTTCATTTTCAATTGCTGGATCTCAGTTCAGGGTTTTCATCAAAAAGTGGACGGGGTAGGAAGGCGACTAAAGGGAACTATAGCCCAGTAAAGCGAGGGGAAGCTGATCTGCCAGCAGCATTCTCTTTCTGCAGCAGCACGATTATGAGGTCTTCAGTACATGCCCCGCTCAGCAGTGTTGCTGTTACCATCGAGTCGATTCTGACCCATAGCGACCCTGTATAGGGTTTCCAAGGAGCAGCTGGTAAGCTTGAACCACTGACCCAATGTTGTTGTTGTTAAGTGCCATCGAGTCGGTACTGACCCATAGCGACCTTATGCACAGCAGAACGAAACACTGCCTGATTCTGGTTGCGCCTCTCAAATCTAGATCCATCCCAGTAAGATTGCATTTACTTGTCTGTTGTTTTTAATCCCTGCGTTTCCTTTCTCAAAACAAGGAAAACTAAGGCTTGCTTCTGATTTAAACATGTGAAATGTTTTAATGACAATGTAAGTTTTAATATCATTAAGAAATAGGACTGTTTTTGCTGTGTGCTTTGCATAGGTCTGTCTGAGGGGATGTGGTAAATGTTAATTTAATTTACATAAAATTGGTTATAAATAAATGCAGTATGGCTTTTGGTCTACAGTCTGTTTGGAAAGTACTGCTCGTTGTATAGAAGATTACAGTTTCTGCTTGCCACAGGACGTACAATTTGAGTTATATGATGATGCTTGGAGTATATTGAGACATATTTATTTGCTCTCAGGATTCTGCTTTCTGATCAGTGACACCCAGTACCTGATAGAACTTCCAGTGCAGTATAACACCTGTTAGATATTTATTGAATTAATGGATTGATCGAGTATTTGTTCAGGATTGATAATGTAGTGCTGTGGTCAAACAGACCAATGAACTGAGTGAGGTAAAGTACTATGCTTGGAGATTTCCTCTGAAGTTATGATTCCAGGTACATTGGTTTTTGGTTTTTATAATCTTGGTCCTCTGGTAGTGTAGTGGTTATGAGTTGGGCTGCAAACCTCAAGGTCAGCAATTCAAAACTACCAGGTGTTCCACAGAGAAGGATGAGGCGTCCTGCTTCCATAAAGATTTACAGCCTTGGAAACCCTATACAGGGTTGCTATGTTACGAGTCAGAACTGACTCCACAGCACACAACTGTTTATAGGTGTTTTTATCAAGCGTTTGGGTCTATAACTTTAGCTTTTAAAGAACAGAGAACATTAGTTAAGAAAAGCAAATGGTATTTGGAAGTTGTTGGAATGAGCTGATCCTCTAGTTTTCAAACTCAATTGTTGAATGGTTCTGACACATCTTCAGTCCAGAAGAGGTAAAATCCCTTGAGGAAAATGTTTTGTTTTAAACATTAGAATTGAAAAGAAGGGGGATTTGAAGGAAGAATGTTTCCAGTATAGTGGGCTATTTTTAACAGTGCCTGGAACAGAATGGTGGTGGTGGTGGTTATGTGCCGTGGAGTTGGTTCTGACTCATAAGAGACCCTGTATAGGATTTCTAAGGCTGTAAATCTTTACTGGAGCAGAAAGTTTCTTCTTTCTCCTGTGGAATGGCTGGTAGTTTCGAACTGCTGACTGTGAGATTAGTAGCCCGACTTGTAACCACTATGCTACCAGAACAGAATAGACGTCAGTAAATGTTGATTTTTCGTTCTGACCAACAGTAAGTACAATTTAGCACCAAAACAAAGAAACCCCATTGTTGTCAAGTCCACTCCAATCCATTGCAACCCTACATAGGACTATATAGAGTAGAGTTTCCGAGAATGTAAATCTTTATAGGAACAGTCTCTTTTTCTCCTGCTGAGCAGGTAGTAGGTTTGAACCACCAACTGTGTGTTTACATCCCAGTGCTTAGCCCATAGTAGCACCAGGGCTCATTAGTTAGCTTCAAGGCTTAAACGCTAAAGAAACAATTTTAGAGCTGGAAAAAAATCTAGTCAGGTCCCTGTGCTTTCAACTGTAGGCTCCAAGTTACTGAGTATTCTATAGAGCTTGTTGTAGAACCCATTTTTCTTGAGTTTGGCATTCTTTATAAGATGGCACATATATAATCTTGCATGTATAAATATATTTAGACACTTCTTTTGCCCTACTTTACATCCTCTTGGCTCACCTTTTCACTCCAGCTGTTGTTGTAGCAGCCAGCTGTGAGCAGATCTACCTTGACAGCAGCCAACTTTACCTGCACTGTGTAGGGCTTGCATTCCAGCCCAGCGCTGCTCTGCTGCTGAAGTTGCTCAGCCATCACATATGGGCCTGTGAGGGAGTTAACATTAAACAGGGCATCCCTTAGCGGGTGAGAGGGTCAAGTCAGCACATGAGCCCTTCCCCTCCCTTTCCTTCCTGCCTCTCAGCCAAGCCGTGCTCTCCATTTTTCAGAGGACTCCTAGCAGGAGGGCACCCCAGATGCCCACAGTGGTGACCAGCTTGGTAACACAACCTGAAAGGAAGACTGGCTTTCTCCCCTTCTCTGTTCCATTATTGTCTCCACTCTTGTCTATGGAAGAACCACTTTCCAAAAGAAACTCCGTGTGTGTGTGTGTGTGTGTGTGTGTGTGTGTTTGCACATGAATGCACATGCACCTTTGCATTGACCCCTGCTTATTCAAGAAGCCCAGATAAGACACAGGTAAACAATGCCCAAATTTTACAATTAAAAGGGCACAAAGGCTAAAGACAAAACTAAAGAACATCCATGTGCCTACCCCAATGTAAGAACTGAAGCTACACTGGTACTTACCTCTGGTGGAGGACCGCTTGCTTTCCCCGAAGCTGTCGTAGACCTTAGTTTTTGTAAGATACATACAATAAAAGCATCACCACAATACAAGCTTGCCCTAAAAATTTCTAAGCACTTTGTCTCAATTTCTGTACTGAACCTTGTTATTGTGGACTGTTGGCAAAGTTCACGGACTAGCACCAGGCCTTCACCATGTGGTTGTTTTTAGGCGTCATCAAGTTGGTTGTTCCCTCCTGATAATATGTCTGAAGTATGAGTAGATTAAGTCTCGTCATCCTGACTTCTAAGGAGCATTCCGGCTGCACTTCTTTCAACACAGCTTTGTTCATTCTTCTGGCAGTCCATGTTACTTTTAATATTTTTCACCAACACCATAACTCAAATGCATCGGTTCTTCTACAGTCTTCCTTATTCATTGTCCAACTTTCACATGCATATGAATCTATTGAAAATACCATGGTTTGGGTCAGGCACACCATAGTCTTCAAACTGACAGTTTTGCTCTTGAACACTTTTAAAAGAGGTCTTTTGCAGCAGATTTGCCTAATGTAATATGTCGTTTGATTTCTTGGCTGCTGTTTCCATGAGTGTTGATAGTGGATCCAAGTAAAATGAAGTCTTTGACATCAATCTTTTCTCCATTTATCAGGATGTTATTTATTGGTCCAGTGGTGCGGATTTTTGTTTTCTGTTCACTGAGGTGCAACCCATACAGAAGACCATACCATACTGTCCATAACTCTTGTTGTTTAGTGCTATTAACTTGGTTCTGACTCATAGCAATCCTGTATAGAGTCTTCGAGAAATAACTGGTGGGTTTGAACCGCCGACCTTGTGGTTACCAATCCAGTACTTAATCCTGCCTTGCTACACCAGGACTCCATGTAACACTTAGAAATTTTTAAATATATTAAAAGAGATTTAAATTTTTTAAAAAGACTACCTTCTGTCACCTAAAATCCGATTTGTAGTCTCTACTGAGAATACTGTGTCTGAAAATTAGGAGTTAAAAAGGCTTTTAGGGCACTCAGTTATGACGCCTTATTACTGCTGAATAAAGTTGGTCGTTAGGTTATTAGAGGTAAGTGGCTTACAGACTGTCTCCCCATTCAAACTTGAGTCACATATTTGGTAAACATTATGCCAGCTACTTTCACAGTTCTAGAGAAGTGGTAATAAACAAGATGAAGTTCCTATTGCTTGGGGACAGAAAGAAAGTAAATATGCAAACAAGTGAGTTAAGATTTCAGGTAGTAACAAGAACCATGAAGGAAATCAAACAGTGAGTGGGAATAGAGAGTAGATTGATGGATGAGAATTTTAACTAGGGTGGTCAGTCAGGGGGGAAGTGTTGTGTGAAGAAGTGCTGTTTGAGGTGAGACCTGAGCAATAAGAAAGAACCAGTATAATATTTTGTAATCCTTGACTACCTTATTACCTAATTGAAATTTTTCCTAAAGTAACATTCAAATAAATTTTTCTCGTGTGTGTATTTATTATATGTGTGCGTATACATGTGAGGGTAAGTTAAAAAATCATTGCTACTGGGATTCCAGTTCATACATGAAAACAATACAGGCTTAGACCTACCTGCTCTCAGTGGACAGCTGCAGATGAGGTCTCTCAGTAATGCAATTGTCTTTGTCTCGTTAGGGTGCCTGCCTTCCAAAAATTAAAAATTAAAAAGCAGTAGCTTTTGAGGAGATCTGCTGGTCCAGAGAAATTCCAAGTAGAGAAGTCAGCTCAAAGGGTTATAGCAACTATTTTTTGACTCCAAAGGGTTCATATTGATAGATTGTCTCTCATAAAGGATGATCACAAGGACATATTATGAAGGACTTTTAAGAAAATTGAAACAGTATTAGTGAGAAAAAGGTCAGGAAAATTTTTTTTTTAATCATGACAAAAAACCTGTTTATTCTTCAAGTGTAGCAAGGGCTGTTGTGTGACAATTTTGTTGGGAAACTATACAACATCCGCCATACAGCCCTGATCTTGCCCCTTCAGACTACTTTTTGTTCCTCAAACTCAAAGAACATTTAAAATTGAAAATGATTTGAGGTCTCTCGAGGATGGAAAAACTGCCATTTTGATGAGTGTCAATCCAAGAGTGCAGAATTCTTTGGGGGAAGAGGTAAATGGAAACCTAGATGTGTAGACCTAGATGCAGGATATGGGCCATTCATAATACTCTTCATTGTTACTGTATTGGCAACATCGTCTCTGATTGGGCTGTCTATTGTTACTATATTGGTGACATTATCTCTAAGTAGGCCATCCATTGGAGCATCTATTGCAGGCTGGCTCACACTCCCTCCTGCTACTAGGGAGAAGGGTATACAGACAAGAAGCCCCTGACTCCAGTAAAAGCTGGTGACTAGATACTGAATTCAAACTGAACCTGGGCTTTCCATGCTATGAGGACAGGGTGCCTGTTTCTGGGGAAAGTCACATGGTTCACAAGGGAAGAACTCACCTTGTGAACTCAGTGGTTTTTCTCACCTATATTGTCTTGGAGTGGGAATCCTGATGTGCCGCTGTGTGTTAATGCGCCAGACTGCAAAGCCGTTCACCAACTGCTTCTCAGAAACCCTATACAGGGTCGCTATGGGTCAGAACTGACTCGATGGCACTTCACAACAACAACACAACAATGTCTTGGGGTACAGTCTTGGTGTGGCACTGTAGGATAAGCACTGGCTTGCTAACCACAAGGTCAGTGGTTCAAACTCACTAGCTGCTCCTTGGAAACCCTATACAGGATCACTATGAGTCAGAACTGACTCGACCGGACTTAACAACAACATCTGAGAGCAAAACTGTATGTTTGAAAACATCTGCCTGGATGAGTTTGCAAACCTGAAGTACTTGGTGTATTGTTTTTATTTTTAACTGAGTGATAGTTTCCATGGGAAAACATCTATTTTACACTCATAGTTTCGTTGTAATGATTACAATCTCCTCTGTGCATCGTCATTCAATACTATTGGCTTCTATTGCTACTAGGATATTCCCTCCATTTTTTTGGTGTGGAGTTTTTTGGTTTGTTTTGGGGATGGGGGTAGGGGAAGTACACAAAAATCAGGAACATGTAATAATTTAAACATTGGTGTATTGTTTTGAGGTTTGGAGTTATTGTTCAAGATACAGAATTCTCTTCTTTCTACCATTTGCTCTCTTCCCATGTGCCATCTGCTCTTTCCTCCATGGTGCGTTGGAATCTAGTCTTCTATCTTCTCTACTCTTTTCAATAAACAGCCAAACAACCTTTAGGCTAAAAAGAAAGAAAAGCCAGTATAGGGACTATCTAGAGCTGGGATCTCTAAGTCCTCATTTGTGGTTTTAAAGATTTATACCTTTTTGATAGATGTTCTCTAGAAAAGTCAAAAGTCTTGTTTTTTATGGATTGATGGGGTTTGAGGAGTCTCCTTTATGGTGTACAGTACCTGGTAATGTGAAAATTGAGAGTGTGTATGTGGAGAGACTCCAGAGACACCCTGCCTGCTGCCTAGCCAGCAATGCTTAACTGTTAATGCTGGAATGTAGCAGGAGCTCTGCTTGCAGATCTCACCCTCCTCCCATGTTGCATCCTGGCAAACTGTTTTCTAAGGGCTTTTCAGGCATTGGCCACCAGACTGCTTGAAAATGGCTTCTACATTCTTCTGTTCAGGCATAATCGTAGATCTTTTCTAATTTAGCCTTAGAAAAAAGGAAAAAAAATGTGTAACTAAACTTATTATTAACAAAAAGTCCTGGTGGGACGCTGCAGGATAAGCACTGGACTGCTAACCTCAAGGTCAAACCCTCCAGTTGCTCCTCAGTTACTATGAGTCAGAAATAACTGGACGGCACTGAACAACAACATTACCAACAACTAGGGACATGTTGTCCTAACTAAAGATGGTCAGAGCTTTGAATCGATTCCAATGCATGTGTGTCAGCTCCACTGTGTCAGAGTAGAACTGTGCCCCGTAGGGTTTTCAGTGGCTTGTTTATGAAAGTAGATCACCACGTCTTAATTTCAGGGTGCTCCAGGGTAGACTTGAACCTCTAACCTTCTGGTTAGTAACTGAACACATTAACCATTTGTACCACCCAGGGACAGAGTTCTGGTTACATGAATATGTGTGGGGGCTTTAAAAATAGAATCAAATAAGAATGGAATCTTTTCACAGACTTTGTGAAGCTTCCTCGTATGTGTCAGAACTCACCACTTAAGATCTGTGCTCTTCAATGTAGGTGAGTTTTGCTAAAAAAAGAAAAAATATTTAAGGAAAAACGAGAAGGGACAGTATGCGTGGTTATAGCAGCTAACAGCAAAGTTGGGGTAGTACATGGACCCTCACCAGCGCCAAACAGTCTAGGGTCAGAACTCTGCTTTGTGAGTGTCAGCCACTAACCTGGCTGTGAGCCCAGTAAGGCTGACACAACTGGTGTTAACCAGCACCCAGGCCTTATATACTGGTCAATTGTTTACCATCACAAACGACTTCTCAGTTTGACATGGTTTTTATGCATGGTGTAGGAAATGGCATGGTATAGAGAATCAACTCAACAACAATAGGAATATTACAGAGCTGAGGGGAAAAGTCATGGTGGTGGTTATGTGCCATGCAGTCGGGTCTGACTCATAGCGACCCTGTATAGGGTTTCCAAGGCTGTAAATCTTTACCGCAGCAGAAAACCTCATCTTTTTCCCATGGAACAGCTGGTAGTTTCGAACTGCTGACCTTAAGGTTTCGCAGCCTGATTCATAACCACTACGCTACCCGAGTTCCTTGGAAAAGATTATAGTCCTTAAAAAATGTATGTTTTTTAATAAAGCCAAGTCTATAAACACATTAACCATTAAAACATAAAACCAATAGTGAATAGATAATAGTCCATATTCTTGAACTTCAATTCAGTTTTATGTTTCTTTCTGGTGTGGCCAGGTATTAAAAGCAATGTAATAGTGGGTTTAGAAGGTTTTAATAGTTTGTACATGTACTATTCCCTTCTAGCACGTCTGAATTTAGGCCTTAGAACTTTTACAGGTGCTCAAATGAGCACAGTAAAAAAACTTTTAGTTACCGTGAAAGGCTTGTTTGTGGTCTGAGAAGTCCGTTTCTCTGAGTCTTCGTTAGCAGTGGCATAGAGGAGAAGAGAACCCAGGGAACGCTGCCCCGAAACAGGCAGAAGTAGAGGTCTTATATTGGGTGCCTCTGTTTCAGGCCCTGAGAGATGGAAGTTCCTATTTCAGATTACAGAAGGAAGGACACAGAATGTTAAAGCATCACTTGTCTTAGGATGCCCTAGACCATTTTGCTGCTGAATGGAGTGAAGCATCACTTCACCTCAACAGTGAAACTGTCTTTCTTCCTTACCTCCTCCTAGGTGCCTGGGTGGAATAAATGCTGCATTATAGTCAACCCTTATATCATTAGAGAATTCTAAAATGTATGATAGCGAATGATTTCTAAAACAATTATACAGAGAAAACCAGTAATTTGACTTTTGAAAGCGTTGTGAATGACTCCTGGGCTTGTCCTTAATGCCTGTCACAGTCATTTCAGCTCATGTTCATAGATTATGTCCTTTACCTCCTGTGTGCAGTCTTCTAATTCCCTCTTCTGCTAATGCCAGCTTGTTGGGGGCAGCCTCAGGTAAGCACAGGCTGGTTGATATATGTGGATTCATTTAAGATCAGAGCTACCAGCCAAGGGCTCCTGCCTCCTTCTTCAAGGAGGAAATAGCCAGTTTCCAACAGTATCCCCACAGCTAGAAGTCACACATTTCAGAAGCCACATTTGTGCTATATCAAGGGAAAAACTGAGTGTGAAAAAGAGGGAAAGAAATAACATAAAACCTAGAAAAAGATTTCTAGTCAATTATTTATTGTTTGACTTGAACTACACGGTTGGTGGTTCAAGCTCACCAGCTGCTCCTTGAAAACCTATTCATGGTTGCTGTGGATCAGAACCAACTTGACGGCACTTAACATTTTTATGTAACTGAATCAGTTCATAGGTGTTGGGATTTAGAGGGAAGTGTCATCTGTGTGTGACATTGTTACAGTGAACTACAGAAAAAATTGTTTTGAAAAGAAATAGGAAGAAGCATATGATTATCAAGTACCTGTTCAGTTTGTAAACTAGTTTTTGTTATACAATACATTGTTACCATGATGAATTAATTGTTGTGAGATGGAATCCCCACTGAATAGTTTTTATCTTGTCTAGACAGGTCTTGTGAAAGGAGATGGGGATAATAAGATTCTTATGATTCAATAGTGAACAATTATTATCATGACTAATTGCGATTGTCAAAACTGTAGAACTTTTTTGTAACATGAAGGGGGGAGTAGTTAATCTTATAGCCCAGGAACAGAGGACCCTAGAGCCATCAAGGGAGAAGAGCACGAGCAGAATGTGGGACCCTATCCAGAGAAGCAGCAACACCAGAGATAGAGGCAGAGATAATGACATGGAGAGAGAGAGCAG
>NW_006408565.1:13623503-13624443 GCF_000296735.1 Chrysochloris asiatica | reverse complement strand
AAAAAAAAAAAAAGAATAGTTGTGGAGAATTCTGAATAAACACATTTTACCCTGGGTTTGGAAAACTCTTTAGTAAACAAAATTTATTCTGGGTTTGGAAAACCCTTTAGTAAACAAAATACTAATCCTGGTGTGGTGCTATGGGATAAGCCCTGGACCGAAAGGTTGGTTTGAACTGCAAGGTCAGAGTTCAGACTCACCAGCCACTCCTTGGAAACCCTGTATAGGATCGCTGTAAGTCAGAACCAACTTGACAACCCTTAACAGCAGCCTTGTATAAAGGACCCTTGTGTGGCACTGTAGGGTAAGTATTAGACTGCTAACTACAAGGCCAGTTGTTCAAATCCATCAGTGGCTCTTCGAAAACCCTATACAGGGGTGCTCAGTTGGAACTGACTTGACAGCACTTTCCAACAACTACTGTCTTTTTATAAACTGCACTTAGTTCTTTCCTGCTTTCCATTTTCATTGCATTCATTGTTGATGTTTCTTAACTATCACATAATGAGAATTTTATTTCTAAAATTAAAAATGTTTCATTTATATTTTTATGTTCATTTTAAGAATGGAAAGCTCTGGTAGCATAGTGGTTACAAATCAGGTTGTGAACCACAAGGTCAGCAGTTCGAAACTACCAGCTGTTAAACGCCAGAGAAAAATTTCTGCTCCCTTAAGATTTACAGCCTCAGAAATCCTATACAGGGTCACTGTGAGTCGGAATCAACTCCATAGCACATAACCACCACCACCATACTATTTTTAATCCCTAATTTGTTGTTATTACGTGTCATCGAATCAGTTCTGACCCATAGCGACCCTGTATGGGGTTTCCGAGGAGTGGCTGGTGGGCTTGAACTGCCAACCTTGTAGTTCAAAAGGCTTTGCAGTGTGGCACATTAACCCACAGTGCCACACCATATATGTGTGTGTTCCATATATA
>NW_006408565.1:13621341-13623353 GCF_000296735.1 Chrysochloris asiatica | reverse complement strand
CCATGGAGCAGCTGGTGGGGTCAAACTACTGACCTTGTGGGTCACAGTCTAGTGCTTATCCTATTTTTCAGTGTCCTAATTCATTAATAAATGGGAAGATAGCAAGGTTTTTTTTTTTTTAAACGTTTTATTGTGAATTGAATGGAGATTGACAGAGTAAATCGTCAGTTTTACATTTAGCAGATCATACTTTGTTGTTCATCTCAATGATTGTAATTCCCTCCATGGTAACAACAGCTTTCCAGCTTTCTCCCTGTGGTTCCAATTTCCATTCCACCCTCCTTCCTAACCCTTCTGAATTTTGTCCTTAGGTCACTGTTGCCCTTTTGACCTTAAATGGTTGACCATTCCATGGTGAGCATGCCTTACTAGTTGTGGTCATTTTTGTCTGCCTACCAGTTGGCTGAAAATTGGACCGCAAAGGTGAATTCCATTCCAGACCTGAAAGGTAGTCGAGGGCCATAGTCTTAGGTTCTTCCAGTCTCTATTTTATATCCAGAACCTAATGTGATTGCTTTCAGAGCAGTTGGTACTGGTAGCCAGACATCATCTAGTTCTTCTGGTCTTAGGGTAATAGAGACTGATGTTCACGTGGTCCACTAGTGCATTGGTCTGATTGATTCTAGATGTCTAAAGTTTTCATCACTCTTCTTTTTTGCACACACCGAGAGACCAGTAGTTGCACCTTTGTGGTGTTTGTGGTGATGTGCTGTGGAGTCAATTCCAACTCATAGTGACCCCTGTATGGGGTTTCCAGGGATGTAAATCTTCACAGGAGCAGAAAGCCTCATCTTTCTCCCGTGGAACAGCTGGTTGTTTTGAACTGCTGTCCCTGAGGTTAGCAGCCCAATTCGTAACCACTATGCTATCAGAGCTCCTTAGTTGCACCTTAGATGGCTGCTTCTGAGCTTTTAATATCCCATTTGCTACTCATCAAAGTAGTATGGAGAACAATGGCTTTGTAGACTGTTCTGTCAATTGACCATGGTGTCTCCTTAGACTCTAGTCCTGAGTCCCCAGGTCCAGTAACTCATTGCCTCAAGATGTTTGGTAAGGGCTAAGAAGTTTTCATCCTGTAGCTCCACCACATTCATAGGTGTGTTTGTGGTAAAGCAAGTAGCCATGTACAAATATCCTCTGTCAAAACCTTATGTATTTGTGAGTACACTCCCACTCTGCCTCACATACCTGTGTAACTGGCCACATTCCTACCTGTAGAACACTGTTGTTACAGGGATGTGTATATAAAACTCTACCTCTGTCCCCTTTAATTCTTGCATTCCTCCCTGTGTCTTCACCTGCCTTCAGCATTTTGCCATCCTTCCTCTTGTTGTATATTGCTTTCCCTGTGACCCAAGCTAACATGTGTCTACCCTCTAGCCTTCCCTCTCTTGGTAACCATCAAAGAATGTTTCTTTTAGAGTGAAAACCTTTCCTTGTGTTTTTACAATAGTGGTTTCATACAGTATTTGTCCTTTTGTGATGGACTTATTTCACTTAGCATAATGTCCTCCAGATTCCTCCATGTTATGAGGTATTTCACAGATTCATCATTATACTTCAGCGTTGCATGGTATTACGTTGTGTGCCTGTACTAAATGTTTATCTATTGATGGGCATTTAGGCTGTCTCCATCTTTTTGCTATTGTGAATGACCGTGGGTGTGAGAACAGGTTTAAAAAAATTTTTTTTCTCAGCCTCATAGAATGATCCGCATATTGTTCTCCCACCTTCCTGCTCTATTTCGTCTCAAAATACCATGAGTATATATCTAATCTTACTTTTTACCTAATTTAAAAAGGATTGGTTTTTTTCTGTGGAATTGCATACTCTCAATATGAACTTTGGAGTCATGGTGTGGCACTGTAGGATAAAGCACTGGACAGCAAGTTCAGTGATTTGAACCTCAAGGTCTGCAGTTCAAATCCACCAGCCACTCCTCAGAAATCCTATGCAGGGTCACTATGAGTCAGAATGGACTCGATGGCACTTAACAACAACAATATGAACTT
>NW_006408565.1:13613326-13620651 GCF_000296735.1 Chrysochloris asiatica | reverse complement strand
TCTCTTTATAAAAGACATATGTAAAAAAGAATACATCCTTTTTATTTTTTGTAATTGGTGTATATGCAATATAAAACACAAAGGAAATTGTACCAGCTGTATTCAGACAAAATTTAATGTTGCTGTTCTTCTGGTAATTGACTTTACAGCAAAAGACATTCCTAGAATAATTAAGATAAAGAGGACTGTTGTTGTTAGGTACCATCGAGTCAGTTCCAACTCATAGCAACCCTGTACACAGCGTGATCCTCACAGTTTTTAAATTTGAGTCCGTTGTTGCTGCCGTAGTATCAGTCCGTCTCGTTGAGAGTCTTCTGCTTCCACTTTGCTGACTCTCCACTTTACCAAGCGTGATGTACTTGTCCATGGATTGGTCCTTCCTGACAACATGTCTGAAGTTCAGAAGATGAAGTCTCACTTGTAAGGGGCATCTGGCTGTACTTCTTCTGAGACATATGTTCTGGCAGTCTTGGTACTTTCAATATTCTTCACCAGCATTATAATTCCAAATGCATCATTTCTTCTCCAGTCTTCCTAATTTCATTGTCCAACTTTCACATGTATATGAGGCGATTGAAAAATGAGTCAGGCACACCTTAGTCTTCAAAGTGACATCTTTGCTCTGATTGATTGTTCCTGGCATAGTAAATCATATGATTTTCTGATTAAAAATGACCAATACCAGTCCATTTCAGGTCACCAATGTCTAGGACATTGATCTTTATGTATTTCATTTCATTTTTGATGACTTCCAATTTTCTTAGATTCTTAACTTCGTACATTCCACATTTTGACTATTAATGGACATCTGCAGCTATTTCTTCTCATTTTGAGTTATGCCCCATCAGCAAATGAAGGATCCAAAAGTTTTGCTGTTTTTGTTATCCATGTCATTAAAGTCAATTCTTCTTTGAGAAGGCAGCTCTTCCCCACTTGTATTTTGAATGCCTTCCAACCTGAGGGGCTCATCAGACTGTTCCACTGCTATTCATACGGCTTAAATGATTAACCAATCAGAAATGCTTCGTCTCTCCTTCCTAGTCTTTATAAGACTGGAATTGCTGCTGAAACTTGTTTACCCTGGGTACCCCTGCTGGTATTTAAAATACTTGTGGGATAGCTGCCAGCATCATAGCGACACAAAGCCACCATAGTACAACAAACTGACAGACAAGTAGAGGTAAAGAGGACTGTTCCTAATTAAGGATTTTAGGTAACCAGGAAGAGAAAATAGTTCTAAACTTCTGTGAACAAAGTAACATAGCCTTAACATGTATAATGTAAAAGTGACCAAATTACTAGGAAAAACAGAGAAATCCACCAAACGGGAAATTTTGACATACCTGTCTTGATAACTAGTAACTCAACGGGTTGTAAACTTTTTAAAAAAAATGTTTATTGTGAATTTTGTGATAGTTTTAGAAACATTAGCTTTACATTCATCCTATTGTATATAGTTTCATTGCCATGGTTACAGTCACCTTCATGCATCAAGGTTGTAAACTTTAAAAGAATTCAAGCCAGATATGCCAGTCATGTTTACAGTAGTGTACCTAGCAGCTGTAGAAACACATTGTTTTTAAACATATAAGAAAGATTTATGAAAATTGATAGCATATTGAACCAAAAACAAGTCTCAGAAATATCAGGGGACCCTGGGGGCTCTGTCCTACATCCTACTTTGGTGCAGAGTGACTAACATCTTAAAAGCTCACAAGCTACCATTCAGAGTTCAACTATTGGTGTCTCTTTGTCTGGAGAAAAGAAGAGTGATGAAAATGAAGATGCTTGGGAAACAGTCCAGTTGACTGACTGACTGACCATGTGAACATCAATCTCCAAAACTCTAAGACCAGAAAAACTAGATAGTGCCCAGCTCCCATTACCAACTGCTCTGAAAAGGATCACGTTAGAAAGCCCTGGATAGAGTGGGAGAAAATGTAGAACATAACTCAAAATCATTAAAAAGACCCTGCTGACTGGTTGAACCCCAAGTCTGGTGGACCTTGGTGTCCCTTCAGGTGTGGAACTGAACTCAACTCCCTGACTCAATTTTCAGCTAAGCAGTACATCGGTATATAGGGGTACAACAACAGCACTAGTGAGGTACACACACCACACTATGGTTGGCCATTCAAGATCCAAACGGCAACATTTATTCACCTAAGGACAAAATTCCAAAGGATGAGGAAACGAGAACCATAGGGAGGAAGTGGAATAAATGATAGTACGTACATTGAGGGAATTGCAATAGAGATTAAACGAAGTCTATGATTTATTGAGTGTAAAACTGATGATCTGCTCTGTAAAGCTTCACTCAATTCACAGTGAAAAGGTTGTTTGTTTTAATGTCAAAAGCTTAGTAGTATTAATAGATACCCTGTTCTGACCATACAGAAAGTAATTTTTATGTTCTTGTCAGTTTATTCATAGTTTTAAAGTTTCCATGTTCTTGGATTTTTATTTTCTTGGTATGTTGTGAAGCAGTCATTTTCTTTGAGGTTACCCTATATTCTATTAACTTTTTCCTCCATTTTAAACCGTCTGTTTTATCCTGCAGTCTACCTGACCTCCTTACCACCTGCATCTCTGTTGCTATGGTTTTACCTTTTTTTCCACATTGTAATTGTTTTGGTCATAGACTGACCTCCCAGATCCTCTGAATTCATTCTTGTAGTTTTGTTCTGTTCTGGACTCTTCCATCTGTCAATTGAGTTCCTGGTAGTGCTGCCACATATAGCAATCTCTGGTTGCTGTCTGTTCTTGTTGGTTCTCAGTCCACAGAACTCCCTTTAGGGTATTTGGAAGTGCTGGGTTGGCTTTGACATAGTCCCTTAGCTTCTGTTTATCCTGGAATGTTTTTATTATACTGCCATATTTGAATGACAGCTTTGCTGAGTAGAAGATTCATGACTGCCAGTTTTTTTCTTTCTTTCAGGATTTTATATACTTCTCCCCATTGCCTTCTTCCTGCATGGTTTCTGCTGAGAGATCTGATTTGCTTGCCTTTGTAAGTAACTCTTCTCTTTTCCCTTAGCTGCTTTCAGGATTCTTTGTCTTTGATTTTGGGAGCTTCATTATAATATGTCTTGGTGATTTTCTTTTGGAGTCTGCCCTTCCTGGGGTTCATTGAGCTTCTTGATATCTTTTCGTTTTTCAGGATGTTAGAGGAAATTTTCTTCCAGCAGCTCTTCAGCTATCTCCTTTGTGGTCTTCTGTAATTCTTCGTGTTCCAGAATGCCAATAATTCTCAAGTTATTCCTCTTCATGTTGTCCCACATGAATCGTAGACTTTCTTCAGACTTATTTTCTGCTCGCTCTTCTACCTTAGCAGTATTGAGAGATTTGTCTTCCAGCTCGCTGGTTTGGGCTTCCATCTCTTCTAGAAGAATTCTGCTTCTTTGCGCTTTCTGTGTATTGTCCATTTCTGATATAATGAATCATTTGGACCTCTTTTTGAAGATTTTGACCTGTTTCCAATGCTGTATGTATCTTATTTGATTGTTCCTATAGTGCTTTCATGACTTCTTCCTTGGTGTTCTCAACCCCTCTGTGGAGCATTTGAATGCACCTCAATATCATTCTCCTGAATTTCTTCTCAGACAGTTCCAAAGCCTGCCCTTCTTCCAGTGGGAAGTCTAGATCTGCCTCCAACTCATTTGTCTCAGTTACTCTATCTTATTTTTGGACATGTGGCAATATTATCAGTTGTTTCTTGGGCACCTTCAATTATTAGATGTATTTTCAATACTTACATGAATGTATGTTGATGTATTATTAAGTTTTCTGATTTGCTTCCTGGTAGATGTGATCAGGAGATGGGCTTTCCTTTTCACTTTTCTTAATACTCAGAGTAACTGTAGCAGGTATTGGTTGTCTATCTTGTGTATAACAGTTGGTATTGGCTCTTTCCTGGATGGTGGGATTTTATAGGGTGTGATTGTAGCTTGGCTATATGACCACAATTGCTGTTTCTTCTTAGGTAGCATAGGGAGAGAAAGAATCCCCTGAAGGTAAAAGACCAAAAATCACAAAACAAAACATCAACAGCAAAAACAAAAAACATATTAGATACTACAGTCTATAATCGCAAAAAAAAAAAAACCCACAGCAAAACCTATAGAAAATATGAGTGTGACTTTAACACCCCTCTTTCAGCTTCTTGCCTTCAAGGCTGGCTGAGAAATTTCAAGATGTTACTATTTCTCCTTATGACATAACTCAGGATTTAACTTTCAGCCTGTTTTCTCTTGCTCCACAACCCTATTCAAGACCAGCTGGGGCTGTTCTGAGGGACTGTTCAGTTTAAAACAGTTCCTTCTGGCTCCTCCCCCTTCTTATATTCTGCACACAGTAGTCTTTGCTGAGCAGATCTGTGCACATGCATAGTTCAACCCTCCAGGAGTGGGGTAGTATCCACTTGCTCAAACACCCCTTCTGCTCACCAGAGTGGGGGTGCACAGATATCAAGAGACCAATGAACAGAAAAAGAAAATGTTCGCACCTTTATCTCCGAGGATCAGGTCAGACCTCTGTGGTAGAATTGCTCCTCTGATCCTTCACCTGCTCCATCATGCCCAAAATGGCTGCTCAGATCAGAAAACACCTTTTCTTGATTCTGCTACAAATTCTACCCGTAGTGAGCCTTTGTACTTTCTAATTATTCCTTTATATGTAGTCAGAGTTCTGGGACCATCCCCTGAACCTGCTTCGTCCACTGTTCTGTGTTATTGCTGGTGGAGTATGCACCACACTTCTCCCTAATCTGTCATCAAGCCCCGCCTCGAAAGTAATTTTTAGACATTGAAAATTAACCAAACATTTCCCACCTCTTTGGAATTTAATAAATACATATTTTAATAAATAATGAGAGAAATAATAATGGAAATTAGAAAATAATATGTGTCAAAAATTGTGGGAAATAGCTAAAGCAGTACTTAGAAGAGTGTGTCTTTTAAAGGCCTACATTAGAAAAGGAGAAAAAGATGATGAATTGATGCACTAAGTATCCATCTAAAGGATATAGAAAAGAAGAAAGAATAAAGATAAGAACAAAATTAATGAAATAAAATAAAGAGGGCCAATAATATTAGGAATTTTTTTCCAGAGGGGTAAAAAGTATCTATCTTAATTTATTTGTACCTTTAATTTCTTCTAACTATATTTTATAGTTTCCAGGGCACAAGGGAAAGGCTAACCTTTTCAGTATTTGGTGCTGGAAGAAGGTATGTTGTTAGTTGCTTTCAAGTTGGTTCTGCCTTATACCAACTGTATGCACAACGGAACAGAAACACTGCCCGCACCCTTCGGTCCTCGTTAAACTTGAGCTCATTGCCACTGCCACTGTGCTGATCCAGCTCCCTGGGGGGGCTTCTTTTTCACTGAGCCTCCACTTGGCCCAGCATGATGTCCTTCTCCAGGGACTTGTCCCTCCTCATGTCCAAAGTATGAGAGACGAAGTCTGGATATCCTGGCTTCTAAGGAGCATTCTTCCAACACAGATTTGTTTGTTCTTCTGGAAGTCGATGGTACTTTTAATATTCTTCTTCAGCTCCATAACTGAAATGCATCAGTTCTTCTATGGTCTTCCTTATCCATTGTCCAGCTTTCACTTGCATGGCTTGTGTCAGGCATACCTTAGTCCTCAAACTGCTCTTGAGACTAAAAAAAGGGTCTTACTGTAGCACATTTGCCTAATGCAGTACAACGTTTGATTTCTTAACTGCTGTTTCCATTAGTGTTGATAGTGGATCCAAGCAAAATGAAGTCTTTGACAACTTTGGTCTTTCTTTTACTTCTTGTTATTGTTAAGTGCCATCCAGTCAGTTCCAACCCATCACAACCCTGTATAGGGTTTCCGAGGAGCAGCTGGTGAGCTTGAACTGCCAACCTTGTGGTTCAAATCAACCTTGCAATTCAGCGCATTAACCCACAGTACTACACCAGGACTCCTTCCTACACTTATCATGATGTTATTTAACAAGGTATAGACATTTTGTAAAAATTAATTTTGACCCTTGACTCACACCATATACCAAATTAACTGGAAGTGGATCACAGACTTAAAGAAGGAACTTGGCTAGATAACATACTGTAGAAAATTTTGGTGACTGGGTATGGTTGGAAATTCTTAAATATGACACAAAGAGCATGAAGTGTAATAAATAATTGGGTTTCTTCAAAATAAATAAACCCTTTGTTTTTCCAAAATGAAAAAGGGAAGTTACAGATTGAGGAAATGTTTGTGAAATACATACATACACATCAATAAAAGATGTATACCTATATAAGGAATTCAAACACCTTTTGAAGACAGCCTTATTTTTAAATGGGCTAAAGATTTGAAAAGACACTTGACCAAAGGACTAAATAAGCTTATGAAAAATGAGCCAACATCAGTGGTTATTATAGGTGGGTGGTGGTGGTGGCTTGCCATGGAATCGGTTCTGGCTCATTGTGACCCTGTATAGGGTTTCTGAGGCTGTAGGTCTTTACAAGAGTCCTGGTGTGGCACTGTAGGATAAATACTGGACCCCAAATCAGTTTGAACCGATGGCACTTAACAACAACAACAACAACAAAATCCTTACAGGAGTAGAAAACCCCATCTTTCTCCGAACCAGCGGCTGGTAGATTCAAACTGCTGACCGTGCAGCTCGCAGTCCTACTGGAAACTCACTACAACACTATTAGGGAAATGCAGATTGAATCTGCAGTGTCACTCAGTACACTGGCTAAAATTTAAAAGACTGACTCTACCAAGTGTTGACAAGAAAGTGGAGCTACTAGAAGTCAGTACACAGTTGATAGAAATGTAAAGTGGTACAGCCACTTTTGGAAAGTAGTTATTTGGTAGTTCTGTAAAGTTAATCAGACACTTACATGATTCAACCCTTCCACTTTCAATTACCCAAAAGAAATGAAATTATGTATTAACACAAAGCCCACAAATGTCTCATAGCCACTTTATTTGTAATGATTTAAAACTTGAAGCAACTGAAATGCCCATCAGGTGACCAGATAAACATCCATACAGTGGAATTTTACTTGGCAATAAAAAGGAACACAACAGTATGGATGAATCTCAAGATACTTATCCTCCGTGAAGGCATAATGAGCCAGGTGTGACACTAGGATCAGCACTGGACTGGTAAGTGCAAGGTCAACAGTTCAAACCCACCAGCCTCTCAGAAACCTTATACAAGGTCGCTGTGAGTTAGAACTGACTCGAAGACACACAGCAACAGTTGAAAACAGTCAGACTTCCTCTCCAAAACAAAGTGCATACTATATGATTTCTATTCATATAAAATTCTAGCAAATGC
>NW_006408565.1:13609923-13611636 GCF_000296735.1 Chrysochloris asiatica | reverse complement strand
TTGTATTCTTCAGAGAAGTTCTTGCCAAGTAGGTACCAGGAAACATGTCCAAGAATGCTCCTCAAAGCACTGTAATAGCAAAACACGAGGCAGTCCAGATTCCAACAGTATGTTGTTACTGTTGTTAAGTGCCATCGAGTAGGTTTCGGAGGAGTGGCTGGTGGGTTTGAACCACTGACTTTGTGGTTAACAGTCCAGTGCTTATCCTACAGTGTCACACCAGGACTCCAGTGGTATAGAATGAATGCATTGTTGTATG
The DNA here is from genome assembly GCF_000296735.1 of Chrysochloris asiatica. NCBI lineage: Eukaryota > Metazoa > Chordata > Mammalia > Afrosoricida > Chrysochloridae > Chrysochloris > Chrysochloris asiatica. Next base: position 13,611,377 of record NW_006408565.1, on the reverse strand, counting down.
GCTGTATGGTTGAATACCATATAGCAGTGAACAAGAATGATACACGATTGATTATACACAGCATAAGGAAGAAGCATTTGTAGAAGAATACATAAAACATAACTATGTTTTTAAGGATACAAATAAGTAGTAAAACTCCAGAGAACAAGGATTATAAGCACAAAATTCTGGAAATGGTTACTTGGAAAGAGGAAGGGAATGGGATGCAGGGAAAACAAATAGCACACTGGGGACTTAAGTAATTTAAAAAAAATTTTTTTTTTTTACAGCTAGGCAGATTTGTTTGTCATGTATTATACCTTCCTTATATTTATCTTAAAACCCTTTGAGTCTGCACAATACTTGATGATGATGTTAAGTGCCGTGTAGTCGGTTTCGACTCATAGCAACCCAGTATAGGGTTTCCAAGGAGTAGCTGGTAGATTTGAACCGCCGACCTTGTGGTTAGCTCAGTGCTTATCCTACAGCATCATCATGCCAGGACTCCTGGCAGTACTTGCTAAAGCCAATTAATTTTTAAATAATTGCAAGCCTCCACATTTAACATATGAATAACAGGCTATATGAATCTATAAGAAAGGCTTACCTTTTTCAAGCAAAGATAAATCATAGTTGCTCCCCATTACTTAATTTTATTATTTGAATTTCCTTCTGTTAAAGGTTTTTCATTATATGCCTCCCCCCTTGTTCTCTCTGCCCTGCTGCTTCTCAATTTATAGGAGAGATTTGAAGCACTTTTCACCATCTATGATGACCGAGTTACCTTCCAGTTGTTTAAAAGCTTTAGAAGAGTTCGAATAAATTTCAGCAAGCCTGAAGCCGCAGCAAGAGCGCGAATAGAACTGCATGAGACAGACTTTCATGGAAAGAAGCTGAAGCTGTATTTTGCACAGGTATTTCATAGTGCAAGTGGCACTGTTTCCTAAACTTGGACTTCATCCTTAAGCATTTTCAGTTCTCAGTTTTCTTTATTGTTATATCACAGATCTCTGAAATGAACCATTCTAAGTAGCAAATAATCTGAAACTTGTATCTTTTGTTTTTGCAGAGACAGTTGTGTTTTCTTATTAAGCATATTTCTGTTTCTAACTTGGTTTTGCTTAGACTTAGTTACAGGAGTGAATTCCCCAAGGAGCCTTTCTTTTTAATAAAAAACAACAACTTTTTATTGTGATGTGAGTGAGGTTTACAGAGCAGATACTCAGTTTTACATTCAATAAATCATATACTTTATTTCATTAGAAAGATTGTGGTCCCCTCCATTTACCATCAGTTGGCAGTATTGACCTCTGTTCACTAACTGTTGCATTCTGCCCTGTGTCTTCCACTATCCTCATCTTTCCTCTGTCAACCTCCCTCTTGTATATTGCCTTCCCAGTCACTAATGTGTCTACTCAGTAGACCACGGTTAATCTTCCCTTCCATCCCACTCCTAGTAAGCATCATAGAATTTT
>NW_006408565.1:13596642-13609303 GCF_000296735.1 Chrysochloris asiatica | reverse complement strand
CATTTATATAGATATTGTTTATTGGTTCAGTGGTGAGGATTTTTGTTTTCTTTACATTGAGGTGCAACCAATACCAAAGGCTGTGGTCTTTACCATACAATATTTGTCCTTTTGTGATTGATTAATTTAACTCAGCATAATGTCTTCCAGGTCCATCCATGTTGTGAGGTGTTTTGCAGATTCATCATTATTCTTCAACATTACGTAGTATTCCATTGTGTGTATGCACCAAAGCTTGTTTGCCCGTTTTTCGGTTGATGGGCATTTCAGTGTTTAGATTTTTTATAGATAACTTTTTCCTTGATTAGATACCATTTGTTCTTTACCACTGAAATTTAAGAATTTTTCCCAATTGTCTTGCAATTGGTTTCTGTTTACTTTTCTAAATCTCAATTAGCCCACTTCCTTTCCATGTCCAACTCAGATCTCTTCAGTTATACTAATTTATACTATATATTGTGTTGGTAAGTGCTGTCAAGTTGGTGGTAACTCATAGCGGCCTATGTTCAGCAGAAAGAAACAGTGCCGGTCCTGTGCTGGCCTCACAGTTGGTGCCATGTTTAATCCCATTGTTGCCGCTACTGTGTCAGTCTCTCAAGAGTCTTCTGCTGTTCACTGACCCTTACCAAGCACGATGTCTTTCTTCAGGGACTATTCCCTCCCGACAACATGTCCATACTATGAGATGAAGTCTGCCCATCCTCACTTCAGAGGAGCATCCTGGCTGTACTTCTTCTGAGACAGATTTGTTTGTCCTTCTGGCAGTCCGTGGTACTTTTCAGTATTATCCACTAACACCATAATTCAAAGAAATCAGTTCTTCTTTGGTCTTCCTTGTTTATTGTACAGCTTTCACATGCATCTCAGATGAGTGACACTTTGAAGAGGTCTTTTTAGCAGATTTGCCCAATGAAATATGTCATTTGATTTCGTTTATAAGTTTTTATTGTGAATTAAGTGAAGGTCTACAGAGCAGATCATCAGTTTCACTTTCAACAAATCATGTAGTTTGCTTCATTATATTGTTGCACTCCCCACCATGCACCAACAGTTAACAGCATTTACCTCTATTCACTTTAACCACTGCATTCCTCCCTGTGTCTCCCACTATTTTAATCTTTCCTCTGCTAACCTCTCTCTTGATGTATATTGTCTACCCTGTCAACTATGTTAACATGTGTCTACCTTCTAACCCATGAATCATTTTCCCTCCTCCCAATAACCATCATAGTTTGTTTCTTTTATCAAGAAAACCTTTTTTTTTTTTTAACTTTTTATAACATTGGTCTCATACAATGTTTATCCGTTTGTGATTGACTGGTTTCACTCAGCATAATGTCCTCCAGGTTCAACCATGTTGTGAGGTGTTTCGTAGATTCATCATTATTCTTCAGCATTTTGTAGTGTTCCATTGTGTGCGTGTACCAAAGTTCGTTCAGCCATTCTTCTGTTGATGGGCATTTAGGCTGTCTCCATCTTTTTGATATGTCTCTTGTAGACAGCATATTGAAGGATCTAGTTTTCTTACCCTTTCTGCTCTTGCCTGGTACATTTAATTTATTTACATTCAGTGTAATTATCAGTAGGTATGAATTGACTTTTGTTATTTTTCTGTGTGTTTTCCAAGCAACCTTTCTTAACTGGGGTCCTACTAGAGAGAGCTAAGCCCTAAAGCCCTAAGATTAGTGAATTAACTTCTATATATCTAGAATGTTGCTTGTGATGTACCGTCCTTAGAAGTCATGACAAAATCGTCTCTGCAGTCCTTTTCTGTGATTCATCTGAGGAACTCATGTTGAAAATAGCTGCTCACTAAGCAGGGACAGGATTATGCGTAAAACTATTCACAAAGGCTGTCTCAGATTGAAATTGAAAGGGTCTTGTGGACTACCAAGAATTGGCAATATTTATTGTAGTCCTACATTGATGTTCAGAATGCAAAAGTCGTTTGAACTGCAAGGTCGGTGGTTCAAGCTCACCAGCCACTCCTTGGAAACCCTATACAGGGTCACTATGGGTTGGAGTCGACTCGACGGCACTTAACAGCAACATCGATGTTACTCTTAGTGAAACCAATTTTTTCTATGAAGAATCAGCAAAATACGGCAATATTAGCTCTCTGCTCATATATTGCTTATACTGTTTTGTTTTCTAAAAGTATGTACTTCCCCTTGGACTTGACTTTCAAATTAAGAATAGGGGAGGCATGTTGTATTGCCTTTCAAGTTAAAATCTACATGAAAGAGAGGTCTAAAGGAGTTACTTGAGATGGAGTGTTAATAAGAGGACTCAACTTAACATCTTGTCAGAATGAGGCTTCATAGTTGCTACCATTCTTCTGTTCACCTAGTCATCCTTTCCTTAAACTCAGCTAATACCTAGCACCAGAGTGTTCAGTGGTGAACCAAATACTCCAGCCTCACCCCCTTACAGATGACATTGCTAAACACAATTTTTTTATTCTCTCCAAAAAGATGTAATGCTTAGTTTAAAAATCCCATAGTAAATTAAAATGAAGGAAAAAGAGCCCAGTTTGTGAACTAATCTTGAACCTGTCTTTCTCCTGCAGGTACAGGTGTCCAGTGAGACACGGGACAAGTCGTACTTACTGCCACCACAGCCTACCCAACAGTTCCTCATCTCCCCGCCAGCCTCCCCACCCGTGGGGTGGAAGCAGAGTGAAGACGCAATGCCTGTGATCAATTATGACTTACTTTGTGCCGTTTCCAAATTGGGACCAGGTAACAGACCTAGATGTTTCCTGTTCTTTCCCTGAGAAACTTCTGTGGTGAAGACCATATTGAGCAACTTGTGTTCTAGCCAAGTCGTGTCCACGTGATTAGAGTGATGGGAGAAGTCACACAGGCCTAGGCTCACATTCTGTCTGTGGCATCCGTTATTTGTGATCTTGAGTAAGTTACTTAGGCTCAATTTTCTGAGCCTCGGTTTTCTCATCTGTAAAATCAGGGTAATCGTAATGCCTGCTTTCCAGAGTGGTTATATGTATTATACACAGAATGCTCAAGACATGCAGCAGAAGTTTTGATTGTAGCAAATGTTACTAGTACATAAGTGATTATTGGATGGCTTCTCTTCCACATCATTCAGATATCAGACAGACAACTTTCTACATTGAATAGTATTTCAAGGACTTGGTAGTGATGTCATCTCTTACAAATTTGTCTCCTATTTCTTTTCCATTTCTTCTTTTCTCACTCTTCAATTTCTCTAACTCTCTCACCTCTTTAAAACAAAATAAGAAATCAGTGCCATGTTGCTTGGGTGTAGGTCATCCCAGACAGCTGTATGTCTTTACATGGGTTACAGCTGGTGTGGTTCATGTCACAGCAGTTAGTGTTGCATATTGGATATTTGCAGTCCTGTAATAGAGACTGCAATGCTGCCTGAAACATTCTACTTGTCTCCCAGAGGAAAACTAAAACCATCATGAAGTCAAGAAAACTCACTACATTGCTTGTAGAACAGTAATTAACATGTTCATTCTAACTCTCAAGACCTCAGTACTCCTTACTAGCTCCTTTCTTGAGATTACAAAATTTTATAAAAACCTTCAAGTGTCAAATATCTAACCCAAAACAAGGTAAGATATTCTGACATAAGGGCTTAAAGATTTTTTTTAAATCATGAGCAGTTAAAGTGTAAATGGAATAAGAGACGAAGCACCACTCGTTGCTGCTGGCTTTGCTGTGTATCTTACTTTGTTTGCCTCTGCAGGCGAGAAATACGAACTTCATGCAGGAACCGAGTCGACACCAAGTGTGGTAGTTCATGTCTGTGAAAGTGAAACTGAAGAGGAAGAAGAAACTAAAAATCCCAAACAGAAAATCACCCAGACAAGGCGTCCTGACCCTCCAACCACAGCACTGAATGAACCCCCAAACCTTTGATTTTGCACTGTGAGGCCTTTGGTGGTGGTGGGAGGCGGCTGCCATGGGCTTCAGCAGTGGAGACCTGTGCCCCGACCACGGACATGTTGCTGCTAGGTGTGGAAGAGAATCGGAGTGAAGGAGCGTGGTGGGTAGGCCTTTTTCACCAAGTCTGTGTTGCCCACGGGCTGGCACACAGCAGCAGCCCATTTTACCTGTTCCACATGTCAACTGAAGTTCTGAATGGCACTTTATATGTAAGGATTAGCCCCCAAGATGTGGTAACTCTTGACCATTTTTTAAATAATAGCAAATTAGGAAAATGGTGTCTCCTCAACCCCCAAGCAGTGTTAGTTTGTCTGATCCCATATAGCATGGGGTACCAAAAACTGGAACTATAGTCATCCAGTGTGGTACCATTTTTATGAATTTAAAAATAGCCTCACAATTTTAATAATCTAGTGTGGGTATTTTTGTACTGGTATAATAGCTTCTAGCTAATATATTGATCCAAGGTTAATTGTTACTCAGTATACATGAAGTTTTTTGCACGAAAAAAAAAAAAGTGAAATATGGAATAATTTTTCTCAAGTATTTTTCCCTTAGGAGCCCTGGTGGCAAAGTGGTTAAGTGCTCGACTACTAACTGAAAGGTGGGCAGTTTGAACCCACCAGCCACTCTGCAGGAGAAAAACGGGGCAGTCTGCTTCCATAAAGATTTACAGCTTTGGAAACCAACAGTGGGTTTAGTTTTTTGGGTATTTTTTTCTTTAACTTTGTGAAAATTTTGCCAAATTCACTTTGTCAGCATCAACTGACATGTTGTTCTCTTCCTTGGAAGTCATTCCCTTCCAGAGACAGGCTGCTGGGAAAGACAGGCTTCTTTGAAAGCAGGGTTTATACATGCACTGTCATTTGTGACCATGTTCCAGTTAGTAAACAACAGCTTTTGGCCACCAGTTTTGCATTAACCGCTAGATGCTGAGTGTTTCTTTGATGTGCATACATTTGCATATGTCACTCAGAGACCAGATTTTAAAGGTTTATGATAAGAGTTTCCAGAGACCATTTTCAGCTTGCTTTGCAAGAGAAGTTAGTTACACATGTTCTGTGAGTTACGGTCTTTGTGGTGACATTTTCTACCTGCACAGTCAGCATTTTTCACTAGAACAGAGTCGTGTCTCACCTGTTTTAGATTGTATTCTTGAGCATCCTAAAGTAGAAGCAGCAGCTTTTTAACTCTCTGTGGTCTGTTCAGACTTAGAAATCCCTTTTATAGAAAAGCCTTGTAACTTAGAATGCTTTGCTTCTGGTCCAGTGAGTCGCTGATGTTCTCCTCACTGTGCTGGGGTTTTTTGGCAAGCGTCCGGAGCTCCCTGGCCTGTGGGGGGAAGACGTATACTGTGAGTTTGGACTAATAAACCATAGTGGCTGCCATTGCAAAGAAAGAAAGATTGCAGAAACCCAGGCTGTGGTGTCTTTGTTTTCAGTGACTTGTTACTGTGGTTTAGCTCTTCTTAGTAAGGGAGAATTTCTTTCTGTGGGCTTCAAGTGTTTTGCAGAAATCTTTAAGTTTTCTATATTTCACTTCTCTTAAATACTCTGTATATATCCACTACTGCGAATGCCAATGCCGATTCAGTGGATCTGTACCATTCCATAAGCAGTTCATTGAATTCAGATCATCCCTTGGCAGTTTGACAGCCACTTAGTACATTTCTTTTGTAGGTCTAAACTCAGCATTGTGCTAGTATTTGATGTGACCCAGTTGTACTATTTTATCATTGGACAATAGAGCCTATATATTAGGAAGTGTATGCATTTTCAACAGTTGGGAATTCTTTTCACTGTATATTAGGGAGTGTTGATTCGCTCTGATTTTCTAAGTGATCAAAGCCTGTGATGCCTCACCTGGTTTGGCTTTTATTCTCTACCTGCCAATTGAGGAATACTCTAGCCCTAAAATAGAAAGCTGTTTTTAAAAATTAAGCACTGCAAATTACCTGGTTTTTTAAAACATACATATATTCTTTGTTTTTAAGAGTATGGAATAAATTAAAGAAAATTTTCCATCAAAAATTTTTACAAATCTATATTGAGTCATTTAATATTTTCATTCCAATATAATTTTTCTATATGGTAAACTCTAAAAGAAAAACTAGTATATACCGTCTACTTTTTACATTGTAAAATCAACCAAGACCTGATCTCTGTCCTTTCTTGGCTGGTCTGTGCCCAGTTCATGTGACCGTACACTGCAGGAGATGGGCTCTCAGACACCACTGGGGTTTTTTTTTCAGGTCTGTTTAGTCAATTTGTCCACTTTTTTCCTTCTTTGAAATTGAGTTATTACTTGGATTTAACACTGCATAATATATTAAGTACATGTTCTTTAGAAATTATAGCCCCTTTTGGAGAAGTAAATTATTTCATAAATTGTGAAGAAGGAAAGTGATGGTTTGCACTAGGATAAACCATTTGTGGAAGAAAACAACATTTAATAAGAGGGTTGTATTGTCTTAGGTTCTAGACTCTTTGGCATAGCCCAGCTGATAAAGCAAGATAAGTCAGTCTTTTTTAAGAAAGTATACTGGTTAAGGTGCTAAGGGACAGAAATGGGTCGGAACAGTTTCCTTCTGTGGTTGTTGTTGTTGCTGTTAAGTGCCATCAAGTTGGTTTCCACCTATAGCAACCCTGTGTAGGGTTTCTGAGGAGCGGCTGATGAGCTTGAACCGCCCACCTTGTGGTTCAAACCGGCTTTACAGTCCATCAAATTAATCCACAGCACCACACCAGGACTCTCCCTTCTTTTGGACAGCTGAAAATCAGGTGAAAAGCAAATGAATCTTTTGACATTCTACTTCTTTTCAGTGTTATACATGAAACTCTATCAGTGATTAAGAACCAAATTAGAAAAAGACTTGGAATTCTCAAAGTTTGTGTAAAGGTGCAAAGTGCATTATAATCATTTTTGGGGTGCTAGAATTGAAGAGGTACCTAGAAGTCGAGGCCGGGGGCAGTGTTTCCATTCTTTAAGAATGCAGTCTTTTTTGTTTCTCATTCATACTAATTCTGTCAGTTAAATGAAGCCATGCCATAAAGTGGAAAGATTTGACTTTCTTAGAATCTCAGTTGCAGAGCTAAAGGTGACTTTAGGAATTAGGAATCCAGTCCTCCTACTAACCAGTAACCCCGGCTCTGTGGCTCTCTCTGGAGTCCACTTGAGTCCTCAGCAAGCCTAGGGACTCGTTTCCCTACTTTTTCTTTCATTGGCCTCTTAGAGGGCCTTTGAAGCAGTGAATGCTAATTCCTGTCATAAGAAGAAAAAAGCCCTCTTTCTTCCAATAAGGTATAATTAAGGAAAATCTTAACTGATAAATTGAACAATGACTTAGTCATTTTAAGTAATGGATTTATTGATCCATGTTTTGTGGTTTTATTGTTGTTAAACCATTGAAATCTGCTTAAATCATGTTCTTTTGGTAGCCGGCAATTGCATTGATATTTTATGTAGACATTGGTAGTTAGATTTGAATGGTAATGAGATTAACATATTAATAATCATACTTAAAATGTGGCTTTAGTGAATGAGATCTAATATGAGGGAGCTTTTAAAAGTTTGTGGAAAAGGAGTTAAAAGAATGTAATTTTTCTGCAAACTTTTTCAAGCTGTGGTTTCAAAAAGCCTGTAGTTAGTTATAGCCCTTGTAAAACTGAGTCCTGTTAAGAACTGAAGAGGGGCCTCTGCTTTGATACAGAGTATCTTATGGTCTCCAGTATAATCAAATAACAGAATTTGTACTGAATTCCACAGAGCACCAGGTCTTCTGCCCCTTGGGCTTTTCTTTCTCTCTCTCTCCCAGAGTTGTGTACCTCATGCCATCATGCAGGTGAACTTGGCCCAGCTCTCTCCTCCCTCTCATGTTCTCCTTTTCATGCCTTCCACATTTACATCTTCCTGGACTTGTAATAAATGTGACAATATGAAGAAACAAGAGTCTTGAGGGGATATCTGCCTTCTAGCTGGGGAGATCGAGCCATGTTCTAGAAGTTCACTTTTGAAAAATTAAAAATTAAGACTCATGAGTCTTAATAAATACACATTTGCTTTTTCATCTCACTTTGGAGTAAGATTCAGCAGACATCTGTGTTATACAAGCAACAAAACACTGAAAATGACAGCAACTGATAGGTTCATGAACCAAAAAGATGATCATGTTCAAATAGAAGCTGCCAGTCAAGATTAAGAAGAACTAACCTTGGGCTAAGTCACAGTGTGTCTATCCATTTAAACTAAAGTGACAGTTTCAGACTTTAGACTCAATTAGATGGGTGTTCTGCCTTGTAAACCTACATTTTCTTTGAAACCAAAATCCTGCATAACTTTGAATGTTCATCCTTGGAATAATGGGAGATTTACATCTATGCAGATAATCGATGTTTCCTATAATATTTTCTATGTAGTCCTCAGTCTTCCTAGTTCAAACGAGGGACTGAGGAGAATAACAGAGGTTAATCTTGTTACTGTGCCATACTTTTCTCAACCCGGAGGAGGGGTCACAGTGAGTACTGATTTACTACATTCACCAAATCGTCTATGTCCTCCAAGTTTAAGAAAAGTTTCCTCAGTCATTTCACCTCAAGCTTAGCTGAATGAACCCAGGAACTGAATTGATTGTGCTGCCTGAACTGTATGTGGTCTGGTGTTCTGTGTTTGGTGCATGTTACCTGCGTGGTACCATAAGCTGTAGTGAGTGCTGACTGCTCCCGTCATTTCTGTCCATATAGCCCATGTCCTCGTGTGCTTCAAGTGGCAGTCCTTCTCCCTAGTCGTTTGTTACTCGTCAGCTTTGGCTCTCCTGTTTCAAGGGCATTCCTTACCCTGTCAAAGTGACAAAAGCAGGATGTAATTTTTTGAAAGCTTTGTGGTTACTTGTAACATGTTTTGTTTTTAAAACATAAAAATAAAGTTAGCTTTTTAGAAAAAAATCAATCCACTGATACGTGTTTTTTATGTATAGTGTCTTCAATATGCATTATATATATATATATGTTTGTGTAATAGCAAGAGAAGGACAGAAAAGTGGGATGTTTGTCCCTTTAATAAGGTCCTGTAGGACATTTGTGCTGTTGTGCATCTCAAGGTGGTGACATGCTGCTAACTTAAAAAATCACAAGTGAAGTTCTTCACCAAGGGGAAGGATTACCCAGTTTACTCCTTAGATTGATTCCTGGTAAAGCTCCATTGGATAAGCTCTGGACTGTGAACCCCAAGGTGTGTGGTTCGAGCCCACCAGCTGCCCCACAGGAGAAAAATGAGTATGTTTGCTCCCGCAAAAGATTTAAAAGCTTCAGGAAATCCTATATAGGGTCACTGTGAGTAGAAACCAACTCCACAACACTTAACAGCAACAAAGGTTTAAACTGTGGACCTCTGCTTTTGATTCAAATGAAGTCTTCCATCAAGCCCAGTGTAAAACTGATCACCAATATACAAAGGTAATTTGAAGGGAGCAGGGAGGAAGCTCTGTCTGTTTTAACCAACCACTGTGAGTTCTCTGCAGAACACTTCAGAGCATAATGATCGAGTTCAGTGGTCTCCATCCCTGCCTGGCGGATCCCATACAAACACACACACACTCTTAGGCCATAAACAAGAGATTGGATCAGAGAAGCCGCCAGCCATCTTGTGGTGGCTGGCCTGGGACTAGAACCCAGTTTCTTGCCTCTGCCCCATGTTCTTCCTGTCACACAGACTACTCTGATCAAACTAAAATCTTTAATTCTCAGGAGACAGTGTATTCGGGTTCAAAAAATCAGTCTTGAAGTTGTTTATTTAAACAGTTAACGAAAGTAACCGGGAACACTGCCTGAAGTAGTTTTCTGAGCCGTGTTCTCTGGGGCTGCCTCCAGGTGGAGCTGAGCTCTCGGGGATCCGGTGATGAATGCTCATAGCCTAAGACTGCACTTGAACTGAGGAGCCTTTGGCTTCAAACCAAAACAAAACCTGTTACAGCACCAACTGCAAAGAACCTAAGGAAAAAACGGAATGCCTGCTGTTTAAAGTCAGAATAGAAGATACAAGACTAAAGATTTAAGTATTTACCTTGTAAACATTAAAAAAAAAAAGTTGCCAACTCATGGCAAACTCCATGTATGAGAAAGGAGGAGTGTGCTCTGGGGTTTCAGTGGCTGAGCTTTTGCAGTTAGCTCACCAGGCCTTTCTTTGAGGTGTCCAGCCTTGCAGCTAGCGGCCGAGCACATTAATGTGGGCACCCACGGGACTGCTCGTAAAGACAGACTGACTTTGAAGTTACATTCAGTAGCCTGTGTGTCAGAGTCCTATTTCCACCACCACACATGTTGTTAAGTGTTCAAACCTGTTAAAATAGGGAGCTGGAGTGAGCAGTAACTTCCCTGTCTTCAGTAAACCCTTCAAAACATAGCCTACATTTTATTTATTTATTATTTTTTTAATGTTTTATTGTGAATTGTGTGATAGTCTACATGGGAGAACATCAGCTTTACTTACATTCATTCCATCATCCATCATTTCATTGGCATAGTTATCATCCTGTCCATGCATTCTCACCCAACCAAGAGGTGTACCCTGTAAGCCTGCACACCACCACCACCACCACCACAGTCCTCAGCCCCTTTCCATCTCCTGATCCCGATCCCCCAGCCCCACCATCTCTTAGACGTTGTCTTTTCTGCTTCCATCCAGGCCTCACTGCCTCTCTGGGTAGGATTCCGTTCTTCGCTCTTCTCCATTGATGGTCCCAGGGTCCTCCGCTCCTAGACTGATTAAGTTAATCACTCCCCTCTTTGCTACAAAATGTCCATCTTTAGATTTCCAACCCTCACAATCAGTCCTGATAACAATTATTCACCATTGCATCACAAGAGACCCATCTATATTTTGTTTCATTAGCCCTTCCTGAACAGGCTGGGCACCATTCACTGGAGACTCTACCTTCCTCCATGCCCTCTGGATCTAGGTTCCCTCTTGAAAGCTTGTGAGCCAGTCACTTCTTGCCTTTGTATCCCTCCCCCCATTTTGGGTAGCCAATGTCCAAGTTGCCCATCCCTGTCTACCCTTTGTGTGGAGGGGGTGGGAATAGTTCTTGTAGCATGAACTTGTTTCCTCTTTAGAGCTACTGCATTCGTAGGTATAGGTCATGTTTATCGAATTATATCAGATGATGCTTTTTTCCCTCTTCTTTCTTCTTCGGGTTGAGCTCTGTTTATCCAGTCATTGAAGTCCAGTCAAATGGGTATCATCTGCAAGTGTGGGTGTTCTTACGTCTGTCCAGCCTCTTTTTATTGGCTGGCCGCCCCGCTCTCCACTCTAGACCTCTGTGGCTGTGTCACTCATAGCCTACATTTTAGAACAGAGATTATATAGGAGAATATTGGTCAAAAGTGAAAACAAAAGAATTTCAAATTCTCATGGAATCCAGGCTTACTGGAGCTACTGAGATAGTATGAAGCCCTGAAACTATTGCCCCAAACATTTATGCCTTAAATGTAAAATGTTCCCTGAAGTGGTCTTTAAAGCTCACAAGTTCACTTAATTAGTAAGAAAATCTGCCTTGAGTATTGTGCTTCTTAAAGAACTGTGTGGTACCCCAGATCACTCTTCTGTGGTCTTTCATAACACTGTCTTGCCACTCCCAACCAATCATTGGGTGGGGCTATGCAAATGAGGTGCTTGTGGCCCACAATGGAGATGGGATCGCTTGCTAACTATGTAAATGAGGTACATGGCACCTTTGGGGTGTGGTTATTACTAGGTGCCATTGGGTCTGCTCATAGTGACCTGCACAACAGAATGAAAGTGCGGGGCCCTGCCCCATCCTCACAGTTGCTGTGTTTGAGCCTGTTGGAGTTACTGTCAGACCGTCTCATTGGGGGTCCTCTTCTTTGCTGATCCTTCACTTTACCAACCACAGTGCCTTTTTCCAGGGACTGGTCCCTCCTGACAACATTCTGTAGTTTGTGAGACTAAGTCTCACCATTTTGAGGAACATTCTGGCCGTACTTCTTCCAAGGTAAATCTCTTTGTTCTTCTGGCAGTTCATGGTGCTTTCAGTATTCTTCACCAGTGCCATAGCTCAAATGCATCCATTCTTTTTGGGTCTTCCTTATTCATTGTCAAGCTTTCCCGTGCATATGAGGTGATTAAAAATGCCCTGGCCTGGGCCAAGCACATTTTAGTCCTCAAAGTAACATGTTTGCTCTTTCACACATTAAAGATGTTTTGTGTGGTAGATTTGTCCAATGCAATGTCATTTGATTACCTTACTGCTTCCATGAGCACTGGTTGTAGATTCAAGTAAAACGAAATCCTTTGACAATGTCAGTCTTTTCTCCATTTGGCATGATGTTCTTTACTAATCCTGTTGTGAGGATTTTGTCGTCTTTACAGTAAGTTATAATCCATACTAAAGGGTGTCGTCCCTGATTTCTGTCAGCAAGTGTGTTAAGTCTCTTTACTTTCAGCAGGCAAGGTTGCATCATATACATATTGCAGGTTGTTAACAAGCCTGCTTCCAATCCTAATGCTGCATTCTTCCTCATATAATCCAACTTCTTGGATGATTTGCTCAGTGTACAAATTGAATAAATATGGTGAAAGGATACAACTCTGATGCACACCTTTCCTGATTTTACACAGTATCCCTGTGTTCTGTTCAAACCGCTGCCTCTTGTCGTATGTGTCGGGGACACGCCTCGACATAGGGGTTCGGTTCACGAGGAGGGGATACCTGA
>NW_006408565.1:13587827-13595602 GCF_000296735.1 Chrysochloris asiatica | reverse complement strand
TATTAATGCTATCGTTCAATGATTTCCACATTCTGTAGGGTCATCTGTCCTTGGAATGGGTCCATATGTGGATCTCAGAGAGTCAGTGTCCAAGTTTCATGCCATACACTTGGATGTTTCCAGCACTGCATCCGTTTGTTGAAAGGTTTCAGTTGGTAGTCCATCAGTTCCTGGAACCTTGGTTTTTACCAATGCTTCCAGTGTAGCTTGGACTTTTTCCTTCAATAACATCAGTTCTTCTTTTTTTTTTTCTTTTTCACAGTTAAGAGATTTATTAAGAAAGTTAATAGGCTACAAATCAGTGTCAGAACCGTCCAGACATAGTTGTTCCATTTAGGACAATCTATCTTTGGCCCTTGACCTGGCCTCTGCCCTGCTCAACAATGTTACAAAGCACTCAGCTGTAGCTCTACAGATCAACAAATTTCGCTCCCCCGGATTAAATGCCTGGAGGCACCCTACACTGCAAATAAGCCCTCCCCAAAGTCACTCAGCTTGCTCTCTGGACTGGGAGGTCCATTGCTCGGGCTCATGTTCTGGCTCTCAGTTCTGCTGCTGCTGCTCCTCTGCAGCTGTTCTGGCCTCAGCTTTCTATCCCTGGGACAGAACCCAACGAGGTGCAATGCGCAAAAACCTCGAGGTCCCAAGTATGTGCTCCGCTTGGAGCCATTCCTGGCTGTTAGTGCTCCTGCCTCTGGGAAGGCTCATTTTAAACCCATGATAGAGTGCCATCTTTTTCACAATCACAATGAACTCAACGATCTCAACAGTATTCTCATCCTATCAACATTTTCTCCTACCTTTTCTTAGCCAGACCCATTAAGAAAAACGTGCTTGGTGGAAGTTAAAAGGACTATGGGTAGAAGAGCTATATGAAGAAATCCACTGCACTACATTATGATTGAATAACACCAGTTCTTGATTATATGCTACATCCTGAAATGATTGAAAGTCAACCAATTCTTTTTGGTACAATGAGTCTCTATATTCCACCATCTTTTGATAACACCTGCATCATTCAATACTTGGCCCAGATAATCATTCACTGATCTAACAGGAGGCTTGAATTTTTCCCTCAGTTCTTTCAGATTGAGAAATACTGAGTGTGCCCTTCCCCTTTTGGTTTTCCTAACTCCAGGTCTTTGTACATTTCATGATAGTACTTTATTTTTCTTCTCAACCTGTCTTTTGCAAGTTTCCATTCAACTCTAACTTCATCCTTTCTTCCAGTCTCTTTAAACTGCTCCACATTCAAGAGCAAGTTTCAGAGTCTCTTCTGACATCCATTTTGTTCTTTTCTTTCTTGTCTTTAATGACCTTTTGTTTATTCATGTGTTATGTTCTTGAGTCATCCCACAGTTCCTCTGGTTTTGAGTCATTATTAGTGTTTAATGCATATAATCTGTTCTTGAGATCTCTAAATTTAAGTGGACTATGTTCAAGGTTATATTTTGGTTCTCATGGACTTATTTTAATTTTATTCAGCTTTAGCCTAAACTTGCATATAAGCAATTGATGGTCTGTTCCAGTCTGCCTCTGACTTTATTTTGCCTAACGACGCTGAGCTTCTCCATCATCTCTTTCCACAGATGTAGTCAGTTTGATTCCTGTGTATTCCACCTAGTGAGGTCCATGTATACAGTCATCTTTTATGTTGTTTTAAAAAGGTATTTGCAATGGTCATTGGACCATATAAATGTCATTTGTTTTGCAAAATTGTATCATTGGATCTCCAACTTCATTTCTGTCCCCAAGGCCTTATTTTCCAATTACTGATCCCTCTTCATTTCCAACTTCTGCATTGCAATCATCAATATTATCTTGAATCCATGTTTGATCATTTCAGATTGAAGAAGTTGATTATTGTTGTTAAGTGCTGTCAAGTCGGTCTGACTCAAAGCGACCTTGTATAGGGTTTTCAAAGAGCATCTAGTGGGTTTGAACTGTTGACTTCGTGGTTCAAAGTTCAGTGCTGACCCATGTCACTAAGTTGAGCTCTACTTTGAGGAGGCAACTCTTCCCTAGTCATATTTTGAGTGGCTTCCAACCTGAGGGGCTCATCTTCTGGCACTATATCAGACAATGTTTTACTGCTAGCAATTCACAAAGTTTTCAGTGACTGATCTTGAAAACTGGACTGCCTGTTTCTTCTTCCTATGGGAGAAAGATAAGGTTTTCTGCTCGCGTGAAGATTTACTGCCTCAAAAACCATTTATAGAGCAACTATGAGTTGGAACCGACTCCACAGCACATCACCACCACCACCGCCACCACTCTCTTCTTAGTCTGGGAGCTGCTCTGAAACCTGCCCTCAGTGCTCCTGCTGATGTTTGGAACACTAGGAGCATAGCTTCCAGCATCATGGCAATGTGTAAGCCAGCACAGTATGACAAACTGACAGACGAGTGGGGTTGTGAGGGCAGAACCATGCAAATGAGGTGTAGGGAACTCTCTTGGGGGATTGGTCTGTTTTCCTATCCTGCTAGGCTTAATCCATTCCAGATGCAGAAAAGAGGTGTGGGTGCTTCAAGCTCGGCAGTCGCTCCTCAGAAACCCTATACAGGGTCACCATGGGTCAGAACCAATTCGATGGCACTTAAGAACAACAACAACTATCACTAGAAAGAAGAAACAGGAGGAAACATGTCCTTTAGACCAATAGGTCCTGGACAGATGAAGATCTGTACCACCAGAGATGGCAAGAGTGCAAAGCAGCTACAGAGAAGTGGTGGCAGCTGAGGCAGCAGAGCCCGGAGAGCGGCCGGATGGCACATGCAGCTTCCTAGCCCGTACCTAGCGAAGGCAGTTACGATGGTGGTGCTGACCCACGGAGGCTTCCTGACAGTGGTGTGCCTCTGGGCACTCGTGGATAGAGTCAGGTGTGCTGTGTTTGCCAACCCAGGAACAAGAGGGCAGAGTATTTCAGAGCCAAGGATTACTTATCAGTAACCTTAGCACGTGCCCAAGCAGGGCAGAGGCTGGGCCAGCACAAGAAGGTCAAGGGGCCGTGAGGCCAAAAGAGGTGTGCTTGCTGAGAAAAAAAGTGTCCTGACCAAGGAATGGTATCATGAGCTGACCCTAAATTGTAACCTGTTAATTCCCTAGTCAGCCCCTTATCTATGAGTATGGTCGGTGAGTTCTGTGTGGCCATTACAACAAATGATGGAACCCAGGAGAGAAGTAATGCAATGCGAGGGAGAGCTGGTGTCGGAATCTGTAAAAGGAGGGGCAGGAGAGGTATGTCTGACCTCTGCCTGTTAGGAATCTGCCTGGGGCTGATGGTGACTCTCCATCCCCTCATGGAGTTAGAGGTAGATGCATCCAGCAAACCATGTTTACAGCTATGGGATCCAGGTGACAACAACATTGGAAAGGTTCGGTAGGAGACTCAGGTGCAGTGAGTTCGTGTTCAGAAAAGACGAGTGAGCATGGCTGTAGACCTCACAGAGGGCCAGCAGTGTCACTAAATCGTACCTACAGAAGAACTGTTGTGCTGTATAGCCTCCAAACACAACAAACATCAGTTATTTAAAAAAAATATAGCAGCTATTCTGGTGTGGTGCTGGGAGTTCATGTGCTGGACTACAAAGTCGGTTTGAACTGCAAGGTCGGTGTTTCAAACCCACCAGATTCTCAGAAACCCTACAGAGTCACTGTAAGTCAGAACCAACAACAATCTAGAAGGAGAAAGAACGAAAACTCTTATACACAGGAAAGATCTCAAATCTTGGCAGGCTTCCCCTGGTCCTCTGAGATGTTAACTACTATGGAGTCAGTTCCGACTCATAGCGACCCTGTACACGGTTTCTGAGGCTGTAAATCTTTACGGGAGCAGAAAACCTCATCTTTCTCCCGCAGAACAGCTGGTAGTTTCAAACTACCAACCGTGAGATTAGCAGCCCAATTCGTAACCACTACACTACCAGAGTTGTAAATATAAGTAATTGTAGATATTTAAATGGGCTACTCAAAGCATGTTATTTGGAGAAAGTTTGTGAGGTATTTGGGACATATTCAGCAACTTCTGTATTGCAATCCTTCTAGGAACTTTTTAGTGTGCTAATGCATATTCTGTGTCTCCAGGAAGGTGTGCTGTGTATGTCAAACCTTATAAACTCTGGGGCCCTTTGACCCACAAGAATCTCATTGCATTGGTGCTTAAGAAACATGGAGAGTAATACTAAACTCTTGAGATGTGGTCCAGTTAAAGGATCATTATTGTTATTGTTAGGTGCTACTGAGTCACTTCCAACTTAGACCCTAGTTACAACAGAACAAACCACTGCCCAGTCCTGCACTGTCCTCGCGCTCACTGCTCTGAGCCCATTGGTGCAGCCACAGCGTCAGTCCACCTCCTTAGGCTCTTCCTCGTTTTCACTGGCCCTCTACGTTACCAAGCATGAAGCCCTTCTATAAGGACTCATCCCTTCTGATAATATGTACAAAGTATTTAAGACAAAGTCTCATTATTCTCTTTAATTAGGAGCAGTCTGAATGCACTTTTTTAAAATGGAAATGTTCATAGCTTTATGCATTATAAGTGGCATTAACAAATCTGTGTATATATCACACATATATAAGGAGCTCTGGTAGCGTAGTGGTTACAAATCGGGCTGTGAACCTCAGGGTCAGCAGTTCGAAACTACCAGCAGTTCCACGGAAGAAAGATGAGGCTTTCTGCTCCCGTAAAGATTTACGGCCTTGGAAACCCTGTACAGGGTCGCTATGAGTCAGAACCGACTCCACGCACATAACAACAACAAATATACATATATACACAGATTCATTTCAAGGAAATGGCTCACATAGTTGTGGAAGCTAGCAAGTTCTAAATCTATGGGTCTGACATCAGACTAGAGACTTCTCCTGACTCACATGGTGGTAGGGACTGAGGAACCAAAAATCAGCAGGTCTGACAGTAGGCTGCTGACTCATATCCCAAGAACCAGAGGTCAGAGAATTACGGGACTCAAGAGAGTGAGCTTTGTCAGATCATCCATATATATTGGATGGAGGCCACACCCCCAAGGAAACTCCTCTTTCAATTGACTAGCTGCTCACAACAGATCACAAAAGGAAAGATGATTGTGTAATCTCTGCCAAGTCACTGAGGTTCACGGCCTAACCAAGCTGACAAACTCAAACATCACAGTAGCCAAAGGATGGAAATAACCTAAATGCCATCAACACTAGAATGGATAAAGTCTGGTATCGTCATACAGTAGAAAACTACACAGTAACAAAAAAGAACTACATGCCACAACAGACATAATGTTGTACAAAGACAGCATTAATCAAAAACCCAGACATAGAATCATACAGATTACATATTCCCATTTGTATGAAACTGTAGAAGAAAAATGAAAGTGCTGCTAGAGCTAGACCACCAACTATCAGGGTTGGGTACTGACTAGAGGAGGGTACAAGAAAGCCTTCTGGGTACTGGAAATCCTGCATCCTATCTTGAGTAGTGGTTTCATGAGTATGTGAAAACAAGTGTTGCCATCTATTCTATTCCAACTCATGGTGTATCAGAATCAGTCATACTCCAAAGAATCTCCATGGCTGCTTTTTCAGAAGCAGACTGTCAGATCTTTCTTCTGATAGCTGCACTTCTTCCAAGACAGATCTGTTCGTTCTGCTAGCCATCCATGGTATGTATATTCAGTATTCTTCACCAACATTCTAATTCAAAGGCATCAATTCATCTTCAGTCTTATTAATTATCTAGATTTTGCATCTATATGAAGCAATTGAAAGTACCATGGCTTGAATTAGATGCACCTTAGTCCTCAAAGACATCTTTGTTTTGGGATGCAGATTTGCCCAGTGTAATACATCGTTTGATTTATTGACTGTTGCTTTCTTAGTCCTGTAAAGATTACAACTTTGAAAACCCCATAAGGCACTTCTACTCTGTGCTATGGAGTTGCTATGAATCAGGATCAGCTCAATAGCAATGAATTTTCTCTTATTGCTCTGGAAGCAAATATTGAGAAATTCAGATATGCCTCTTATTTGAGGATGAAGTAGTACAGAAAAAGTACCCAGTACTTGGCTTTTCCATGCTAGATGTGCATGTATAAATGTTTTTTCCAAGTAAGAGCACATAGCTGGCTTATTAAATTTACAACAATCTGAATGGAAGAAAAGAAACCTACCACTCACTGTTCTCTGAGCTGCGAATGAATTAGCATCACATGTGATTTGACTCTAGATTCACTATGTCCTTTTGCTTCAAAGAAGTAATCAAGTTAACTCTTGACCCAGGCTATCTTTCTTCAACATCTTTTGAATAATTGAGGCTTTAATGGAAAATTATACAATTTTCTGTCCTGGGAGATTTGATCCAGGCTCCTTGCCCCAATAGGAGGTAATTAAACCAAAAGGATTTCTCAGAGATTGCCCAAGTGAATAAAAAGTCCTTTGTGGGCTAGATTTACTAGTCTTCTACTAATCTTCTCGATTACTAGGCATTTCCCAAGGGATTTAGTCTCTCCTAGTAGAAATGTCTAAGGAGCTCTGGTAGCATAGTTGTTACGAATCAGGCTGCAAACCGCAAGATCAGCAGTTCGAAACTACCAGCTATTCCATGAGAGAAAGATGAGGCTTTCTGCTCCCGTAAAGATTTACAGCCTCGGAAACCCTGTACAGGGTCGCTATGACTCAGAACTGACTCCACGGCACACAGCAGCAGCAGTTGAGTTCTGATCATCAAACCATTGATGTTAGGTCAAATGGGTACTATCTACATTTGGGCATTCTTGTGTATCTCCCCTCACTTCATATTTTGCTGCCAATTTTTGTTTATTTTTTTCTTATTTTCCCTTTTCATCATTGGTTCCTGTTTTTTTATGTGTTTGGGGGAGGGGACAGGAGACTGCAACCTTGCCCATATAGTCCAGCCTCAACAGGTACCCTCTGCACCTCTACCACCGGACAAGAACTGAAACCATCTCCTATACCACCTGATCAGCAATAGACAGCAGCCAAACCATCCAAACCCATCCTAACTTGAGGTTCATGAACAGTGTACACGCTTCCATTTTCTACTGACACCCACAAAAGATGCCTAATAAGAGTCTAGGAACATCCAGCTGATACAAAGTGAGAGGAGGAACACAAGAACACTAAAAGTTTCCAATAGTATCCATTTGACCTAGCCTCAATGGCTTGATAATCAGAACTCAACTAGAAGAAGATTGAAAAAAAAAAAAGAAAGAAATATTTTTTGATAAAGGAAATGAGGGTAAAATGCCACAATTTGATGAACTTGACCTACACTCATGGAGGTAGTAACTCTAAATACCAACAGAGAGGGAAGGAGTCTTCTCATCAAGTATCAATACTATCCCTTCTGTACACAAGGCAGATAGGAATGGGCAACTTAGACACTGGCTACCTAAATGAGGGGGCAATAAAGGCACAAAGTGACTGGCTTACAAGGTTTCAAGGGGGAATTTAGTTTAATAGTGTGGGGGGGAAGATAGAGTCCCCACTGAATAGTTTTCATCTTTTCTAGATGGGTCTGGTTAAAAGAGTTGGAGACAAGATTCTTATGATTCAATAGTGAGTGATTGTTATGACTAATTGCAACCGTCACAATTGTAAAGGTAGAAGTTTTATAACAAAAACAGGAGAGTGGTTAGTCTTACAGTCCAGAAACAGAGGACCCTAAGACCATCAAGGGAGAAGAGTGCCAGTGGAATATGAAACCTTATCTAGAGAAGCAGTGATACCAGAGATGGAGGCAGAGATGGGTACATGGAAAGAGG
>NW_006408565.1:13580651-13585737 GCF_000296735.1 Chrysochloris asiatica | reverse complement strand
TCTGGTGAAAGGAGATGGGGATAAGATTCCTATGACCCAATACTGAGTAATTGTTATCAAAACTAATTACAGTTGTCACAACTGTGAAAGGTAGAAGTTTGTAGCAAAAAGGAGTGAGTGGTCGATCTTACAGATTAGGAGCAGAGGACCCTGGGACCATCAAGGGAGAAGAGTGGGAGCGGAGTGTGGGACCCTATCTAGAGAAGCAGCGATGCCAGAGATGGAGGCAGAGATGATGACGTGGAAAGACAGAGCTTCTGGGAACTCTAGACTCATGGAGGGAGCGGGGCTGTGTGCTGGCAGCTGGGAGACAGGCTTGCAGGATGTACCCTTTGGTTGTTTGAATGATGGTATATTCCTGAGTGTTTTGGTGTACATCCAAAAAACCCCAAGGAAATAGAAACAAATACTATTGAATGATGATGCATGAAGGGGATTGTAATCATTGCAATGAAATGAAATATGATAGGATGAGTATAAAACTGATGTTCCTTCATGTAAACTATCACTCAATTCACAATAAAAACTTAAAATAAGAAAACATGCAGGCAAGAATGCAGTGGGATAACATATCCAAATCCAAAAGGGAAATAAAAAATGCCAACCAAAAATCACAAACCCAGCAAAACTATCCCAGTCTTACACGGTCCGCAACAGAATTTCCTGACAAACAGAGATTCAAGGAATTTGTAATGATCATACCAACGTTACAAAAAATGCTAAAAGGTTTTCTTTGGCCTGAGTACCAACAACAGCAGACAATAACCTGAGATTACCATACATGACAACACCATCTAGAACTGAATCCAGATATGTTGTTGTTTGGTACCGACTCATAGTGACCCTATGCACAACAGAAAGACACAGTGCCCAGTCCGGGACCAACCTCACAATTGCTACTATACCTGAGTCCACTGCCACTTCTAAATCAAGGTCTGGAAGTATTTAAAATAAAACAAACCTTTAAGACTGAAAATAAGGAAACAGAGATATCCATTTATAATGATGTCAACTACAAATCAAAAAGAGGTAGTCGTGCAGAACTTCCAAATAGTAAGAAGTAAGTAGATTTCAAGATAAACAGACTGTTTTAAATAGAGGGAAAAAATTAATAAACTACAAAATAACCTCAAAGAAAATTAATATGCATGTGCCTCAAAAATAAAGAGGAAAATCAGAAAGGTTTAATAAAGAACACAACAGAAATAAAAATGAAGAGAAAAATCCACAAACAATGCAGAAAATTATGTGCAACAAAGAAACCAGCAGCACCACAAAAATAAGAACACAGAGAAATATAACTGTAATCAATTCATACCTATCGATAATTACACTGAATGTAAATGGATTAAAAGTACCCGTCAAGAGATAGAGCAGAATGGATAAGGAAACAGGATCCTTCAATATGCTGTGTATAAGAGACCCATCAAAAAGATGGAGACCAATATGGTGAAAAGTTAAGAAAAGTTTTTTTTGTTTTTTCATTAAAAAAAGAGAACAATCTGTGATGGTTATGGCGGGAGGAGAAGAAATAATTCATGGGCTAGAGGGTAAACACCCGAAGCATAGGTGACAGGGCAGGCAATGTACAAGAGGGAGGTGAGCAGAGGAAAGATGAAGATTGTAGGAAATGCGGGAAGGGATGCAATAGTTAAAGTGAATAGAACTAAATACAGTTAACTTAGTACATGGAGGGGGTTGCAACCATTGTAATGAAGCAAAGCATGTGATTTGATCAATGTAAAATTGATGATCTGCTCTGTAAACCTTCACTCAATTTACAATGAAAGGAAGATCAGAGGTATACAAAGAGTCACTGCACCCAAAAGAAATGGTTGATACTTAACGATTTCAAAAGGTAGCATATGATCAAGAACCAATTGCACCAAAGACAGAAGTCTTAGATGCACTAAAGTCACTGTGAAGGAACAAGGCTCCAGGAATTGATGGAATACAAACTGAAATCTTTCAACAAACTGATGCAGCACTGGAGGCACGCACTCATTTATGCTAAGAAATTTGGAAGACCTGGCCAACTGATTGGAAGAGATCCAGATTTGTTCCCATTCCAAACAGAATTGACCCAACAGAAGAATGCAGAAATCATTGGACAATATCATTATTATCACATGCAAGTAAGATTTTGTTAAAGATAATTAAAAAATAGTACACTGACAGGGAACTGCTAAAGGTTTAAGCTGGATTCAGACTAAGATGTGGAACGAGGGATATCACAGCTGATGTCAAATGGATCTTGACTGAAAGCAGAGAATACCAGAAAGATGCTTACCTGTGCTTTATTGACTACACAAAGACTTTCGATTGTGTGTATCATGACAAGCTATGGACAACATTGTGGAGAATGAGTATTCCAGAACACTTAATTGTGCTCATGAGGGACCTGTACATATACCAAGAGGCAGTTGTTTAAACAAAACACTGAGTGAGTTTAAAATTAGGAGAGCTGTGTGCCAGGGTTGTATTCTTTCACCATACTTTTTCAATCTGTATGCTGAGTAAATATTTCAAGAAGCTGGATTATATGAGGAAGGACATGGCATCAGGATTGGAGGAAGACTCAGTAACAACCTGTGATATGCAGATGATAACAATCTTACTTGCTGAAAGCAAAGAGGAATTGAAATACTGATGAAGAACAAAGACCACAGTGTTCAGTATAGGTTGTAGCTCAATGTAAAGAAAACAAAAATCCTCACCACTGGACCAATAAATAACATCACGATAAGGGAAGAAAGCACTGAAATTGTCAAAGACTAGATTTTGCTCAGATCATCAACACTCATGAAAGCCACAGACAAGAAATCAGACAATGTATTACAGTAGGCAAATCTGCTGCACAAGACCCCTTTAAAGTGTTCAAAAGCAAGGATGTCAGTTTTAGGATTAAAGTGCACCTGACCCAAGCCATAGTATTTTTAATAGCCTCATATGTATGTGAAAGTTGGACAATGAATAAAGAAGACTGTAGAAAAATTGATGCATTTGAGTTATGGTGTTGGAGGAGAATATTCAAATAACCATGGACTGCTAGAATAACAAACAAATGTATGTTGGAAGTAGTACAGCCAGAATGCTCCTTAGAAGCCTGGATGGCCAGAGTTCGTCTCTCACGTCAGACATATTATTAGGAGGAATCAGTCCCTGGAGAAGGACATCATGTTTGGTGAAGTGGAGAGTCAGCAAAAAGAGGAAGACTCCCCAACAAGGTGGATTGGCACAGTGACTGCAACAATGGACTCAAGTGTGGCAACAATTGTGAGGTTGGCACAGCACCAGGCAGTGTTTCATTCTGTTGTGCGTAAGGTCACTATGAATCAGTATTGATTCAATGGCACCTAAGTACAACAGCATATTGTTGTTGTTAAGTGCCATTGAGTTGATTCCAACTCATAGTGACCCTGTATAGGGTTTCTGAGGAGCTGCTGGTGGGTTTGAACCGCTGACCTTGTGGATCCTACAGTAGCACCACATCAGGTGTCCAAATCAATCAAATTGTACACTTAAAATGCATGCCTTTTGTTGTATACAAATTGTACCTTAATAAAACTTAGTTTAAAATTTAAAAAATAAATGCAGTTGATTCTTTCAAGAAGTGGGCAGGGTAGGTGATGTGGAGGAAATCTGCCACTTGTTACATTGTATATATTTTTATTGTTTAAATTTTTATAATGAGGACATAGTACTTGTACAGCTTTCTTAAAAATTAAGGAAAAAGTTCTTAACTTCATAAGGGAATGACCATCTAAGGTGCAACTGTTTGTCTCTCCCGTCTGGAAGACAGAAGAGTGCTGAAAATTGAAGCTGTTTGGAAGTAATTAGTTTAATGAATTAATGAACCACTTGAACATCAGTCTCCATGACTCTGAGACCAGAAGAACTAGGTGGTGTCCAGCTACTCTACCAACTGCTCTGAAAGGGATCACATTGGAAGGTCCTGGATAGAGTGGGAGAAAATGTAGAACAAAATTCAAAATCATAAAAAAAAAAAGACCAGGCTTACTGGTCAGAGAGAGACTGGTGGCACCCAAGCCAATGACCATTAGTCACACTTCAGGTCTGGAACCAAACTCACCCTGTGGCTTAATGTCAGTCAACAGGACAGTATGCTAGTGAGGGCTGCACACCATGGAGTGGTCAACCATTTGAGATCCAAAGGGAAGCATTTACCTAAGGACAAAGTTTAGAAAGACTGGGAAAGGAGGAAGAATAGAAATAAGAAACACAAGAAGGAAGTGGGTTAAACAATATTACATTGAGGGCAATACAATCATTGAGATGAAACAAAGTGTATGATTTGTTGTTGAATGTAAAGCTGATGATCTGCTCTGTAAACCTTCACTCAACTCACAATAAAAAGTTAAAAACAAAAAACATAAGGTCTCTGCAGTTATAACAGTAAAATGTCAATGAAAGTTAAAAGTTCCTGTAGCTCATTAACTCAAATCTATCAATTCTCAGCAATTCTTTGGCACCAGAGCAGGGATAGATGGGAGACGTCTGAGGCATTTATTAATCACCATTAAACATGGCCAGACTTCATCTTGTTTACTTTGCACACGTCATCAGGAAAGACAGCTTTCAATAAAAGAACAACATACTGGCAACGTGGAGGGTCAGCTGACGCAATAGCAGGAATAATATATCAAACGTACTAGTGATTATGAAGATGGCACAGGATTAGGTAATATGGTTTGAACCAGCTGCTCCTCAGAAACCCCATACAGGGTCGCTATGAATCAGAACCGACTCAATGGCACTTATAACAATAACGTATATAAGACTGCCATGCAAACAACAACAAAGAGTCCACAATTTCAATACTTTTACATGCCATGAAGTTCACCATTTATATTTATTTATTTTTTTTGGTGTTATTCTTCCAACTTTAATTTTTCTTTTAAAAAATATTGTTCTCTTTATTCTACTTCTATTTAATTTTTATATGTTTTATTGTGAATTATATGATAGTTTACATGGGAGAACTTTAGTTTTACATTCATTCTATCGTATATCGTTTCCATGGTTATAATCCCCTCCATGCATCATCAACCAACCAAAGGGTATA
>NW_006408565.1:13578100-13579780 GCF_000296735.1 Chrysochloris asiatica | reverse complement strand
GAACTGCTGACCTTAAGGTTCTCAGACCAATTTGTAACCACTACGCTACCAGAGCTCCTTCCAATGGTTTGTAGACACTATTTAATCACTTTCCATTTTGTTATCCGATGTGAACAGCCAATCACTTGAAATAGGAGTTTCATTGGAAGTGGGGTCTGCCTCCAGTATTTAAATGGATGCTCTGACAAAGCGTGCTCTCTTTCTTGACCTCGCATGTTTCTCATCACATGACCTCTGGTTCTTGGGATGCAAGACTTCAGAAGTCTCTGGTTTGCCACCTGATCTGAAGATCCTGGGTTTGTCAGTTCTTGCAACCTTGTGAGACCACAGAGGTCTTCAGCCTGTCACCCAACATGACAGCCCCAACAATTGCTTTAGCCACTTTTTTATAATAAATTTCTATCTATCTATCTATCCATACACACACATATATACAAAGGCTTCAAAAATTAATGGAAAAATTCAATTCTTTAAATTCCATTTTCCACAAACTTTTTGAAGCACCTTCATGTATATATACATACACAAGGGTAAGTAAAAAAAAAAAAAAAGTGCAGAATAGAGGTGGGCTTGATGGTGGCTAGGGTGGAGGTGCAGTGAAGTTTGCCATAAGCGATACCACAGAATACCAGGCAAAGCAGATCCAGGGCAGAGCTCCAAAACTCAGAACCACAGAGCTAGGAATATTTTAAAAGTTTGAAGGCTTATAGCTTGTGGAACTTGAAGCTGAAATAAGAAATTGCATACTTTTGAATCTGCTGGGCTCGAAGGCCTGGAGCCAACATATTGGGTGAGACCAAACAGCAAGACCAAACGAGGGAGCAGAAACCTTGGAGCAAAGGTGGACAATACATATTGTCAGTTTTGCTTTGTTCTGATTTTGTTTTTTTTTTGGTATCTGGTCATTGGCGCCTCCACTGTTTGCACACCTCCATTCTGATGACTAGAGGGGGAGCCTGAGCGAGTGGACACCCCCCACCCTCACCACTGGTGGGTTCTTCTGCCGCGCATGGCACAGATACTCAGCCCAAGGGCAGGCCCTGAAGGTTTTTTGTTTTGTTTTTTAATATGGGAAAGAGCAGGACAGGGCTGTAGAGAGGGAAAGAGAGTTTAAAAACAAAACAGGCCGAAAATTAAATTAAAGCCTGAGGTACAGCATAACAGCCAACACTGGCATCTTGAAATCTCTCAGGCAGCTTTGAAGGCAAGAAGCTGAAGAGAGGACATTAAAGTCATACTCATATTAGGCTACAGATTTTTTTTTTTCTCTCCCTCCTCTCCCTTTTCTGCAATTATAGACTACAGTATTCAGTCTAGTTTTGTCTTTTTGTTGTTGTTGTTGTTTTTCTTGCTAGTGCTGTTTTGCTGTTGTATGCTCCCCCTTCTACCTTTGGGGGACTCTTTCTCTCCTTGTATTATCCAAGAAGAGACAGCAACTGCTGCCATATAATCAAGCTACAACCACATTCTAAAAAACACCAAAACCCAGGCAAGAACCAATACCAACTGCCATATACCAGGGAAACAGACAACACCTGTGAAAGTTATTCTGAGTTAAGTAATAAGAAGAGTGAAAAGGGAAGCCCACATCCTGGTCATATCTATCTGGAAGCAATCAGAAAGCATAAAAATACCAAAACACATACTCAATTAAGTGTTAAGGCCACAGATAAACACTAA
>NW_006408565.1:13576956-13578000 GCF_000296735.1 Chrysochloris asiatica | reverse complement strand
TATACACACACACACACAAAGGAGAATCAATAAGACTAAGTTCTGATTTCTCAGCAAAAAAAAACATGCAGGCTGGGCTAAATGGGACAGATGTAAATAGTAATGTATGCTCAACCTTGGAACAACAGGACTCTGTGATACAGGGATTGAGGCATAGTCTGAATGGGTAAAAGAGGGGAAATAATGTTAAGATGCTTGATTGTCTTATGAATATTAATTTCCCTTGCCTACTATTATAAAATAGACACTTAAGGGGGATAGAAAGGAATATCAAGAAACATGATTATAGAAAGCTTTTAAGCCCGTCTTCAGCCTATAACTGATTGGAATTCCTAAAAGGGGTGCTAGAACTTGCCTAGTGAAAGAGGCTTCTTGTGGAGCCTTTGTAGGGTATAATACCTTAGTGGGATCCTAATCCCCATCCAGAACCTTCTGAGGTGGGAAATTCCCACTTGAAAAGACAAGCAGACCAGCCTGGAGCAGGAAAAATCTAAAACAAAAATGGCAGTATGATTGGCTACCACAAGAACAAGCAAGTTGTTCGCCAGGGAGCCATCAAGGCAAGCAATCAAGTCCCTTCAGGACAAACCCCTTCCCAAGACTAAAACTCAAAGGTAATACACAAGCAAGCATATAAGCTTGCTGGTGACTACGCTGGTCTACTGGTGAGTGGAAGTGGGGGGGACCAGCAATGAAGATATGGGCTGAGTCTGACCACGTTACATAGACTCCCATCGACCTGTAGTATGGTGAGACCTGGGGACTTGAGTCCATGGACAAGGACATGACCACAGAGGGCTAGAGCCAAGAGTGTAGCATCCAGCTGATATGCAGTGAGAATTCTCAAACTTGCAGATAGTACCCATTTGACCTAACTTCAATGGCTGAATCAATGATCAGAACTTGACTAGAGGAAGATTAAAAAAACAAACAAACTTTTTTTTTGATAAAACAAATGTAAATTGCTACAATTTGATGAACTTGACCTATATTTATGGATGTAGTAACTTAAAATACCCACCAAGAGTGAAGGAATCTTAACAG
>NW_006408565.1:13571664-13572573 GCF_000296735.1 Chrysochloris asiatica | reverse complement strand
GGTAGTAGAAGAAATAAAACATGAGCTCACAAAGAGCGGAGAGCTGGACCCTACCCAGAGAAGCAGTGACACCAGAGATGGAGGCAGAGACGATGACGTGGAGAGATGGAGTGGCTGGGGACTTCAGACCCAGAGAGGGAGAGGGGCTGTGTGCTGATGACCCGGGGGAGGGGGGGAAAGAGGGGCAGGCTTGCAGGGTATACCCTGTGGTTGGTTGATGATGCATGGAGGGGATACCATGGCAATGAAGTGATCTACGATAGGATGAATGTAAAACTAATGTTCTCCCATGTAAACTATCACATAATACACAATAAAATATATATTTTTTAAGTTGGCAAAAACAAAACAACAAAAACAGTGCTACAAAACCTATTAAACAAAAATGTCAGAATGTGAAGCTATTGTTTCTTTCTCCACATGTCTGCCATCTCAGTCTACACACTACTGAAGTCAGACTTTCCATCTCTCTCACCCTTACTGAGAATTCTGTGCTCTTTGACTGATACTATGTTAAAACAGTATTTTAGACATCCTGGAGGGATGTAAATCATGTTTCTTTTCAATGTTCTTTAAAGTTTTGAGAACAAAAAGAAATCTGAAAGGCAAGAACAGGGCTACAAGGTGGATAGGGTAAGATTTCTCGAGGAAGTCCTCACAGGACAGTCCTTGCTACCCTTGAAGAATGAGCAGGCGCAATGCCATGATGGGAAAAGATTTGTTGGAATACATTTTCAGGCCATTGTCTCACCAATACAATTCTCAGCATTCTTAAACATCTTCCTAGTAATGCAGAAATCATCAGACAATCTCTTTGCTATCTCATGCAAGTAAAGTTTTGCTAAAGGTAATACAGAAACGGATACAATCATACACTGACAGAGAACTTCCAGAGGTTCCAGCCGGATT
>NW_006408565.1:13556238-13562769 GCF_000296735.1 Chrysochloris asiatica | reverse complement strand
AGATTCCTACTTCTTACATTCCGTGTTCCAATTTTCAATGGATGTTTACAGCTGTTTCTCTTCATTTTGAGTTGTGCCCCATCAGCAAATGAAGGTCCCACAGGATTTTCTCCCACGGGCTTTACTCCATTCGTGTCATCACGATAAACTCTACTTTGAGGAGGCAGCTCTTCCCCAGTTGCATTGTGAGTGCCTTCCAATTTTCCGGCTCATTTTCCGGCACTATATCTGATAGTGTTTCTCTGCTATTCATAAGGTTTTCAGTGACTAAAGATTCGGAAGTAGTTCATCACTCTTTCTTCCTAGTCTGCCTTTGTCTGGAAGCTCATCTGAAATCTGTCCACCATGGGTGACCCTGTTGGTATTTAAAATACTGGTGGCATAGCTTTCAGAATCACAGCAACTCACAAGCCACCACAGTCATTTGGTTTTAAGCGGAAACTGTCACTTTAAGTATTTTAAATCCTCTTCAATTTCAGAAAACAAGGTTGTATCATCTGCATATCATAGGTTGTTAATGAGTCTTCCTCCAATCCTGATGCCATGTTTTTCTTCATATAATTCAGTTTCTCACATGATTTGCTCAGCATACAGATTGAATAAGTATGATGAAAGAATACAATCCTGGCACACACCTTTCCTAATTTTAAACCATGGCAGTGTTCCCTTGTTCTGTTTGAACAACTACTTTTTGGTCTCATGAGCACAATTAAGTGTTCCAGAGAACTCATTCTCCACAATACTGTAAATAGTTTATCATGATTCACACAATAGAAAGCTTTGCATAATAAATAAAGCACATATAAACATCTTTCCCTGCTTTCAGCAAAGATCCATCTGATGTTAGCAATGATATGCCTCATGCCACATCCTCTTCTGAATCTGGCTTGAACCTCTAGAAGTTCTCTGTCAATGTATGGTTGCAACCGCTTTTGAATTATTTTTAGCAAAATTTTGCTTGCATGGGCTATTAATGATATTGTCCAGTGTTTTCTGCATTCTATCAGGTCACCTCTTTTTGGAATGGGCATAAATATGGATCTCTTCCAGTCAATTGGCCAGGTGGTTGCCTTTCAAATTTCTTGGCATAGGTAAGTGAGTGCCTTCAGTTCTTCATCAGCTGTTGAAAGATTTCAATTTGTATTCCATGTATTCCTGGTGCCTTGTTCTTTGCCAATACCTTCAATATACCTTGAACTTCTTCCTTCAGTATCATTGGCTCTGGAGCATATGCTACCTCTTGAAATGGCTGAACATTGACCATTTATTTTTGGTACAGCCTGAACTTGCATATGAGCAATTGATGGTCTGTTTCACAGTCGGCCTCTGGCCTTATATAGTGTTCTTGATATCATCCCACAAGTCTTCTGGTCTTCGATCTTTAGTGTCTAATGAATCAAATCTGCTCTTCAGATGATCTCTAAATTCAGGTGGGATATGTTCAAGGTCATATTTTGTCTCTTGTGGTTGTGTACTGTCGAGTTGCTTTTGACTCATAGCAACCCTGTGTAGGGTTTCTGAGGCTGTAAATCCTTATAGGAGCAGAAAGCTTCATCTTCTCCTCAGGAGCAGCTGGTAGATTATAACTTCTGACCTTGCAGTCAACCCAACACATAACCCAGTAAGTTGTTGTTGTTAAGTGCCATTGAGTCAGTCCCAACTCATAGTGACCCTGTCTAGGGTTTCTGAGAAGTGGCTGGTTCTGGTTTGAACCTTATAGTTCAAACCAACCTTTCAGTCCAGTACATTATCCTACAGCACGACAGCAGGATTCCTATTGTTTAGCTTAATTAGTAAAGAATGTCTGGATCTATCTGGGATCCAATTAACAAAGACAACTTGAAAAATCAGATAGGAAACTTAGGGCCCTATGAGGCAGAGAAACATTTTGGAAAAGGAGGGTAAGAATGGCTACACATCTTGAAGAATATAATCTATGTCACTGAATTGTACATCTAAAAAGTATTAAATTGGTGTATATGTTCAACAACAACAAAAATGAAATAGACTATTAAAACAACAACAACCAAATCATAGTAAAAAAAAGAAAAATGCCTAACACAAAGAAAAGTGGAGAGGAACCAAGATAGCGGACTAGGCACCTATGTTTCTCAGACCCTCTACAACAAAGATTGGAGAGACCAAACAAAACACACACAACTTATAATCCTGAACCCTGAGCTTCAGAGGAAAGTTTGGAGAAGTGGGTCAAACATTCCTGGGAGGAGAGGCTGAGTAGGTTGATGAAGGAGAGAGACAGATCAGTGAAGGATCTCCCAACCACACACAGGGTAGCCATTTTTATTTTGCTGGCAGATTCAGAGACTGACAGCGGTCTGGTAGTTCGGATTTATGCCAGGGACTGATGAGGAAAAAGGTTTGCTAGCTACTTTCTTGTTCCCGACACTCCCTTGGTGACCAGAGGTATAACCAACCCCTCCCTTGGCCTACCCCCACCACAGCCCCATGCTGTCCAGGAGTTTCACCAGAGTAAGGTGGGTACCAACTGTACTGCCTTGGCACCTGGATTCAGGTGGGCTCTGCTCCAGATATACAGATCCCACAGAGCCACCTGACAGCCTTCATCTGGCAGGAGCCTCTGAGACTGGCCATCCTGCCTCCGTGACACTTTGGTCCAGACAGACAATGCCTGGGCCTATAGGAACTCCGTTTAGGGCAGGGGGTATTGCCATTCATTCCTTTCCCAACCTCCTCGTGTGCTTATTGATTAATGAGAGCCTCCTCCCCAAGTTTTCTTCTTTCTGGATCCAGCACCTGCGCTGTGTTTTATTTTGTTTTTCATCTTTGGATGTTTTCTTTGTTTCTTCTCCTTCTTCCTCTCTCCTTTCCCTTCTTTTTTAAAATCTTTTCTGCCTCTGCTTTTTTTTTCCCGTCTGTTTCTCTTTTTCTACCTCTTCCTCTTCTTTCTGTTTTTTTTTCTTTTCTTTTCTCTTGATCTTTCTTTACTACTCAGTAGTTTCTTTCTCTTTTCATCTTTCCTCTCCCTGATCTTGTCTAGTATTTATTTTTCTTTTTTCTCTTCTATAACTCAATTTTACTGTCTGTCTTTTCTCTTCTTAGATATCACATGCTTTTTTTCTTGTTGCTATATGGTTCCCCCTCTCCCTTTATTACTTTATTTTTTCACTACTGTTTGCTTGTTGGTTTTGTTTTATATTCTCTGTGTGTGTTTTCTCTCCTTGCCCCAACTGAAAGGATACAGAAATGATGCCCACATATACCAGACAAAACTGTACCTTCTGCAGTTCCACCCACAGCTCCTATACCAACTGATCAGCAGTCAACACCAGTCAAACCCACCCTAAACTGAGCAGCACAAATGGTAAATGGAAAACTGGGCACATGCTAATTACCTAATTACACCTACCAGGAGGCACTTGGTATAAGAACCTAAGAATACACCAACATACAATCATCTATTAAACACAATGATACCACAATGTCTCAGAGATAACAATTTCAGTTCACATGAAGAAACAAGAGAGAGTGACTTAAATATGTATAAGATGCAGAGACAGAAAATATTCCTGAAGAAGAAAAGTCTATGGAACTACATGAGAAAGAACTCAGCAGAGTGATATTTAGGTACGTTCAAAGGATTGACAGAAAAATTGAGGAAAGAAAGGAGAATACAGAAAAAAAACTAGAAGAAATCAGGAAAACACTACAAGAACAAACAGACAAATGAAATGAAAAATTTGAAACAATACAAAACCTGCTAAAAGGAAGTCAGCAGATTAATTCTCAGATTTCAGAAATTGACAATACATTGAAAAAGGCAAAGGAGTGCATTTGAATCTTTGGAAGCCTAAATTAGCAAGCTTGAAGATAAATCTCTCAATACCAGTAAACTAAAAAAGCAATCAGAGAAAAGAAGGAAAAAAATCTGAAGACAGCTTAAGATTCATGTGGGATACATGAAGATGAATAACTTATGGGTGATCTGAATTTCAGAATGGGAAGACACAATAAAATCCACTGAGAAAATTATTGAGGAGCTATTGGAAGAAAACTTCTCTAACTCCATCAAAGATGCAAAGATACACATCCAAAAAGCCAAAAGAACACCAAACAGGATAGATCCCATAAGAAAATCACAAAAACATATCATAACCAAAATTGGCAAAATAAAAGACATGCAAAAACTCCAGAGAGCAGCTCAGGAAACATGAATTTACCCATAAAAGAGAACCAATAAAACTAAACTTTGACTTCTCAGCAGAAACCATCCTGGCAAAAAAGCAATAGGATAACATATACAAAACTCTGAAAGAAAATATCGCCAACCAATTGCAAAGCTGTCCCTAAAACTTAATGGTGAAACAAGGACATTTGCACATAAACAGAAATCAAAGGAATTTATCATAATCAGACCAAATTTCCATCACTTGTCTGGTGGGTTGTGTGTTGCTGTGATTCTGGAAGCTATGCCACCAGCATTTTAGATACCAGCAGGGTCACCCATGGTGGACAGGTTTCAGCTGAGTTTCCAGACTAAGACAGACTAGCAAGAAGAAGAGACAAAATACTCCTGAAAAACTTATGAATATCAGTTAAACACAGTCGGGTAGCACCAGAATATTGAATATTGATACATGATGAAGAGCACCAGAATATTGTCAGGTGTAGTACCAGAAGATGAGCCCCTCAGGTTGGAAGGCACTCAAAATATGACTGGGGAAGAGCTGTCTTCTTAAAGTAGAGTTGACTGTGATGACATGAATGAAGTAAACCTTTTAGGACCTTCATTTGTTGATGGGACAAACTCAAAATGAAGAGAAGCAGCTAAAAGCATCCATTAATAATCAGAACAGGAAATGTACAAAGTATGAATCTAGGAAAATTGGAAGTTCTCAAAAATGAAATGGAACACATACAGATTGATGTCCTAGGCAGTAATGAGCTGAAAGGGACTGCTAGTGGCCATTTTGAATCTGAAAATCATATGGTTTAACTATGCCAGAAGCACCAGATTCAAGAGGAATGGCATCACATTCATCATCAAGAAGAACATTTCAAGATCAATCTTAAAGTACAATACTGTCTGTGATAGGATAGTATCCACACACCTAAAAGAAAGACCAGTTAATAAAACTATTATTCAGATTTATGCACCAACCACTAAAACCAGTGTGACAAAATTGAAGAATTCTACCAACTTCTTCAGTCTGAAATTGATCCAACATGCAATCAAGATGTATTGATAATTGGTATTGATAACTGGTGATTGGTATGTTGTTGTTGTTAAGTGCCATCGAGTCGGTTCCAACCCATAACGACCCTGAACAGGGTTTTCGAGGCTGTAAATCTTTACAGGAGCAGAAATCCTCATCTTTTGCCTGCGAAGCAGCTGCTAGTTTTGAACTGCTGACCTTGCAATTTGCAGCCCGGTGATTGGTATGCAAAGGTTGAAAACAAAGAGGAAGGATCAATAATTAGAAAACATGATCTTGCTGATAGAAATGATGCTGGAGATCACATGATAGAACTTTGCAAGACCAATGACTCTTTCATTGCAAATACCTTTTTCAAACAACGTAAAAGACACATGGGTCTCACCAGATAGAATACAGAGAAATAAAATTGACTATATCTGTGGGAAAAGTTGGTAGAAAAGTTCCATTTGTTGTTGTTGTGAAGCGCTGTTGAGTCAGTTCCAACCTATAGCGACGCTGCATAGGGTTTCCGAAGAGCAGCTAGGCAGCTTGAACCACCAACCTTGCAGTTCAAACGGCTTTGCAGTCTGGTGCATTAACCCACAGCGCCACACCAGGACTCCAGAAAAGTTCCATAGCATCAGCCAAAACAAAGTGAGGGGCAGACCATGGAGCAGAACATCTATTGCTCTTATGCAAGTTAAGGCTGAAGCTGAAGAAAATGAAAAGAAGTCCACAAGAGTCAAAATATGATCTTGAACATATCCCACCTGAATTTAGAGATCATCTGAAGAACAGATTTGATGTATTAGACACTAATAGCTGAAGACCAAAAGAGTTGTGGGATGACATCAAGCACATCATACAAGAAGAAAGCAAAAGGTCATTAAGAAGACAAGAAAGAAGGAAAAGACAAAAATGGATGTCAGAAGACACTCTGAAACTTACTCTCCAGCATAAAGATGCTAAAACAAATGGAAGAAATGAGGAGGTAAAGTTGCTGAACAGAGTATTTCAAACAGCAGCTCAAGAAGACCAAGTTAAGTATTATAATGAAATGTGCAAAGACCTGGAGATAGAAAACCAAAATGGAAGAACACGCTGAAAAAATTAAAGAAAAAGGTCTCAGTTTGAAAGAATTGAAGAAAAAAATTAAAGCTACAGCTTGCAATACTAAAGCATTCACAGCCTTCAGTATGGATTGCATCTCAATGCAAAGAAAAGAAAATCCTCACCACTGGGCCAATAAATAACATTCTTATCAATGGAGAAAATATTGAAGTTGTCAAAGACTTCATTCTTCTTGGATCAACTATCAACACTCATGGAAGCAGCAGTCAAGAAATCAAACGAT
>NW_006408565.1:13552341-13556138 GCF_000296735.1 Chrysochloris asiatica | reverse complement strand
ATCTATGGACTCACGTGTGGCAACAGTATTGAGGTTGGCCCAGGATTGGACATTGTTTCATTCTGCTGTGCATAAGTTCGCCATGAGTAGGTGCTGACTCAATGGCACCTAACAACAACAATAAGCTCTCATGATCATCCTGGGCCCTTTGTGAAAATCTACCAAGATTACCCCTTTGGAGTCCATAAAAACGGTTCCCATAACCTCTGAACCGACATCTTTGCTTTGAATTGGACTGGTCCAGCAGATCCCGTTGGAAGCCACTTTTTGATTGGATCCTTTTTTGGAAGGCACCATAACAAGACAAAGACAAATGTATTACTGATAAAACTTGTCTGTAGTCATCCACTGATATCAGAGACATGTTTAAACATGATTTAAAATAAATTAACTTGTACATGTCTGAACTAGAACCCTAGTAGCAATTTTGTTGCTGTTAAGTGTCGTCAAGTCGATTCCAACCCATAGCGACCCTGTATAGGATTTCCAAGCAGCTGGTGATTTGCTTAGCCTTATATATACACATTCTTTTGTTTATGCGTATGTATTATCACTTGAAATTGTCAAGTGGTATTGAACTGCGTTATAATGATCTGTTTCAGTACTTGAGTTAAAACTAACCATGTACCCCCAATGTCTGTTCCCTGCCTGCTACAGATCAGCTCTGGATGTAGAGCGCATGAATGGATGAATGCAATGGGAATTCTGAACGTAGACACTGAGAGCTGAACTCAACAAGAAAGTCCTCTGTACAGAGGAGGGGTGGGCTGGGCTGGGAAGAAAGTGTAAGCTTCAGATAAGTAGAGATAAAGAGGAGAGATTTTACAGGCTGGACCCAAGGGACAGAGCAGAGTTGTTCAACTGGTTCTGCAGAGAGTTTTCCCAGGAAAATTGGGGAATAGACTGTCCGTGCAGGGGAAGAGGCTGATTTGTGACAGACAGAACATTGGTCAGGGAGCTGGACTTTATCCTGCATGATATTACAAGTTGCAGGAAGGCGGGGGAGTGCAGGAGAACTGTCTGCAAGGTGGGGCCCCAGTTAATCTGGCTGACGTAGGCAGGGTGCCCTGCAACAAGGAAGGTGGAGCCAGGGTAGGAGACATCTGATTAATTCATGGTTGAGCTGGAGGTGCCATGGACCTATGCAGGGGGTCAGACAGACCTGGAGAGGGACCCCGACTCCCCACTGTGTGATTTGGGTCAAGCTCCTAATCGTCGCCTCTGATTCTCAGCTTCCTTGTTTATAAAATGAGAATCATAAAGTTTACCATGAAGTAAGGACTGGAGGCCCCACCACTACCCACTCACTGCCATGGAATCCTAGCAACCCTATTGGACAGAATAGAACTGCTCCATAGGATTTCAGACTGTAAATCCTTAAGGGAGCAGAAAGACTCATCTTTCTCCCGTGGAATGGTGGGTGGGTTTGAACCTCCAACCTTGTAGTTAGCAAATAATTTATGTGCTCAGTTGCTAACCCAAAGTTGCCTCAGAAGAAAAGCCTGCTGATCTACTTATAAACAATCACTGAAAACTATGGAACATGGGTCTGCTCAGACACACATGGTACAGGCTCTGATTTTCTTGGCCATGTTTTCTTGCACCTGATACCTGTGGAGCAAAGAGCCATTTGAACGCCTGAGTTTTAGCCTTTACTGCTGACTCCCAGGTGACCGTAGGCAAGTCCTATCCCCTCTGAGCTACACCTTTCTTCTCTTTGGAATAGCAAGAGTTGGACTAGATAACAAAACCTGAGAAAACATCTAGAAGAATGGCTGACTCCCCCTAATCTCAGGGGTTACTGGGGACTGGTGAGGAACAGACTGGAGGATTGGTGTTTAGAATTTGGCAAGGTATCTATGAGTGTATGAATAGATAGAGTGGGGTATATTGCTGTTGTTGTTGTTAAGTGTCATGAAGTCAGCTCTGACTCGGATTCACCCTGTATAGGGTTTCCAGATCAAGATGATTTCTCATTCCAGTGCAGAAAGGGACAGCCCAGTGACATGAGAGAATAAGGTTGAGTGTGTAATGATTAACAGCCCATCATCACCAAGGAGAGCCACACTTTTCATTTGTCAAACGAAACTGTCAGTTGGTTGCCCCTCAGAGAAGAGAAACATCTGGGAGAAGACTTAAATGACATTTGTCTGGCCAGAGCCCCCAGCAATTCAGGGAATGGATGCCGGTGTGGCTCTATGGGATAAAGTGCTGGACCGCATGTTGGTTTGAACCACAAGGCTAGAGGTTTAAACTCACCAGCCACTCCTTGGAAACCCAATACAGGGTGGATATCAGTTGAAACTGACTTGACAGCACTTAACAACAACATACTGAATGGCACCGGGAAATTCAGCCCAAGGGAGGAAAAAGCTCAGGAGTGGCAGCTCTGAGCAAGACATTCTTTCTCTGCAGGATGCAGTGTCCTCATCTGCAAGATGACAGGAGCCCTCGGTGGTTTTCAACCTTGGCAGCACATTGGCATCACCAGGTTCAAACCCACCAATTGTTCTGTGGGGGAAAGATGAGGCTGCCTGCTCCCAGTAAGATTTACAGCCTCAGGAACCCTATACAAAGTCACTGCATTGGCATTGACTCGATGGCCCTGGGTTTGGTTGTTTGGTTTGAGGTATCTTGGACTGTCCGGGCAGTGTAAGCAGGCAAGCACTCTGTTGCTAAATGAAAGGCGGATGGTTCAAGTCATCCAGAGGCATCCAGAAGAAAGGCCTGGTGATCTATTTTCAAAAATCAATCATTCAGAAGTCTCTGGAGCACAATTCTACACTGATACACCAGGGTGATCATGAGTCAGAATCAACTGGTTTCAGCAGCTTGTTAAATGTGAGGCCTGGCCCTGACTCCAAAGATTTCTTCACTGGGACTGCAGGGCAGACAGGCTCCCACGGGATGTTTTTCGAAGATCCTGGTATGGCTCTGTATGGTAAGCCCTGGACTGAAATGGCAAGGTTGGGGTTCAAACTCTCTACCCGCTCCACAGAAACCCTGTACAGGGTCAATATGAGTCATAACTGATTTGATGAAACTTAACAACAATAAAGGGGTAATCTAAGGGACAGCCAGAGCAGGGATCCCCAGGGTGGGAGGATGTTCAAGTTCCCCTCCAACCCTGAGCCTGCAATTTAAGCCAGACTTGTGTTCTGGATCACTGCATAGTCTGGGCTTTTAGAATCACCATAAATTCTTTCATGAAATAAAATGCACATTTACACTACTGTAACTATGCTTTATGTTTGCATAATCCACATATTTGATGAAGTTATTTTTTGGGCAATAACTCATTTGATTGTCACAACAACCCTTGGTGAGGAACAGTGGACAGCTATTGCTATCCTACTTTCCCTTTAGTTTTGTTGCAGAGCTCCAATCACTCTCCAATATACCATATCATCCATATCATCAGCTTCTTTATTTTTATTTTCACCCATGTCTTAGGCTGGGTTCTTTAGTGGACCAAAGAAGGTGAAGCTTATATGTTAACATTATATATATATATGTAAGTATAACAACAGCATATATGTATATACGAAGAGCTCTGATAGCGTAGTAGTTACAAATCAGGCTGCTAACCGCAGGGTCAGCAGTTCAAAATCACCAGCTGTTCAGCGGGAGAAAGATGAGGCTTTCTGCTCCTGTAAAGATTCACAGCCTCGGAAACCCTGTACAGGGTCGTTATGAGTTGGAACTGACTCCACGGCACATAATAACAACATATATATATATATGGCCATTAACTCCACGGCCATTAACAACAACATATAAGTATATATATGTTGTTG
>NW_006408565.1:13543280-13546059 GCF_000296735.1 Chrysochloris asiatica | reverse complement strand
AGGAGAATATTGAAAGTGCCATGGGCTGCCAAAAGAACCAACAGATCTGTGTTGGAAGAAGTGCAGCCAGAGTGCTCCTTGGAGGCCAAGATGGCCAAATTTGTCTCTCATACTTCAGACATATTGTTAGGAGGTACCAGTCACTGGATAAGGATATCATGTTTGGTAAGGTGGAGGGTCAGAGAAAAAGACGAAGCCCCCTAGCGAGATGGATTGGCAAAGTGGCAACATCAATGGGTTCAAGCATGGCAACAATAGTGAGGTTGGTCCAGGACTGGACAGTGTTTCGTTCTGCTGTGCATAAGGTTGCTATGAGTCGGTACCAACTCGATGGCACCTAACAACAACAACATGGTCAAAATAGTATAGAACGTTGTGGCTCCATACAATAAGCACTGGATTGCAAGCCACGAGGTCTTCAGTTTGAGTCACTCTGTGGGAAAAAAAAATAAGGCTTTCTGCTCCCACGAAAATGTAAAGCCTCAGAAACCCTATGCAGGGTTGCTATGAGTTGGAACTGACTCGATGGCATTTAACAACAACAGCACTGAGCAAAATATTGAATAATGCAGAAAGCATCAAAAGAAGATGGAAGAAATACACAGAGTCACTGTACCAAAAAGAAATATTCGGTGTTCAGCCATTTGAAGAGGTAGCATATGATTAAAAGCCAATGATACTGAAGGAAGAAGTCCAAGGTGCACTGAAGGCATTGGCAAAGAACAAGGTTCAGGAATTGATGGAATACATATTGAAATCTTTCAACAAAGTGAGGCGGCACTGGAGGCACTCACTCATCTGTGCCAAGACATTTGGAAGACAACTACCTGGCCAACTGATTGGAAGAAATCCGTATTTATGCCCATTCCAAAGAGAGGTGACTCAACGGAATGTGGAAATTAATGGACAATATCATTAATATCCCATGCAAGCAAACTTTTGCTAATGACAAATTAAAAAACAGCTGCAACAGTACACTGACAAGGACCTACCAGAGGTTCAAACTGGATTCTGATGAGGACATGGAACAAGGGATATCATTGCTGATATTAGATGGATTGTAGTTGAAAGCAGAGAATACCAAAAAGATGTTTACCTGTGCTTTATTGACTACACAAAGGCTTTTGACTGTGTGGATCATGACAACCTATGGATAACATTGCAAAGAATGGGTATTTCAGAACATTTAATTGTGCTCATGAGAAACCTGAACATAGACCAAAAGGCAGTTGTTTGAATGAACAGAACAAGAAGACACTGAATGGTTTAAAATCAGGGAAGGTATGAGCTAAGGTTGTATTCTTTTGCCATAGCTATTCAATCTTTATGCTAAGCAAATAATCCAAGAAGATGGATTACATGAAGATCATGGCATCAGGATTGGAGGAAGACTCATTAACAGCCTGAAATATGCAGATGATACAACCTTGCTTGATTAAAGTGAAGAGAACTTAAAATATATACCTATGAAGATCAAAGACCACAGCCTTCAGTATGGGTCGCACCTCAATGTATAGAAAACAAAAATCCTTACCACTGGACCAATAAATAGCATCATAATAAATGGAGAAAAGATTGAAACTGTCAAAGACTTCATTCTACTTGGATCCACCATCAACACTTATAGAAGTAACAGTCAAGAAATCAAACAACATATTGCATTAGGTAAATGTGCTGCAGATGACCTCTTAAAAGTGTTCAAGAGCAAAAATGTCACTTAGAGGACTAAAGTGCACCTGACTTAAGCCATGGTGTTTTCAATAGCTTCATATGCATGTCAAAGTTGGACAATGAATATGGAAGACCATAGAAGAATTGATGCATCTGAGTTATGCTGTTAAAGAAGAATATTAAAAGTATCATGGACTGCCAGAAGAACAAACAAACTAGTTGGGAGAACCAGAATGGTCTTTACAAGCCAGGATGGAGAGACTTCATCTCTCATACTTTGGACATAGTATCAGGAGGGACCATTTTCTGGAGGACAATATGCTTGGTAAACTTGAGGGTCAGCATAAAAGTGGAAGACCCCCAAGGAGATGAATTGACAAAGGGACAGTAGCAATGAACCCAAATGTAACAATTGTTTGGATGGCACAAGACTGGGCAGTGTTTTGTTCTGTTGTGTACAGGTTAGCTATGAGTCAGAACTGACTTAATGGCATTTAAAAACAATATGCAAAACCAATACCCAACATCATTCTCAACAGAGAGAAACTGAAGCCATTCCCCTTGCTCTCAGGAACCAGACAAGGATGCCTTTTATCACCACTTCTATTCAATACTGTGCTGGAAGTCTCAGCCAGAGCTCTAAGGCAAGAAAAGGAAATAGAAGACATCTAAGTTGTCAAGTGGGAGTCTTGGTGTATTGCTGCAGGATAATGCACTGGACTGCAAGGGCAGCAGTTCAAACTTACCAACCACTCCTTGGAAACCTTATACAGGGTCGCTATGAGTCAGAACCAACTCAACGGCACTTAACAACAACAAAAAATTGGCAAATGAAGATGAAGATCGAAGACCCCTAGTGAGATGGATTAGCACAGTGGCATCAGCAATGGGTTCATGTGTAACGATAGCTGTGAGGTTGGCGCAGGATCAGGCAGTGTTTCCTTCTGTTATGCATGATATTTTCAATAACTTCATATTCACGTGA
Organism: Chrysochloris asiatica; assembly: GCF_000296735.1. Lineage (NCBI taxonomy): Eukaryota > Metazoa > Chordata > Mammalia > Afrosoricida > Chrysochloridae > Chrysochloris > Chrysochloris asiatica. The sequence continues at coordinate 13,543,403 of NW_006408565.1, read as the reverse complement.
AAACTGAACAATGAATATGGAAGACTATAGAAGAATACACAGAGTCATTGTACCAAAAGGAAATGGTTAATGTTCAACCATTTCAAGAGATACCATATGAACAAGAGCCAATGATACTCAGAG
>NW_006408565.1:13540613-13541825 GCF_000296735.1 Chrysochloris asiatica | reverse complement strand
AAGTGTGGCAGCAGTAGTGAGGTTGGCCCAGGATCAGACATTGTTTCGTTCTGCTGTGCATGGGGTCACTATGAGTCGGCTCCGACTCGATGGCACCTGACAACAACAACAACAAATAGAAGAATTGCTGATTTGAATTATGATGTTGGAAGGGAATATTGAAAGTACCATGAACTTCCAAAAACCAGATTTGTGTGGGAAGAAATACAGCCAGAGAGCTCCTTGGAAACCAGGATGGCCAGACATTGTCTCTTATACTTTGGACATATTATCAGGAGGGATCAGTCCCTGGAGAAGGACATCATGTTTGGTAAAGTGGGGTCAGAAAAAAGAGGAAGACCCTCAATGAGATGGATTGGCACAGTGATGGCAGCAATAGGTTCAAGCATACCAGTGATTGTAAGATTGGCACAGGATCGGGCAGTGCTTTGTTCTGTTGTGCATAGGGTCACTATGAGTTGGTACCAACTCTATGGCACCTGACAACGACAACGACAACAACAATAAGGAGAGCTCTGAAGAGGAAATCAGAAAACAATACCATTTGCAATAGCTACCCAAAAGATGGATTGTCATCGTAGCAAAATGGTATTTTCAATAACCTCATATGCATGTGAAAGCTGGACAGTGAATAAGGAAGACTGTAGAAGAATTGATGCTTTGGAGTTATGGTGTTGGAGAATATTGAAAGTGTCATGGGCTTCCAAAAGAGCTAACAGATCTGTGTTGGAAGAAGTACAGCCAGAGTGCTCCTTGGAAGCCAGGATGGCCAAACTTCATCTCTCATATTTCAGACACGTCAGGAGGGACCAGTCACTGGAGAAGGATATCATGTTTGGTAAGGTGGAGGGTCAGAGAAAAAGAGGAAGACTCCCAGCAAGATGGATTGGCAAAGTGGCAGTATCAATGGGCTCATGTGTGGAAACAATTGTGAGGTTGGCCCAGAACCAAGCAGTGTTTTGTTCTGTTGTGCATAGGGTCACTATGAGTCAGTATCGACTCCATGGCACCTAACAACAACAACCCAAAAGATGAAATATTTATGAATAAATCTAGCCAGAGAAACTAAAGACCTATACAAAAAAAAAAACCTGTAAAATACTATTACAAGAACCTACACCTATGGAAGCAGTAGCTCAAAAGAGGGAACAAGTCCTTACAGCAAGAATCATTCCCACCCCCTCCACACACAGAGTAGACAGGGATGGGCAA
>NW_006408565.1:13514912-13536293 GCF_000296735.1 Chrysochloris asiatica | reverse complement strand
TATATGCCTGAGTGGGTTTTTTTGTTTGTGTGTTTTTTAAAAAAGCTAAAGTGGATAAAGAGAAATACTTTTAACTGATGGTGTATGGAGGGGATTATAATCAATGTAATGAAACAAGTTATATGAATTGATGAATGTGAAACTGCTGATGTGCCCTGTAAACTTTCACTCAATCCACAATAAAAACCTTAAATTCAAAAAAAAAAAAAAGTGGGAGAAACAATTGTGAAAGAAATAATATTAATACTGGACATAACTACTCTTTAAAATGTCAAGTTTGTGTGTCATAGTGAAATGTATGTAAACTGATGAATCATTATAATTTTATTATAATTTACTACTTGACCCAAATAAACTAATAAAAAAAAAAAGAAGATAAATAATCCAATTGAAAAATGGGTAGAGGACATGAACAGATACTTCACTAGAGAACACATTCAGGCGACTAACAAACATACAAAGCTCATAGCGACCCTGTACAGGGTTTCCGAGGCTGTAAATCTTTATGGGAACAGAAAGCTGGTAGTTTTGAACTGCTGATCATAAGATTAGCTGCCCAATTCGCAAGTTAAAAAGAAAACAGCAAGTGCTGGAAAAGTTGTGGCAAGAATGAGCCCCTCCTACACTGCTGGTGGGACTGTAAAATGGTGCAAACGCTGTGGAAAATGGTGTGGTGCTTTCTCAGAAGGTTGGAAATAGAGATGTCATATGATCCAGCAATGTCTCTACTTGGTATATATCATCAAGAAATAGGAGTCATGCTAAGAATAGGCATATACAAACCCATGTTCACTGTAACATTATGCATAATAGCAAAAAAAGATGGGGAGACAATCTAGATGCCCATCAGCAGAGGAATGGTTGAACACACTTTGGTACATACACACAAAGCAATATTATAGAACATCGAAGAATAACAATGGATCTGCAAAACACAGAAAAAGGTGGAGGAACCTGGAGGGCATGATGCTAAATGAAATGAACTGGCTGCAAAGGGACAGATATTGTATGAGATCACTGCTGTAAAAACTCAAGAAGAGGTTTTCCTTCTATAATTAACATTCTATGAGGGTTACCTGGGGGTGGGAAGGAAGGGAGAATTATTCACTGGGTAGAGTGTAAACATGTGCTAACTTGGGTGATGAAGAAGGTGATTAAAAAGAAAAGGAAGGAAGGAAGGAAGAAGAAAAGGAAATTGCCTTCTTTTTTTATGTACTGGAAGGAAAATAATGTATATTTGTTTTCTCAATAAGACAAACCATTGGGAACTTTCCCACAAATTGAAAAACAGGGAAGGGGAGAAGGGGAAAAAAAGGAAAGCGAGAGGAAAAAAATTGAAAATGGATAATGGTGATGGTTGTCCAACACGAGTATGGTTGGTACATGAAATGAGTTGAAATGGCAAATGTTTTCCTGTATATATATTGCTACAGTAGAAAAAGCTAAAATGAAAGGAAGAGAGAAAACTCTATGGAGCACAGTTATACTCAGACACATGTAGGGTCATCATGACTTGGAATCAACTCAACAGTAACTGGGGAGGAAGAAAAGTTTTGCTCCCAAATACCTTATGGTTGTTGTTGTTAAGTGCCGTCGAGTCGATTCTGACCCACAGAGACCCTGTGTAGGGTTTCTAAGGAGCAACTGGTGAACTTGAACCACCAACCTTGCAGTTCAAACGACTTTGCAGTCTGACGCATTAGCCCACAGTGCTACACCAGAACTCCTTATGGTACCTTTTGGTAGGTATGCACAAAGTCATTCTGACAGACTAGGTGTGCTCTGGTTTGGTTAGGCTGAGTGAAGGAAGAACGCAGAAGATGGAGTAGAGCCAGGGATGACAGAAGACTACCCAGTTTCACGAATCAGGTGTGAAATATACTGTCTGCTGCCATCTTCCCCTCCCCAGCTCCTAGCACTGGCAATCTCCAATTCATTAATCACTTTACCAGCCTTGTCTCACTTTTAATCTTCACCACAGCCTCACTGAGGTAAGTCTACAAGGGTAAGTCAAAAAGAAGTGTTGCTATTAAGATTCCAATTCATACATACATGGTTTGTTCCAAACAAAACATGTTTAAAAATGTCTCTGCAATCAGTGAATGACTGCAGACAAATTCTCTTGGTAATCCATTTGTATTACCTTCAATAAAGGATCCAGTCAAAAAAAGAGAAGGATCCATTCAAAACAGTGATTTCAGGAGCGATGTGCTGGGCGTGTTCAATTCAAAGCAGAGAGTCAGCTCTCAAGGTTATGGTGACTATTTTGGGGACCCCCCCCCAGGGGTTAATCTTGATAGATTTTCCCAAAGAACACAGGACAACCCAGAAGCTTATTATGAAACAGTTTTAAGAAAATTATTATGAAAACTGTACTGGTGAGGAAAAGGCTGGGAAAATTGCACTGAGGAATTTTTGTTTCCATCATTACAAATGCATCTGCTCATTCTTCAAAAGTAACAAGAGCTATCCTAAGAGAACTTACTTGGGAATCCTTATCCCATCCACTGCTCTGATCTTGACCTTTCAGGCTTCTTCTTGAGCCCCCAACTCAAAGAACATTGAAAAGGACCACGATAGGAGTCTGTTGAGGATGGTAGTTTTCAATAAGAGTACAGAATTCTCTAGGGTCAGGATTAGAGAGACAGAACCTGGCTTTCAGAGTGCATAGTACTAGCTGGAAGATCTTTTGAGGAACAATAGTTTCACATGTTGATATTTTTTGTTTAATAAAGGTTTTTTATGATTTTGTAGAACACTTTAATTTATACTAGGATCATCTTCATTTACAGAGGAAGAAACTGAGGTTTAGAGAGATGTGAGAGAAAACTGCTTCTCTTTTGAAATTACTAAGTAATGAAGTTAGGATTCAAATCCAAGACTGACCGATGGTAGAACCAGAGCAGTCTCCTTGGGGTCTCCCTTTTCCTTCTACTGTGGCCCCTCCTTTGTAAACAGGCCTGCCTCCCCCTCTGCAGGGAAGCTCTTTGAAACCAAGGGTTGGCTCACTGTCTCTGGTGAAATAATAACACAATTGACTTTCTCAATCAATATTTGTTAATAAATACACTCTTTGGCGTTGTCTATGAAAACACAGTAGACTCTCAAGTCTCATTCAGCTCCAGAGGAAAAAATATCAGGGCTTTGAAACCATCTTACAGTCACCCCCTGGCAAAGCAATGGCCCCACTGTTCTTAGCTGCCCTGGAGTTGGTTCTGACTGATGATGACTGTGTTTTAGGGTAAAATTGCCCTCCATAGGGGGGTTTTCTCGGCTATAATCTACAGAAGCAGTTTGCCAGGCTTTTCTTCCACCGTGCTGCTGGTTGGGTAGGAACTTCCAACTTTAGGTTAGTTGCCACCCTGAATCTTTCTAATAGGGCCATAGCCAATCATTTTCTGGACACAGTTTGAAAACAGAATGAGTCTGTTACTAGTTTGGTCACTAACCTACTGTGTGACTTTGGGCCCCCTCACCTCTATTTCCTGGGCCTCAACTTCCTCATTTGTAAAAGGAGAAGGATTGGGATTCTCTTCCCTAAAAAGTCTTCCCTCTTTCAATTTATATTTATTGAGGAGCTATTGTGTATTAGAGTTCTGTGGCTCTGTAGGATAAGCACTGGCCTGTGAGCCACAAGGTCGGAGGTTCGAACTCACCAGCCAATCCTGGAGCTGAAAGATGAGGCTTTCTGCTCCTGCAAAGATTTACAGCCTCTGAAACCCTATAAAGGGTGACTATGAGTCAGAATTGACTCTATGGTGCTTAATAATAGCAACTCCATGTGCATACCAGCCAGGCACTACACAGGGCTCCAGGGTTAGAATGATAAACCAGATAGTCTGACAGAGACAGCCCTTGATTCTAATGACAGAGTTTTGACATTGGCCAGCTGTCTTCTCCTGGTCTGATCTTTGGTGATTGTCTAAATCCGAACCTGCCCCAAATTCTTCAATCAGAGTTGTTGTTGTTAGGTGCCATCGAATCGGTACCAAGTCATAGCGACCCTATGCACAGCAGAACGAAACACTGTCCGATACTGGGCCAAATTCACTACTGTTGCCACACTTGAGTCCATCGATGCTGCTACTTGGCCAATCCATCTCGTTGGGAGTCTTCCTCTTTATCTCTGACCCTCCACCTTACCAAACATGATAGCCTTTTCCAGCGACTGGTCCCTCCTGACAATATGTCCAGAGTATGAGAGACGAAGTTTGGCCATCTTGGCCTCCAAGGAGCACTCTGACTGCACTTCTTCCAACACAGATCTGTTGGTTCTATGGGCAGCCCATGACACTTTCAATATTCTCCTCCAATACCTAAACTCAAATGCATCAGTTCTTCTACGGTCTTCCTTAAGAAGTACTCCTTAAGAGTAGCTAATCTTATTTCCAATACTAGATAAGGCCCCTTCTCCCCCTTTGTCTTCTGAGGAGAACCTCAAAGATAGGGTCTGGTGGACTGGGTACCTGGGAGTGTCAGATTTGAAACTAAACAAAGGCCCAGGCCCGGGAGAGGAGCGGGAACACAGCGGGGAAAGCTCCCCCAGGAGAGCCCCTGGAGACGCGGGGGCCCAGGGGCGAGCTCAGCCCCTCCCCATCACCTGCACGGGGCGGGACCGAGGGCGGGGTGAGCCCAGGCGACGGCGGTGGCTGAGGGGACTGAGCGTCCGGGGGTGCGGCGGGCGCCAGAGAGACCGAGCGGGGCGGCGACCCGGGCAGGCGGCGGCGAGGACGGCTCGTCCGAGGAGGTAAGAGGCACCCTGTCGCGTGGGTCACCTGGCCGCGAGGGTGTCCTGACTCAGCCAGGCGGCCCACAGTCCGCCAGCCGGCCGTGCTGGGAGAGTACAGGGGGATATACAACGAAGGGTCCCCAGTGCCGCCCCCACCTTTGCTGGAGGAAGTGCTTGGTGCCTGCGTGCGAGGGAGGTGGTCTGGAATGGTGGCAGGGAGATGGTCATTTCCAGTGGCATTTGGCAGTGAGATGCCTGGAAAAAAGAGGCAGGAGTGCAAACGAAGCTTAGCTGAGCGTGGTGAAGCGCCCCTGGAAACCGCCCCTTTGGGAGCTGATAATTCGGGTATCCAGACTACAGGTCATTTCCCGGTCTCACCCCCACCCAAGCCTCTGCCCCAACGTAAGAAAAGAGAGATAAGAGATGACCTGCCCAGCTCGGAGTTAAAAGGGACCTGTTTGCCTCGTCTGTGAAATGGGTGGTTTGGTGGGTGCATTCTGTGCTCCTCCTGGAAGGAGGTTTGTGGTGTGATGAGATGAAGCCCCACATCAGAGGGAACTCCAGAGCCAGCTTCTAGTTTATATCAGGAGATTCAATAAATAGATACATTCTGAGCTGCTCTTAAGCTAAGATGCCAGACAGTGAGGCCACAGCGTCAGAGGAGATGTCTTTGTCAAATACAAGGGCTGATTCAGAAGTTCCCAGAAACCCCTAGTCTGTGGAGAAGGATCCCAGAGGCTGCCTGGAGGAGGTGGGGTATGAATGGAGCTGGGAAAGCAGGCATGGTAGTGAAGAGTCCTTGCTTTGAAATCAGTCCACCTGGGGATTGAAATCTCTGCTTTACCCCCTATCTAACCCGGTCTGTTTAACTTAGATGTGGGCAAGCTTCTGTTCTCTACAGTTAGTTTTGATGTGTGCTTTAAATGAAAGCAACTTCTTTGATGGATTAAGTCAGATGATCCATATAAAGTGCTTAGAATAGGGTCTGTATATCGTTGGCATTCAATAAATATAAGCTATTGCTGTCCTGTAGGGTCTAGCTCTGTGGTGCACATAGTTAAGCATTCAACTTGTAACCAAAGTTTGGAACTCACCCAGACACACCGTGGAAGAAAGGCGTGGTGATCTCCTTCTGAAAAATCATAACCTCAACCACTTTATGAAGTACAGTCCTACTCTGCTGTGCGCGGTGTCGCCGTGACTCAGAATTTACTAGATAGTAACTGTTTTGTTGTTGGTTTGGGAGTTTTGTTGTTGTTGTTTTTGTTTGTTTGTTTTTGGTAACAACACGAGGGTGAAGGTCAAATCCATCCAGAGCCCAGAGGCACCTTAGAAGACAAACCTGTTGATACACTTCCAAACTATCAGTCACTGACACCACTATGGAGCGCTGTTCTACTCTGAACACATGGGTTTCTCCTGAGTCAGAACCAGCTCAACAGCAGCTGGTACCGGAGCTTCTAACAGATGGATACTGATCTAGGAGACAGTGTTTTAGGTAGACAGAACAGTGTAAACATAAATCCTGAGTAATAAGAGCCTCCCGTCTGTTTTGGAGGGGAGCCATGTAGTGATGGACACAGCCAGAGAAGAGAGATGGGGTAGGGAGCATCCAATCCTGGAAGTCTTAATCCCAGCAGCCATGAAGGAACTGGAGATCTAAGTGGGTCACGCACCTTTTTGATGTCCTTTCAATGTACACCCTCAAATACCTACGAGAGTAGGGGGAATGGAGAAGAAGTTGGTGGAACCAAGAGTCAGCAAAAGACCATTAGTAGTGGATAGGAGGGAAAGATGAATATAGAAGAGAGCCCCTTCCTTGTCCTACCTGGTGTCCAGGTGAGGTGAGGTGAGGGAGACGCTGGGGTGTGAGGCAAGCCAGGCACACAGTGAGCTGGGCATCAGGAAAGTGCTGGGTTGTTTCAAATCAACAGGCTTTCCCCTTGGGTAGTTCTGCTGTGGACTGTGGCCACTCTAGGACGGAGCTGTGTCCTTGAGGTAGAGGTACTCTAAATAGAGTTAAGGCCTACAAGCTTCTCTGACTATGGGGTTTCTATTCCGCTGGGATGGCCAGGAATATGGTAGATGCAAAGGTCTGAAGCGGAGGTGGGAGACTCAGGGAACAAGAGCAGGGAAGCGCTGTGCCCTCAAAGGAGCCAAGTTCTAAGCTTCTGCTTGGTAGCACGTTCCATAATCACTCACAATCATTTATTTAGTGTCTCTGTTTCCCACTAGACTGTAAACTCTGTATGAACAAGGAGCATGCCTGCCTGGTTCCTCCCAACACCCCCTTGGCACAGCATCGAACACATAACAGGAGCTCAGTGGATATTTGTAGCCTGGATAAACCCAGCCTGGGCCTGGAGTTCTTGGTCTTGAGAATGGAAAATTTGGTGCTCCTTGGAGAGCATATCCGGACAAATCTGATGTAATCACCATGATCTGCTTCGTTCATTGTCCAGCTCCCACCCACTCCCAGCTTGAGGGTTGGCATGTCTCTTACCTGTTCTGCACCTCTGCTCTTTCTGCTGACTCCATCAATGCCTTTTCTCAGAAAAGAGTCTACTATACCTTAGAGAGAGGAGCTCTGGTAGCTTAGTGGTTACAAATTGGGCTGCGAACCACAGGGTCAGCAGTTTGAGACTACCAGCTGTTCCGTGGGAGAAAGATGAGGCTTTCTGCTCCCGTAAAGATTTACCGCCTCGGAAACCCTGTGCAGGGTCACTATGAGTCGGAACCAACTCCACGCACGTAACCACCACCACCATACCTTAGAGAAGTCTAGACACTATGTTGTTACTCTCTGTGGTCTCAACAAATCAGCCTCCCTGTGGCTCCCCACCCCACTGTTCCTGGGACATAGATGCTACGCTGTATCATGGGGTCATAGAGTATTGGAACTTGGATCTGACTCACGGCAACCTTAGGTACAAGTATAGCAGAATGTCTAGTCCAGCGCCATTTTCTCCATCATCAGTGTGCTTTGTCCCATTGATGCAGTTGTTAGAGCTAGAAGGACTCGGAAAGGTAGTAGAGGCCACGCCTCACTTTAAAGGTGAGGAAACTAGAATCCAGAAAGGACAAAACATACTCACGTCATGCACTTAAAGAAGACTCCCAGGTCTCCTTCTTCCAAATGCTTTTATCCCTATGGCGGGCTATGAACTTCTTTGGGAATTGTAAACACAGGAACACATCCCCACCCCCCTCCATCCCACCTCCTGCTGCTATCTTCCAATGAAATGGAATGGAAAGTAGAAGAAAGGTAAAGATGGGAGTCTGCATTGCCCAATAAAACCTTTTTCATTTAAAAAACCTTACTTGTGATAAAATGATTAAAAAAAAGTATACATGTGTTCACTTTATATACACATATTTTTGGAAAAGTATGTTTGTTGGTGAATGAAAATATCCCAAACAGGAGCCTCTTTAAGTTGAACTGAACTGTTGTTTTCCAGAAGTACCTAGGGTAAGATGCACAGGTTGTTTGCGCGCTGCCGTATGTGAGGAGTATTGGTTCCTCCGGACAGCCGCCAAGCCTGGCTATGCTTCCCCAATCGGTTTCCCAGCTTCATCCTGCAAAACCTCCTGAGCCAATCCTTTGCCTCTAGAATCCCACCCTTTACTTGGAGATCTGGCAGGATGGGCTCCTTATTTACACTGAAATGAAATCCTGATCAGAACCATAGATCCTAGGTAGGTGAGAGGAGATGAGTGAACCAAAGTCAGAGCCAGCCACTGTGTATCAGAGATTCCTGAGCTGGGTTGGGGTGTAGGTAAATCTGAGGGAGGGGGGCCAGAGTGGGGCTGGAATTGCTTGTGTGGTTTGAAACTCAGAGATGGTGGTTGCAGTTTGGCCTAAGGAAGGAAAAGAAGGAGTGCCAATCTGTAAGACAGACAGGACTGTTCTCTCACCAACCTCCCAGCCTGCCCTGCGGGCTGGACACACCTGAGCAGTGGGGCCCTCCGTGGGGCTTCCAGATCCTCCGGTACCTGCTGGAGGCCTCAGAGAAGTGGAGGTGTGGACTCTTGGGGGCCTGTGCAGACCCTGGAGGACCAGCATGCTTTGCTAACAGTCTTGCATTAGGTAGAAGTACCAGCAGTGAGAATGGTGAGAAGAGCATGGTGGCTTTCCAGTGGAGGATCTTGTTCGACCCAAGTCCTCTCTCTGAAACTCAGTTTCCTCATTTATTAAATAGAGACAGTATCCACAGCAATTCCTTTATGAATGTTCATTCCCTTCCCATTTGGAGAAGCTGGTGTTTGGGGGCCCTTTTGAGCTAACCTTTAGGATAGACAGTCTCAGGATGTTTTAATTCCTTTCTCAAATGCATTCATCATTCTTGTCACTTCTTAAGAGCTTAACACCTGCCTCAGGCTCTGCACTGAGAATTCAGAGGGAGCTCTTTTTGCTGCTGTTTGTCTGATTTCTTGCAAACCCCAGCACAGTGTGACCTTGTTTTAAGGTTTCCATCTCTTCCTCCACCTGGGGGGTATTCCTTAGGTCCATTTTACCATGAAAGGCAATTGTGTTACTTACTCCCCCACCGCCCTACCCAACTCCATATCCATCCTCAGAGTTGTCTTCAGGTCACAAAAAGAACAGTGGTTAGCACCTGCTTCCTGAGGACTCCCTCCATGCCAGCACAGAGCCACCTACCTCAGTCCTTTCCTGATGATCAACTTCCAAAACTCAGCCAGTAATAACTTTATGGATCACGACACTCCAATCCCCAGTGGATCACAAGGATGGTATGGGACCCGGCAGCGTTCTGTTCTGTTGTGCGTGGGATGGCTGTGTCTTAGGGGCAGTGTGATGGCAGAGAACAACCAAATACCCTACTGAAGAGTCAGGGTGCAGAGAGATGAAGGCAGTGTTTCTGTGGTCACAGACCTAACCAGGGCCACATTAGGACTGCTATGACTTCATATTTTGCCATCTTGGGCCTCGTCTTCTTCCATAAATAAATAAAAGGAATATTTACGATTGCATTAGTATAAAGATGAATGTATTGTAACATAATAAACCATTTCCTTCAACCTGAAAGTTCTATTTTGGGTTGAATCTCAATTCAGAAATGAACTTCATGTTTGATTTTGAAAATGAAAACTTTTTCATGGGTTCCAAAAGGTCTCCTGGGCCCTGAGAATGGTGCCTCCAGGGCCTAGTGGACATATCAGTCCTGGAGCTAACAAGCCACAGGGCTAGAAGTACATCCATCCCATGCCCATTGCTGTAGAGACTCCAACCTCCTCACCGCACTGCCTTTTAGCAGTTAAAAAAGAATAGAGTAGTAAAGAACCAGCCCGCTGGAAGGATGCCTACAACACTGCTGTCAAGTCCACTCAGACTGAGCCACCCTATAGGACAGGGTAGAACTGCCCCATCAGACTTCCAAGGCTGTCCTGGCGTGGCGTTCTATGGTAAACACTGGGCTGCTAACCACAAGGTCAGCGGTTCAAACTCATCAGGTGCTCCTTAGAAACGCTGATGCAACATGTGGATTCAAACCATCAACCTTTCAGTTAGCAGCCAAGCACTTTACCACTGCACCACCAGGGATCCCTGGGGAGTGATTTGTTATTTAAAACTTAAAATCTGTAATTGTTCTCTTTGAAAAATGGAACTTGGTTTGTTAGTTTTTCTCCATCTTGTTGTTTGTTTGTTTGTTTTCTTTTAGCACAACCTTACTAAGGATGAAAGGAGATTCATTTATCTTTTAGAAGCAACTCCAACGTCCTGCCCAACCCCCAGAAACAATATCATTGACAAGATTAATTTTCACAATAATAATTTTGAGAGCCGTCAATGTGTCTAGCATTGTGCTGCTAATTTGGTCATGTGTTGTCCCCTGTAAGCCTCAGTAGCCCTTCGGGCAGATTCTATTCCATCTCCCTGTCCACTGTCTTGCCCTTTAGGAAAGCTTTCCTCCCTGTGTTGAATTTCTGACCCCTGTCTTGAGACAGTCTCTGCCTTCCCTTTCATGCAGAATGGGCAGCTACAGCCCAGGGGTAATGTGGGGCTGCTCACAGCACTGCTAGGTGAGGAGCTGAGGAAAATAGTCAAGGACTCAGGCATACTCCTGCATCCATCCCCTTTAACTCTACCCTCACCCCCAGCTGGTGGAAGCCCATGACAGGTCTACGCCCTGCCGGGCTGCTTCTCCCAGAGCATATAAAGGTGAAACCCACCAGAAGTGACGCCACAATGCCAAGGGTGCTGCGTGACTCTCTGCACTGGGGCACATTCTCTGTCTCTCTTGCTGAGCCTCTGACCCTTCCCCATGGCACATTACGATGCAGACAGCTGCTACCCACAGGGGAACTTGAACTTCTATCACCAAAATAATCAGACATTTAAGAAGCACAAATGTTGTAAAAGGATGACAACAAATCAAGCCATCTGTACTATCTGAAGCAGAATTATTAGAGCAGATGGGCCCAGGTTTTAGAGGAAAGCATGATAATTATACTTAAAAAGATAAAGACTTTCATAACTTAATGCATGAACATGAAGTCATAGGAGAAAAGCAAATCAAAGTTTTCGCAATGAAAATATAATATTTAAAATAAAAGATATGATTGTTTTTGTTCTGTGATGTTGAGTTGGTTCTAACTTATAAAGAGGATTCTTATATAGGAGTTCTGAGGCTCTAAATCTCTATGGGAGCAGAAAACCTCATCTTTTTCCCGTGGATCGGTTGGTGGATTCAAACTACTGACCATTTGAACTGCCCCATGCATAACCCACTACACCACCAGATAGAGGAATAAACAGCAGTGTGGATACCACTGAAGAATGAACTGATGAATAGGAGGATCAGATTGAGATTTCTCTAATAAAGCAGCAAGACAAGATTTAAAAAACCAGCTACCCTCAAAGCATTTCTGTCTCACCGTGAGCGACCCCATATGTGTCAAGAGTAGAACTGAGCTGCATAGGGTTTCAGTGGCTAATTTTTTTTTTTAAAGAACTAGATCATCAGGCCTTTGTTCTGAGTTGTCTCTGGATGGACTAGACCCTCCAGCCTTCCTATTGACTGGTAACCATTTGCACCACTTAGGAGCTCTAGGAAAAGATTGAGATAACAAATAAAAACAAAAATATAAGAGAGAAGTAAAAGTAAGAGTCCCAAAATGAAAGAAAAAATAAAAATGGAGAAGTAATTGAAGGAATTTTTATTGTTCTTGTTGTGGATCAAGTCAGTTCCGACTCATAGGAACCCTCTATAGGGTTTCCAAGGAGTGGCTGGGAGGTTTGAACTGCCAACCTGTGGTTAGCAGTCCAGAGCTTATCCTACAGTGCCACACCAGAACTCCAATTGAAGGAATAATGGAGCTTAAATATTCCAAAATTAAAGAAAAATGAACAAACTCAGGTTGAAAGTATTCATAGATTTTGCACTCTTGCTATCGTATTTTGTTTCATTGCAATGATTACCACCCCCTCCATGCATCATCATTTAAGAGTATTTGATGAGTGTAAAAAACACTATTTGCCTTTGATAATGCAAACTATCAATTCACGATAAAAGCGTTAAAAAAAAATGTATTCATAGAGTCACCAACAGTATAAATAAGGAAATTTCACACGTATACTGTGGTGAAATTGAGACTATAAAGGGCAAAGAGGAAGAGCAGAGAGAAATAACAGATCACTTACAAAGGAGCAGGAATCACATTGGCATTATACTTCTTAATAACAACACTGAATACAGGAAGTCAACCAAGTAATGTTTTTAAGAATGGAAAGAAAAGAACTTCCAATAAAGCCAGCCAAATTGTCAAACATGAGGTCATAATAAAAATATTCCTGGGCAAATAAAGCCTCAGAAGGTGCAACACACAAAGACCCACATTGATAATACTCTTGGAGGAAGTATTTAAACGATAAAAGAGACAAACTCTGAAGATGCTGCAAGAGTTATAGGAAGCTAGGTGTGTAAATCAGAGTTTAGTGCAGGAAATGAGGCAACAGTTAGCATTTTAGGTTGGAGGAGATTTTATACATCTAATTCTCTTAAAATAATGGAAAGTTTGGAAACTTCCAGAACACTGTAGAGCTGGTCAGATAGAGGAATTGCCTCATCTGCCATAATCAGCAAAGTTGGGGGAGCGCAAGGCTGTACCCAACCTCGCAGCTCCAGTTGCCTGGAGTATGTTCTGACTTGTGATGACCCCATATGTGTCAGAGTAGAACTTCTTGCATGGGTTTTCAAAGGCTGTGGTCTTTGTTAGGTGCCATCGAGTCGGTACCGACCCATCGCAATAGTATGCACAGCAGAACGAAACACTGCCTGATCCTGGGCCAACCTTACTACTGTTGCCACACTTGAGTCCATCGATGCTGCCACTTGGCTAATCCATCTGGTTGGGGGTCTTCCTCTTTTTCTCTGACCCTCCACCTTACCAAACATGATATCCTTCTCCAGTGACTGGTCCCTCCTAACAATATGTCCGAAGTATGAGAGACGAAGTTTGGCCATCTTTGCCTCCAAGGAGCACTCTGGCTGCACTTCTTCCAACACAGATCTATTGGTTCTTTTGGCAGCCCATGACACTTTCAACATTCTCCTCCAACACCATAACTCAAAAGCATCAATTCTTCTACGGTCTTCCTTATTCACTGTCCAGCTTTCACATGCATGTGAGATTATTGAAAATACCATGGCTTGGGTCAGGCGCACTTTAGTCCTCAAGCTGACATCTTTGCTCTTCAACACTTTAAAAAGGTCTTGTGCAGCAGATTTGCTTAATGCAATATGTCGTTTGAATTCTTGACTGCTGCTTCCATGAGTGTTGATAGTTGATCCAAGAAGAATGAAGTCCTTGACAACTTCAATCTTTTCTCCATTGATAAGAATGTTGTTTATTGGTCCAATGGTGAGGATTTTTGTTTTCTTGATATTAAGATGTAATCCATACCGAAGGCTGTGCCCTTTGATCTTCATCAGTAAATGTGTTAAGTCCTCTTCACTTTCAGCAAGCAAGGTTGTATCATCTGTATATCGCAGGTTTTTAATGAGTCTTCCTCCAATCCTGATGCCATGTTTTTCTTCATAGAACCCAGCTTCTTGGATGATTTGCTCAGCCTACAGGTTGAATAAGTATGGTGAAAGAATACAATCTTGTCACACACCTTTTTTAATTTTAAACCTTTCAGTGTTCCCATGCTCTGTTCGAACAACTGCTTCTTGTTCCAGGTACAGATTCCTCAGAAGTACAATGAAGTGTTCTGGAATACTCATACTTCGCAATGTTGTCCATAGCTTGTCATGATCCACACAATCAAAAGCTTTTGCGTAGTCAATAAAGCACAGATAAACATCTTTCTGATATTCTCTGCTTTCAGCCAAGATCCATCAGACATCAGCAATGATTTCCCTTGTTCCACAGCCTCTTCTGAATCCAGCTTGAATCTCTGGAAGTTCTCTGTCAATATATGATTGTAACTGTTTCTGTATTACCTTTAGCAAAACTTTACTCACATGAGATATCAAAGAGATTGTCCAAAAATAGATTACCAGGCCTTTATTTTGAGACGCCTCTGGATGAACTTGAACCTCAAACATTTCTGTTAGTAGCTGAGTACTTAACTATTGGTGCCATCCAAAGATGCCTAAATTTGTCCCAGAATGGTTGAATTCAAGGACATACAGCTGTGTGACTCAGGGATCCGGAAGTTAATATGCTGTAAATGCCAGTTGCTAGAATTGAGTGTGGCTAACAGTAGTGTAGCGTAGTGGTTAAGAATCATGCTACGAACTGCAAAGTCAGCAGTTTGAAACTACCAGCTGTCCCGTGGGAGAAAGATGAGGCTTTCTGCTCTTGTAAAGATTTACAGCCTCAGAAACCCTGTACAGGGTCGCTATGAGTTGGAACCGACTCCACGGCACATAACAACAACAACAACAAGAGTAGTGTGGCCCTGTGTGTTAATGTGGTAGACTGCAAAGTCGGTTTGAACAGCAACGTCAATTTGAATTGCAACGTCAGTGGTTTAAGCTCACCAGCTGTTCCTTGGAAACCCTACACAGGATCGCTATTGGGTTGGAACCAACTCGACAGCACTTAACAACAACAACAACAACCAGTATCACAGAAGTCCTAGTGTGGTGCTGTGAGTTAACGTGCTGGACTGCAAGGTCGGTTTGAGCCGCGAGGTGGTGGTTCAAGCTCACCAGTTGCTCGTTAGAAACACTATACAGGGTTGCTATGAGTGGGAACCGACTCAACGGCACTTAATAACAACGACAACCCATATCACACCACTCACTTGCCAGTCTTCCTCTCAACCAGAAGACAGCCTTGGGCTCCCACACTTTGGGATGTAGCACTGTCTAGTTAGACATTAATGAAGCGGGTTTGTATGATCTAATTTATTTCATTGTTACCTTCAAGCTATGGCAAATGCTATTGGTTTTCCACTGCAGAGGACATAGAATGTTTCTATTTAATATAACTTTAAGTATGCTATAGAGGAAAAGTAGATCCAGGGATCTTAATACAAAACCATTGAGATTGGAAAGTGAATAGTGCAAATTGTTAAGAGGTCACATCAGCCTTAAAGAGAAATGAAGTTCTGATGAATTCCACAGCTTGGATGAACCTTGAGCCTTGAACTTGCTGAGCCAAGTCAGTTGAAAAGGCCAAACACTGTGTGATCTCATAGGAAATAAGCAAATATATAGAAACTAACATGAATAGTGGTAACCAGGGGTGAAGTGTGGAGGAGGTTTGCTTTGAGGGCAGTGAGTTTATATTAATAGTGATAGAATAAGTTGGAAAAGGATGGCGAAAATGATTGTACAATATGAAGAATGTAGTCAATATCTGAATTATACATACAGAGATTGTTGAATTGGTCTATGTTTTGTTGTGTATATTTTCACCTTGTTGTTGTTGATATTGTTGTTGTTGTTGTTAGGTGCCATTGACTCGGTACCAACCCACAGAGACCTTATGCACAGCAGAACGAAACACTGCCCCATCTTGGGCCAACCTCACTACTGTTGCCATGCTTGAGTCCATTGAAGCTGCCACTTGGCCAATCGCTCTCATTGGGGGGTCTTCCTCTTTTTCTCTGACCCTCCACCTTATCAAACATAATATCCTTCTCCAGCAACTGGTCCATCCTGACAATATGTCTGAAGTATGAAAGACGAAGTTTGACCATCTTGGCCTCCAAAAACGAACGGATCTATTGGTTCTTTTGGCAGCCCAGGGCACTTTCAATAGTCTCCTCCAACACCATAACTCAAAAGCATCAATTCTTCTACGGTCTTCCTTATTCATTGTCCAGCTTTCACATGCATATGAGGTTATTGAAAATACCATGGCTTGGGTCAGGCGCACCTTAGTCTTCAAGCTGACATCTTTGCTCTTCAATACTTTAAAAAGGTCTTGTGCAGCAGATTTGCGTAATGCAATACGTTGTTTGATTTCTTGACTGCTGCCTCTGTGAGTGTTGATAGTTGATCCAAGAAGAATGAAGTCCTTGACAACTTCAATCTTTTCTCCGTTGATAAGACTGTTGTTTATTGGTCCAGTGGTGAGGATTGTTGTTTTCTTGACATTGAGATGTAATCCATACCGAAAGCTGTGCTCTTTAATCTTCATCAGTAAATGTTTTAAGTCCTCTCCACTTTCAGCAAGCAAGGTTGTATCATCTGCATATCGCAGGTTGTTCAAAGGAGTCTTCCTCCAATCCTGATGCCATGTTTTTCTTCATAGAACCCAACTTCTCGTATTATTTGCTCAGCATATAGGTTGAATAAGTATGGTGAAAGAATACAACCTTGTTGCATACCTTTCTTAATTTTAAACCATTCAGTGTTCTCATGTTCTGTTCGAACAACTGCTTCTTGGTCCAGGTACAGATTCCTCATGAGCACAATTAAGAGTTCTGGAATACTCATACTTTGCAATGTTGTCCATAGCTTGTCATGATCCACACAATCGAAAACTTTTGCATAGTCAATAAAGCACAGGTAAACATTATCTGATATTCTCTGCTTTCAGCCAAGATCCATTGGACATCAGCTTAAGTGCCGTCAAATCAGTTGCAAGTCATAGCAACTCTGTGTAGGGTATCCAAGGAGTATATGGTGAGTTTGACCCTCTAAACTTGCAGTTCACACCGACTTGTGGTCCAGAGCTTATCCTACAGTGGCATACCAGGACACACACACACAAAGCGGCCAGAGTGGAAGAGGTCCTTGACCTGGGAAGGATGGGACAATTAGATCCCACAACAGAGGTGGGGTTTAATTGGTGTAAAGTTGGGGCGAGTTGGAGCGAAGGTTGATGTCCCGGTTATCTGTGGCTGTGTAACAAACCACTGTAAAACTTGGTGGCTTTAAACAACAGTTTGTCGTTTTCTCTCTTGATTTTATAGGTCTACTGGACTCCACTGTCCAGTTCTTACTTGGGCTGTCTCATGTGATTGCATTCAGATGTTGGCTAGGTCTTTGGACATCGAAAACTCTGCCGGGCTGACTATGTAAAGATGACTCGTTCATATGGCAGGGTGTTGATGCTGGCTGTCCATTGGGGCTGTCAGCTAGAGCATCTCTGGACTCTCCATGTGCCATGGGTTTCTCCTAGCTTAGCAGCTAGAGAGTTGGATTCCTAGAGGGAGCCTCCTAAGAACAAACATGATGAGAAGTCACCAGCAGAATCTTTTCCATAAGGACTATGTTCAGAACTGGCTGGGTCACTCTCACTGTATTCAATTGTTACAAGCAGTCCCTGGGCCCACTCACATTCCACAGAGAAGAGCAATAGACTCTGCCTCTTAATGGGGGTAGTAGCAAGGTCACATTGCAGAAGAGCGTGTGGAATGAGAGACAGCCAGTGACCCTCTTTGAAAAGTATAACTTGCTACAGGTGGGAAGCACTGGCAAGTTTAGGAGGAGGTCAGCTGCCCATTCTGCTGGGGTTGGGGACTTGGAACAGAATAGTTCATGGGAGACCTTGATATCCCTGAGGAGCATTTGAGGCTCTTGGGACCATGAACCAACACTGCAGAAAGGTGAAGTCCCAGTGGTTCTATAATTTTAGTTCCTTTTCCAGCAATGGCTCCTCCAAGGAAGAAGACTGATAACTTCTGTTCCTTCACACTAGCACATCCCAGCCTCGTGATGGAGTAACACACACACAAAGCCACTGAGCATCTATTAGGCAATTATTGTGTGCTGAATAAACAGACTGGCAACTATGAAGGTGACTCTGTGATTCATAAACCATTAATCTATCCTGGAACTTCCAGTATTCTTCAGTTATTCCACAGCTACCAAATCCCCTCTCGAATGCCACACACCCAAACCAAACCGGTTGATATCAAATCGATTCCATCTCATGACAACCCCGTGTATTATACAGTAGAAAACTGCTCCCTACGGTGTTGTTGGCTGTAATCTTTACAGAAGCAATGTTTGCCAGGACTTTCTTTCATGGACTACTAGGTAGGTTCAAACCATCAACCTTTAGGCTGGCAGCCAATTGCAAACTGCTTTAGCCACCCAAGTTCTTCTTGTCCAGCCTCGTGACCTGAAAATCTTTTGCTAGAACAAATTTCCTGATTATTGACTTTGAAAAATATGCTCAAGTCCAAAGATCAGAGGAGCCAGAGGAAGGTGTGACATAGCCCTAGAGTCTGCTTGGAGCTGAGCTAGGGGTGCTGAGGGCCATCATGAGAGCATGGGGAATCAGAGCTGGGACAGTTAAGTTTATAGTCCAAGTCAACCCACCCTTGGTCATCTATGCAGCTTGTATGTCTGTGTGTATGCACGCTTTATGCCTTTGGAGTGATAGACCCTGGGTGGGATGCTGGCAACAAGGCAATGAGTAAGGCAGGTTTTGTCCCCCAGGGAGCCCTAGAGTAGCATGGAAGACAAACCTGTCTGCATATAAACACACTAATGTGACAAGTGCTGAGTAGTCTAGGAGATGTTGGGAAGTTTCTCTGAAGAGACTGACCTACTTGAGATTGTTGGGGAACTGTTGGGTAACAATCGAAGGAAGAGGAAACCAGCATCTACTATGAGTTAGGCACTGTGCTAGGGATTTGGCCACACCCACCCACCCCACAACACAACAACATATTATTGTAGGGTCGATTCCAACCCCTGGTGAACCCTGTGTGTCTCAGAGGAGAAATATGGCCTTTTGGAAGCAGATTATCAGCTGCCTCTGGGTGGGTTCAAACCACCAACTTTTCAGTTAGTCGTCAGATACTACTCTGATGTATACAGTTATTTCTGTTGTTAAGTACCGTGGAGTCGGTTCCAACTCATAGGGACCCTGCACAGGGTTTCCGAGGCTATAAATCTTTACGGGAGCAGAATGCCTCATCTGTCTCCAGTGGAACAGCTGGTAGTTTCGAACTGCTGACCTTGCAGTTGGCAGCCCGACTCATAACCATTACACTACCAGAGCTCCTTGGTGTACACAGGAAGACTCTGTAACTGACTTTGGTTCTCCCACTTGGTTTCACCAAGAGGAATGAGGCAGGACTCACAATGCCCAGTTTTCAGTTGAGGAAGCAAACTCAGAGAAGTGAAGTTACACGCCAAGAGGGGCTCAGCTAAATCAGAATCCAAAGCCCATGCTCTGTTGGCTTCGCCACTCCCGGTCTATGGGGGAGGAAAACTCAATAGCCCCTGAGAGCCAAACTGTGGAGTATGTGGGGCAAGAGAGGAGACAAGAGAGAGAGAGAATGGGAACCGAATGGTGACGAGTCTTGAAAACCAGGCCAGGGGATGGAGGGGTGGGGTGGGGTGGGCTTTGAGGCTGATCCTGAGGGTTTCCCAACTGCCTCAGCCCACACTGAAATGTCGTTCCCAGATCACCCTCCCATAATTATCACCTATCCTGGTGAACTATTGGTGTGGCACTGTAGGATAAACACAGGACTATGAACTGCAAGGTCAGTAGATCAAACCCAACAACCACCCCTCAGAAACAGGGCTGCTATGAGTCTGAACCAACTTGATGGCACTTAACAACAACATCTTGGTGTAGCTCTGTAGGGTAAGTACTGCACTGCTCATTGCAAGGTCAGCAGTTCAAACCCACCAGTCAATCCTCAAAAACCCTAGACAGGGTCAATATGATTGAACTGACTCAACAACACTTAACAACAACAACAACATCCTGGAGTGGTGCTGGAGGAAAATCACTGGACAGCTAACTGCAAGGTCAGCAGTTCAAACCCTATACAGGGTCACTGTGAGTTAGAACCAACTCGACGGCACTTAATGACAAGTACATGCAGGCTTGTGACAGGGCCACATCCTTGGAGGCGGGGCCAGACCTAGAACATGGGTCTGCTGACTCCAGCTCCAGAGCTGACTCTCCCAGCTTCCTCCTTGCCACAGCCTCTCTTTCCGGCTATGCTGTTTGCTCAGAACCTGAGCCCAGGGGCAGAGAGCACAGAAATATTTATTTATGTCATTGCCAGCTCTGGCTCCTGGAGGCCCCCAAGGGGTACCTCACAACCAAGTTCAGTTACATAACCGGACTTGGCACGGCAGGAAGGGGAAGGAACTAAATCATTATTACTCTTTCTCTTTTTCCTTAGCCTTGGATACATTTAAAACTGGATAGCTTGACATTTTCATCTACTTTCCTTCTTCCTCCCTCACTTAACTGACCTAAGGGGGATGTTGATGGGGCTAGACAAGTCACAGATTTTAGTCTTAATTCAGATGACAGCTTCCTAGAGATAGGGAAATGGAAGAAAAGGAAACACAAGGGAGCTTCAAAAAGTTCATGAAAAAATGGAATTAAAGATAATGCAATTTTTTCGTGAGTGTTTTGAACCCCCCTTGTATATGTAAGGCTTGTTTGGCACCTAACGCTCTGCCAGGGATCTTATAATTGTGATCTCATTTCACCGAATGGAAAGCCCAAAGAGGAGGTCTTGTTATTACCTACATATTTCAGGTAAGAAAACAGAGGCACAGAGAGGTTAAGTAACTTTCCAAAGGCTACCCAGCAGATCCAAGTTTTGATCCCAGGTCAGTCTGACTCTGTGACCCCTGGTTCTCATACTTCTCATACTGAGTTCATACCACAAGGATCCTTTATGTAAAAAAGTTATAGTGAAAATATACACTCCAAAACGTTTGCCAGCACAACTTCCGCATTTATAATTCATTATGCTGATTCCATTTTTATGCTGAACAACCATTAATATTTTATATTTATAATTAAATGTGCAAAGACCTGGAGTTAGAAAACCAAAAGGAAAGAACATGCTCAGCCTTTCTCAAGCTGAGAGAACTGAAGAAACAAATAAATCCTTAACTTGCAATATTGAAGGATTCTATGGGCAAAATATTGAATGATGCAGAAAGCATCAAAAGAACATGGAAGGAGCACAGGGTGGGGATTGAACTCAGGAGAGCTTGGGTGCTGGGGAGGGGAGCAATATACAGGGAGGGAGAGGGAAGTGGAGAAACAGGGCAGACAGGAAAACAGTTGGGCATGTTTGAATGGGCCAAATGGGATAGAGATAAAGGACGATATATGCACAGCCTTGGAACTCCAGGGCTCTGAGATACAGGGATTGAGTCATGGTTGGAATGGGCGGGGAATTGTGTTAAGATGCTTGGCTGTTTTTTGAATCTTGGTTTTCCTTGCATTAT
>NW_006408565.1:13469191-13513630 GCF_000296735.1 Chrysochloris asiatica | reverse complement strand
TGGGGACTTTGGATCCACAAAGGGAGAGGGACTGTGGGCTGAAAACTGGTTGGGGGGGGCGGGAAGGGGAAGGGTAGAGGATGGGTTTCTAGGATATACTCTTTGGTTGGAAGATGATCCATGGAGGGGATTGGAACCATGGCAATGAAATGATATACAATGGAATGAATGTAAAACTAAAGTTCTCTCATGTAAACTATCATATAATTCACAATAAAACATTAAAAAATAATAATAATAACATGGAAGGAATACACAGAGTCATTGTACCAAAAAGAAATGGTTGATGTTCACCCATTTCAAAACTAAGACTAAGAGCCAATGATACTGAAGGAAGAAGTCCAAGGTGCACTGAAGGCATTGGCAAAAAACAAGGCTCTGGGAATTGATGGAATACAAATTGAAATCTTTCAATAAATTAATGCAACACTGTAGGCCAAGAAATTTGGAAGACAACTCATCTATGCCAAGAAATTTGAAAGACCTGGCCAACTGACTAGAAGAGATCCATATTTATTCCCGACGGAATGCAGAAATCATTAGACAATATCATTAATATCCCATGCAAGCAAAATTTTGCTAAAGATAATTTTTAAATAGTTGCAACCCAGATATTCAAGCCAGATTCAGAAGAGGATGTGAAATGAGGGATGTAACTGTTTACGTCAGATGGATTTTGGCTGAAGGCAGAGAATACCAGAAAGATGTTTTCCTGTGCTTTATTGACTATGCAAAGGCTTTTGATTGTGTAGATCATGACAAAGCTATGGACAGCATGCAGAGAATGCGTATTCTGGAACACTTAATTGTGCTCATAAGGAACCTGTACATAGACCAAGAGGCAGTTGTTTGAACAAACAAGGGAACAATGAATGATTTAAAATTGGGAAAGGTGTGTGCCAGGGTTGTGTTCTTTCACCACACTTATTCAACCAGTATGCTAAGCAAATAATTTGAGTAGCTGGATTATATGAAGAAAAACATGGCATCAGGATTAGAGGGAGACTCATTAACAGCCTGCAATATGCAGATGATACAACCTCGCTTGCTGAAAGTGAAGAGAACTTAAAATACTTACTGATGAAGATCTAAGAACATAGCCTTTGGTATGGGTTGCACCTCAACGTGAAGAAAACAAAAATCCTCACAACTGGACCAATAAACAACATTCTTATCAACAGAGAAAAGATTGAAGTTATCAAGGGTTTCATTCTTCTTGGATCAACCAATCAACACTCATGGAAGCAGCAGTCAAAAATCAAATGACGTTATTGCATTAGGCAAATCTGCTGCACAAGACCTCTTTAAAGTGTTGAAGAGCAAAGATGTCAGTTTGAGGACTATGGTGCACTTGGCCCAAACCATGATATTTTCAATAGCTTCATAGGCATGTCGAAGTTGGACAGTGAATAAGAAAGACTGTAGAAGAATTGATGCATTTGAGTTACGGTGTTGGAAAAGAATGTTAAAAATACCATGGTCTACCAAAAGAACAAACAGATCTGTGTTGGAAGAAGTGCAGCCAGAGTGCTCCCTGGAAACCAGGATGGCCAGCCTTTGTCTCTCATACTTCAGACATATTATCAGAAGGGACCAGTCCCTGGAGAAGGATATCATGTAAATAAAATAGAGGGTTGGAGAAAAAGAGGAAGACCCCCCAATTAGATTTATTGGTACAGCGGTAGCAGCTCAGATGTAGCAATGATTCTGAGGTTGATGCCAGACCTTTCAGTGTTTCATTCTGTTGTGCATATAGGTTCGCTATGAGTTGGTACCGACTCGATGTCACTTAACAACAGCCATATTGTAATCTTTTCCCAAAATATTCTGTCAGCATTAACTCAAATACAGTGTCTCCCTAAGATAAACACACACTTTCCCCTACCTCCCTCGCACCCCTGGTAACCATTAATAATCACTGGTTTCTGATCATTTGTTCATTTCTATGTTGTTGTTGTTAAATACGGTTGAGACAGTTATGACTCATAGCAACCCTGTATAAGATTTTCAAGGCATGGCTAGTGCATTTGAACCACCAACCTTGTGATTAGCAGTCCATTGCTGATCCTACAGTGCCATACCAGGGCTCATTATTTCATATAAGTGGGATCATATAGTGCTTGTCTTTTTGTGACTGACTTTTTTCTCAGCATAATTTTTCAAGGTTCACCCAAGTTGTGGCCTGCATCAAAACTTCATTTCTCTTTAACATTCAGAAACTTTATACAGGGTCGCTAGGAGTTGGGACCAACTCTGTGACACTTAGCAACAACAGCTGATCCATTCGTCTGTTGATGGACATTTTGGTCCTACCTGGTGTGGTGCTGTGGGATAATGCACTGGACCTCAAGGTTGGTTTGAACCACAAGGTTGGTGGTTCAAATTCACCAGCTGCTCCTTGGAAACTCTATACAATAACTACCTTTTTTTGAGTAGGAACCGACTCAACTGCACTTAATAGCAATAGCATGGGGATTCTTGAGCTAGCAAGGAGGGCTAGCTCCTCCCTATGAAGAAAATTCCTCCCCAGCTAATTGTAGTTCATCCTTCAAATCTTGTCACCACTCTAGGCCTCCCTAGATACTCAGCTCCACCCTGCTGGTCTCTCAGTCTCCATGCCCTCACCAGCTTTTTCAGCTTGAGAAATGCTGAGCATGTTCCTCTCTTTTGGTTTTCTAACTCCAGGTCTTTGCACATTTCATTGTATTACTTTATTTTGACTTCTTGAGCTGTCCTTTGAAATTTTCTGTTCAGCTCTTTAATTTCATCATTTCTTCTAGTCACCTTAGCTACTCCATGTTCAAGAGCAAGTTTCAGAGTCTCTTCTGACATCCATTTTGGTCTTTTCTTTCTTTCCTGTGTTTTTGATGACCTTTTGCTTTCTTCCTGTATGATGTTCTTGGTGTCATCCCACAACTCTTCTGGGTTTTGGTCATTAGTGTCTAATGTATCAAATCTGCTCTTAAGATGGTCTCTAAATTCAGGTGGGATCTATTCAAGGTCACCTTTTGACTCTTATGAACTTGTTTTAATTTTCTTCAGCCTCAGCCTGAGCTTGCATAAGAGAAACTGATGATGTGTTCCAGAGTCTGCCCCTGGTTTTGTATTGGCTGATGATGTGGAGCTTCCCCATCATCTCTTCCCACAGATTTAATCAATAGGATTCATGTATGGTCCATCTGGTGAGGCCATGTACGTAGTCACTTTTTATGTTGTTGAAAAAAAGGTGTTTACCGTGAATAAGCCATTGGTCTTGCAAAATTCTAACATGTGATCTCCAATGTTGGTTCTGTCACTGGATCTTTTTCAACTTTTTCAACTGATCCTTGAAAGAAGTACAACTGTTTTGAAAGAAGTACAGCCAGCATGTACCTTCGAAGCAAGGACTTTGTCTCTTGTTCTTTGGACATGTTGTCAGGAAGGATCAGTCTCTGGAGAAGGACATCATGCTTGGTAAAATAGAGGGTCAGGGAAAAAGAGAAAGACCCACAAGATGGATTGACACAGTGGCAGCAGCCGTGGGTTTAAACATAACAACAATGGTGAGGATGACGCAGGACGGGGAGTGTTTCATTAGTTATGCAGAGGGTCCCTATGAGTCAGAATTGACTCTAAGGCACCTAACAACCACACACATTCCACTTAGGGTAGGTAAAACCATCAAATGGTTGTAGAGTAAATAGCACAGAACTCGGTACTTAGAATATACAGAGTAAATATTAAACCAAACAGCCACTGTCATTGAATCAGTTCTCCTCTTAGTGACCCTAAGGGACAGGGTAGAACTGCCCCATAGAGTTTCCGAGACTGTAAATTCCTCCTACAGAGCAGCTGGTGGGTTTAAACTGCCCACCTTGAGATTAGCAGCCCAGTGCTTATCCCATTGCACCACCTGAACTCCAAGTAAATTAGCTATTGTTATATTGTTGTTGTTAAGTGTCGTTGAGGCAGTTCCTGCCCATAGCAACCCTGTATAGGGTTTCCAAGGAGCACCTGGTGAGCTTGAACTGCCAACCTTGTGGTTCAAACTGACTTTGCAGTCCAGTGCATTAGCCCACAGCACCACACCAGAACTCCTCATGACCACGTGGTGCCCCTCAAATTCCACCCTCGCCAGGAAGCCCATCACTGCCCCAACATGCTCATCTCAGTGCCCCCCGCCCCACTGCCCCGAGCTATTCCAGCCCTCTGGCCTGTCTTGGGTTTTAGTGAGGCACAGCTGCATCACTGTGGCTACCATGCTGCCTGATAACCATGTGGGCTTGTGCTCAGAGCTGCAGTCCAGCCAGTGACTACTGAACATCAATGCCCCTTGACATTTATTTATTTAACATAATATTTGTTTATACCCATGGGTTGGAGTTGACTTGACAGCACCTAACAACAAAGTGAAGAGAACTTAAAACATTTACTGAATGATACTGAAGGAGGAAGTCCAAGGTGCATTGAAGGAATTGGCAAAGAACAAGGCACCAGGAATTGATGGAATACAAATTAAAATCTCTCAAGAAGGTGAGGTGGCACAAGAGGCACTCACTCATCTATGCCAAGAAATTTGGAAGACAACTGTCTGGCCCACTGATTAGAAGAGATCCGTATTTGTGCCCATTCCAAAGAGAGGTGACCCAATGGAATGCGGAAATCATCAGACAATCTCTTTGATATCTATCCCATGACAGGAAAGTTTTCCTAAAGGTAATACAGAAATGGCTGCAAGCATAGGTTGACAGAATACTTCCAGAGGTTCAAGCTGGATTCAGAAGAGGCCGTGGAACAAGGGATATCATTGCTGATGGCCCAAGGATCTTGGCTGAAAGCAGAGAATATCAGAAAGATGTTTACCTGTGCTTTATTGACTACGCAAAGGCTTTCAATTGTGTGGATCATGACAAGCTATGGACAACATTGCGAAGTATGTGTATTCCAGAACACTTAATTGTGCTCATGAGGAATCTGTACCTGGACTAAGAAACAGTTGTTCGAACAGAACTTGGAAACACTGAATGGTTTAAAATTAAGAAAGGTGTGCTACAGGGTGGTATTCTTTCACCATACTTATTCAACCTGTATGCTGAGCAAATCATCTGAGAAGCTGGGTTCTATGAAAAAACGTGGGGTCAGGATTGGAGGAAGACTCATTAACAACCTGCGATATGCAGATGATACAATCTTGCTTGCTGAAAGTGAAGAGGACTTAAAACATTTACTGATGAAGATCAAAGAGCACAGCCTTCAGTATGGTTTACATCTCAATGTCAAGAAAACAAAAATCCTCACCACTGGACCAGTAAACAACACTCTTATCAATGGAGAAAACATTGAAGTTGTCAAGGACTTCATTCTTCTTGGATCAACTATCAACACTCACGGAAGCAGCAGTCAAGAAGTCAAATGATGTATTGCATTAGGCAAATCTGCTGCACAGGAACTTTTTAAAGTGTTGAAGAGCAAAGATGTCAGCTTGAGAACTAAAGTGCGCCTGACCCAGGCCATTGTGTTTTCAATAACCTTATATGCATGTGAAAGCTGGACAGTAAATAAGGAAGACCCTAGAAGAATTGATGCTTTTGACAGTAAATAAGGAAGACCGTAGAAGAATTGATGCTTTTGAGTTATGGTGTTGGAGGAGAATATTGAAAGTACCATGGGCTGCCAAAAGAACCAATAGATCTAATTTGGAAGAAGTGCAGCCAGAGTGCTCCTTGGAGGCCAAGATGGCCAAACTTTGTCTGTCATACTTTGGACATATTGTCAGGAGGGACCAGCCGCTGGAGAAGGATATCATGTTTAGTAAGATGGAGGGTCAGATAAAAAGAGGAAGACCCCCAACAAGATGGATTGGCCAAATGGCAGCATTGATGGACTCAAGCATGGCAACAGCAGTGAGGTTGGTCTAGGATCGGGCAGTGTTTCGTTCTGCTATGCATAGGGTTGCTATGAGTCATACCAACTCGATGGTACCTAACAACAATGTGTCAAGTGTGGTAGGAACCAGGGAGTCAAAAGGCAAGTAAAAATAGATACATTATCACATGACTCAGTAATTCCACTCCTAAGTGTAGCTAAAAATTGAAAACAAGTGTCCAGATAAAATCTTGGGAATACCATTGGCTCATAACAGCACTATTCATAATCGCTAGAAGGTGGAGAGAACCCATGTGTCCATGGAAAGTGAATGGATAAACATAATGCAGTATATCCATACAATGGCATATTATTCAGCCATAAAAAAGAATGAAGTTTTCAACAACAACAACATGACATAAAGGGAGGAGTCCTGGTGTGGCGCTGTGGGTTAATGCACCAGACTGCAAAGCCCTTTGAACTGCAGGGTTGGAGGTTCAAGCTCACCACTTGCTCCTCAGAAACCCTATACAGGGTCGCTATGGGTCGGACCTGACTCAATGGCACTGCACTACAACAACATGATATAAAGCAACCTTAAAAATGCTTTGCTAAGTGAAGACACCAGACACAAATGTCTCACAGTATATAATTCCCTTACTATGCAATGTCCCAAATAGAGAAATCCCTGAGACAGAACAGATCAATGGATGCCAAGAATTGAGGGGAGCAGAGAGTGAGGAGTGACTGCCTAACGGTTAGGGGGTTCCCATTTGAGGGGATGAAACAATTCAGAAACTACATGGTGGTGATTGTTGCACAACATTGCGAATGTACTGAAATGCTGCCAAATTGCACTTTGAAATGGCCAAAATGTCAAGTTTTATGTTATGTTCAATTTACCACAATGACAAAATAAACAAACCTGCTGTAGCCTGTGCACTCACAGAGCTTAGAGCCCTCCAATGGAAGACTCTAAGTACAACCAGAGACAGCAGCAAAGGACGGCGACGCTGGAGAATGCATTCACCTCACAGAGATCTGAGTCAAACATTTGGGTTAGAGAAGCGTTGGTAGGTGAGGAAACGCTGCTAGAGCACATGCAGAGGCCCTGTGGCAGAAGTGAGGTAGAGGTAGGGGGACCCTATGCACAGAGGTAGACGCTCCAATGAAAACTTAGAGGTTAAAGTGGGGAGAAGGCAGGACCTAGAGCCCATCATAAGCTGTAGTTTGAAGTAAGCCTCAGTTTTTTTCAATACCACTCTGGCTTCCTCATTCAAAAGGTCCTGAAGCAGTGGCAGGCTGGGCCTTCAGGAAAACAATGGCAGCTTCCAAGTGGGAGATACAGAACCCTGGGCCAGAGTGGGTGGGGATGATGGAGGTGATAAGTAAATATGTTTGTGGGAAATAAAGATTAATCTGAAAGGGCTTGGTGATGTCAGGAGATGACATTCTTTGTTATTTTAATGAAACACTGGATGAGTTTTTCAAGTGTTTGAAGGTTTAGGTTTTGAAGTATATGTAGGAGTTCACCAGGCACTCAGGGTTGGGAAGTCATTCTAGGGATGTGTGTCGTTTGCTATCTCTGAAGTGTAGCTCCGTGGGGACCAAGTACCCTATCAACCTCCTTCGCATGTCACCACCATGTGTAGCACATGAACCCATTGATGTCATGTGTACTTCAACTCATAGTGACCCTGTGTAGGCTTTCCCAGGCAGTAAATCTTTAAAGGAACAGAAAGTTCATCTTCCTCCCCAGGACCAGCGGGTAGATTTGAACTGCCAGCCTTGGGGTTAGCAGTCCAGTGTTTATCCTAGAGCACTACCAGGGCTCCCACTCTCTAAGTCATGTTGTTGTATGCCATCGAATCAGTTCCAACTCATAACAACCCTGCATAGCCTTTCTGAGTGTGGCTGGTGGATTTGAACATGTGATTAATAAATAGTTCCCAAATGGATGAGTGTATGAACAAATAACAATACATGTCCATGGAGATAGGAGAGCTGGCAAGGAGAGACGAACAGGGTGTAAACCGCCATGGCCAATAGAATGGACTTCAGAAAGTTCATGGGAAGAAGACAAATAATCCAATTTAAAACTGGACAGGACACGAACAGACACTTCATCAAAGAAGACATTCAGGCGGCCAAGAAACATGAAGAAATATTCTAAATCATTAGCTGTTGTTGTTACGTGTTTTTGAGTTGGTTCCAACTCATAGCGACCCTGTAGAGGGTTTCCAAGGAGCAGTTGGTAAATTTGAACCACCAAACTTTCAGTAAGCAATCTAGTGCTTATCCTGTATTGCCACACCAGAACTCCATTAGCCATCATACAGTGCCACACCAGAACTGTACCAGCCATTATTGTTGTTAAGAACCAGGGAGTCAATTCCAACCCATAGCAACCCTGTATAGGGTTTCTGAGGCTTTACATCTTCGCAGGAGCAGAAAGCCTCATCTTTCTCCCACAGAGCAAACTGAGAGGCTTAAAACCCAGATGTTGTGGTTCACAGTCCAGTGCTTACCATATATAGCCGTTGTTTTTCTTGTTAAGTGCCTTTGAATCAGTTCTGACTTACATTGACCCCGTCTAGGGTTTCCAAGGAACAGCTGGTGGATTTGAACCACCGACCTTATGGTTCAAACTGCCCTTGTGAGCCAGTGAATTATCCTGCATCACCAGAGATGCAAATCAAAACAACAATGAGATATCTTATCCCAGCATTAATAGCAAAATTCAAAAAGCAGAAAACAGTAAGTGCTGATGAAGGTATGGAGGGATTGGGCCCTTCTACAATGCTGGTGGGACTGTAAAATGTGGAACCGCTGTGGAAAATGGTACAGCAGTTTCTCAGAGATTCGAACTAGAAATACAGTATGACCCAGCCATCTTTCTACTTAGTACATAGCCTCAAGAAATAAGAGTCAAGACACGAGTAGATATATGCACACTGTTCATCACAGCACTGTTCACAATAGCCAAAAGATGGAGACAGTCTAAATACCCATCAATAGAAGAATGGATAAGCAAACTTTGGTACATACACACAATGGAATACACTGCAATACTGAAGAATAATGATGAATTTGTGAAACACCTCATAACATGGATAAACCTGGAGGACATATTGTTGTGAAGTGCCGTTGTGTCGGTTCCGACCCATAGCGACCCTGTATAGGTTTTCCAAGGAGCAGCTAGTGATATTGAACCGCCAACCTTGCAGTTTAAACAGCTTTGCAGTCTGGCGCATTAACCCACAGTGCCACACTGGAGGAAATTATGCTGAGTGAAATGAGTCACAAAAGGACAAATATTGTATGAGACCAGTGTTGTAAAAACTCAAGAATTTTCCATGAACTTTTCAAAGCTCCCTCATATATAATTTTAAATTGTCTGGTAGCCACATTGTTTCAATTATTAATAGATATTTACAGCTGTTTCTCTTCATTTTGAGTTGTGCCCCATCAGCAAGCCATGGTATTTCAATAACCTCATATGTATGTGAAAGCCGGACAGTGAATAAGAAAGACCGTACAAGAATTGATGCTTTTGAGTTATGATGTTGGAGGAGAATATTTAAAGTGCCATGGGCTGCCAAAAGAACCAACAGATCTGTGTTGGAAGAAGTACAGCCAGAGTGCTCCTTGGAGGTCACGGTGGCCAAACTTCGTCTCTCATACTTGGGACATATTGTCAGGAGGGATGAGTCACTGGAGAAGGATATCATGTTTGGTAAAGTGGAGGGTCAGAGAAAAAGAGGAAGACCCCCAGTGAGATGGATTGGCAAAGTGACAGCATCAATGGGCTCAAGTATGGCAACAATTATGAGGTGGGCCCAGGATCGGGCAGTGTTTCATTCTGTTGTGCATAGGGTCGCTATGAGTCAGTACCAACTCGATGGCACCTAACAACAACACGTAAGTAACCACATTAGGAAATTAAATATATTTTACATAGCCTGGCATAGCCCAAATATAATCATTGCAACATGTAATCATTTTGGGTTTTGTGAGTTTTTCTTATTTTCACTAAGTTTTTGAAATCAGTATGTATTTTACACTTAACAACACCTCTCAATTCCAAGAAGCTAGTTTTTTCATGGCTCATTAGCTACCTAGGACCTGTGGCCACTGTCCTAACAGGGCAGATCTAGATGCTGTCAGGTAATGAAAAGAGTTCTGTCCTCATCTGTACTAATGAGGGGACGCTGCAGATCTAGGCAGAGGTGAGCTGCGAGCATGACCAGGTTTGTCTGTGGAGAGTTCTTTGGGTTGGCTCTGTTCAATCTTTTCCAATCTAGGGTACAGGGATCATACTCAAGGCATTAACCTCCTACCTGGCCCAGCTGGAGGTGGAGACAGGCTCCCCATTCCCAACCAGGACTCTCTTTCTTTTGGTGACCTTCAGGGCCAGAGCCAGACACTCCTCTGTGTGTGTCTCTGAGCCCCTGAACAGGGCAGGTTTGGGGTGAGTGCAGCATCTGCTGTGGTTTGTGAGTAAACAGATGTGGCTCTGGGCAGCTAGGTGAGGAAATGAAGAATGTGTTAGCTTGTTTAGCACCCGCCCTACCTGGCCACACTCCCTCTGAGGCCGGCTCAGGACACACCTGGCTCAGAGGCAAAGGCTCAGCTCGCTCACCTCACCGCAGGAGTACACCAACAACCAGGTGACCTGGCGCCTGGCACCCCTGCTTTCTGCTCAATTTTGTACTCACTTTGGCTCCTGTCTCACACTTGTTTGTCCTTCACACCCTAAAACGGTCTTCCATTTTCCCTCATAATCTTCAAGGAAGTGTGGGGCACTGCTGGGAGGCACCTAGCTTAGGAAACAGAAGACTGGATTTAATCCTGCTCCTGGTTGCTCTGTGACTTTGGATGAGTTACTCAACTTTTCTGACCCTCTTTTTCCTTGAGTATATAGCAGAAGAGGATGTGGTGAGAATTTGGTGAGATCACGAATATGAAGCCCAGGTCCAGTAATTAGTCCTAGGAGGTGCCCCAAAAGGGGCCAGTTATCACTGTGAGTTGTGAGTGCTCCTCACTGGTTCCATGAGGGTCCCTACTTAGGGTCAAAACGGATCTTCCTGGGCCTCACCGGTGTCAGGAGCTGAGAGGTTTGACAAAAGCAGGAGCTTCTGAACTCTGTGGAGTATGAGGGGTCAGTCTGTCTTGGTGGATTTGTCAGCGTTGACACCAGGGCCAAAATCACTGTGGAGACAGCAAGCACAGAGAAGCCTGAACCAGGCCCAGTCCTTATATTGTTGTTGTGAAGTGCCGTCGAGTTGGTTCCGACCCATAGCGACCCTGGATAGGGTTTCCAAGGAGCAGCTGGTGAGCTTGAACAGCTGACCTTGCAGCTCAAACGACTTTGCAATTGCAATCTGACGTATTAACCCACAGCACATCAGGATTCCAGAGCTCCTTATGTTGTTGTTGTTAAGTGCCATCGACCCATAGCGACCCAGTACAGGGTTTCCAAGGGTGTAAATCTTTACGGGAGTAGAAAGCCTCATCTTTGTCCCGTGGAGCGGCTGGTAGTTTCGAACCTCTGACCTTAAGGTTCGCAGCCCGTTTCGTAACCACTACGCTACCAGAGCTCCTTAGAGCTCCTTATAGGGACCTACAAAAATGTTTTCATGCCTCTTAAAGTCAGAAGGGAAAAAAGATGAACTTTAGGGTAGAAGAATATGTTTCCAGTTTTTTCTCACATCAGAAAAAAAAAAAAAAGAATTTTTAGGATTCACAAATATTAATGATGGTGGGAGGGGCACACAAAAGTCATAATGACTTTTTTGCATCCCAAGAGTTTTGCAGCCATTCTTACCTTCCTTTTCTTAGTTGTTCCCCCCATTAATATAAACTCACTGCCCCCTAAGTTTCCTACCTAATCTTTTGCGTTTCTGTTGTCAACTTGATTCCATATTCATTGTTGCTGTTAGGTGCCATTTCATCCATTCCATAACAACATTCCAACCCATAACAATGTTATGCACAGCAGAATGAAACACTGCCCAGTACTGTGCCAACCTCACAGTCATTGCTATCAAACATGATGTCCTTCTCCAGGGATTGGTCCCTCCTGGTAATATGTCTGAAGTATGAGAGACCAAGTCTTTCCATCCTGGCTACTTAGGAGCATTCTGGAAGTACTTGTTCCAACACAGAGTTGTTTGTTCTTTTGACAGTTTATGATACTTTTAATATTCTTCTCCAACAATATAACTAAAGTGCGTCAATTCTTCTACAGTTTTCCTTATTGACTGTAGAAGTTTTACATGCACTGAAAATACCATGTCTTGGGTCAGGCACACTCAGTCCTCAAACTGACATCTTTGCTCTTGAACACTTTAAAGAAGTCTTGTGCAGCAATTTGCCTACTGCAATACGTTGTTTGATTTCTTGACTCCTGCTTCCATGAGTACTGATCGTTGATCCAAGCAAAATGAAGCCTTTGACAACTTCAGTCTTTTCTCCATTTATCATGATGTTAATTATTGGTCCAGTGGTGAGGATTTTTGTTTACTTTATATTAAGGTACAATCCATACTGAAAGCTGTGGCCTTTGATCATCATCAATAAATGTTTAAAGTTCTCTTCACTTTCAGCAAGCAAGATTTTATCATCTGCATATTACAGGCTTTTAATGAGTCTTCCTTAAATCCTGATGTCACGTTCTTCTTCACATAAACCATCTTCTTGGATTATTTGCTCAGCATAAAGATTGAATAAGTATGGTGAAAGAATACAACCCTGGTGCACATCTTTCCTGATTTTAAACCACAATGTTGCCCATAGCTTGTTATGATTCACACCATCTTTGCATAGTCAGTAAAGCACATCTTTCTCATAGTCTCTGGTTTCAACCATAATCCACCTTACATTAGCAATGGTATTTCTCTTGGATGTCTTTGCCTGATTCCAGCTTGAACCTTGGGCAATTCCCTGTCAATGTACTGTTGCAGCCATTTTTTAATTATCTTTGCAAAATTTTACTTGCATGTGATACTAATGTTGGATAAATTGTCCAACAATTTCTGCATTCCATTGGATCACCTCTCTTTGGAATGAACACAAATATGGATCTCATCCAATCAGTTGGCCAGGTAGCTGTCTTCCAAATTTCTTGGCAGAGATGAGTGAGTGCCTCCAGTCCTGTCTCAGTTTGCTGAAAGTTTTCAATATGTGTTACATCAATTCCTGGATGCTTGTTCTTTGCCAATGCCTTCAATGCGCCTTGGAATTCTTCCTTCAGTATCATTGGCTTTTGGTCATTTGCTACCTCTTGAAATGGTTGAGCATCGACCATTTCTTTTTGGCACAGTGACTTTGTGTATGCCTTCCATCTTCTTTTGATGCTTTCAGCATCATCCAATATTTTGCTC
This sequence comes from Chrysochloris asiatica, assembly GCF_000296735.1. Taxonomy (NCBI): domain Eukaryota; kingdom Metazoa; phylum Chordata; class Mammalia; order Afrosoricida; family Chrysochloridae; genus Chrysochloris; species Chrysochloris asiatica. The sequence continues at coordinate 13,500,401 of NW_006408565.1, read as the reverse complement.
AAAGAAACCCTTAATATTGCAAGTCAAGGCTTGAATGTTTTTCTCCAATTCTTTCAGCTAGAGAAATGCTCAGCATGTTCTTCCCTTTTGGTTTTCTAACTCCAGGTCTTTGAACGTTTCATTATAATACTTGACTTTGTCACCTTGAGCTCCCCTTTCACATTTTCTGTTCAGCTCTTGTACCTCCTCATTTCTTCCATTTGCGTTATCATCTCTACATTGGAGAACAAGTTCCAGAGTTTCTTCTTATATCCATTTTGTTCTTTTCCTTCTTTTTTGTCTGGTTAATGATCTTTTGCTTTCTTCCACACTTTTGTATGGTATTCTTAATATCATCCCACAACTCTTCTGGTTTTTGGTCATTAGTGTCTAATGCATCAAATCTGTTCTTCAGATGATCTCTAAATTCAGGTGGGATATGCACAAAGTCATATTTTGGCTCTCATGGACTTGTTTTCATTTTCTTCAGCTCCATCAACTGATGGTCTATTCCACAGTCTGCCCCTAGGTTTGTTTTGGCTGGTGATATGGAGCTAGTCCACTATCTCTTTCCACAGATGTAGTCAGTTTGATTTCTGTATATTCCATCTGGTAAGGTCCATGTGTATAGTTATCTTTTATGTTGTTTAAAAAGGTATTTGCACACACACACACAAGACAACAAAAAGGTATTTGTAATTAAAAAGTCATTGGTCTTATAAAATTCTACCATGGGATCTCCAGCATCATTTCTATCACCAAGTCCATATTTTCCAACTACTGATTCTTCCTCTTTGTTTCCAACATTTACATTCCAATTACCAGTAATTGTATTATCAATATATCTTGATTGCATATCTGATCAATTTCAGGCTGAATAAGTTGGTTGTTGTTGTTATGTGCCATGGAGTCGGTTCTGACTCATAGTGACCCTGCACAGGGTTTCCGAGGCTGTAAATCTTTACGGGAGCAGAAAGCCTCATCTTTCTCCCATAGAACAGCTGGTAGATTCGAATTGCTGACCCTGAGGTTAGCAGCCCAATTCGTAACCACTACGCTACCAGAGCTCCTTGAATAAGTTGGTAGATTGATTCATCAATTTCATCATCACTGGTTTTAGTGGTTGGTTTGTAAATTTGAATAACAGTGATGTTAACTGTTCTTCCTTATAGGTGTATGGATATTATTCTATCACCGACAGCATCTGTTGAAATGTTCTTTTGGCTAATTTTTCATTCCCAGCATACTAAACCATGTGGTTGTCAGATTCAAAATGACCAATACCAGTCCATCTCAGCTCACTAATGCCTAGGATATTGATGTGGATGCGTTCCATTTCATTGTAGACAACTTCCAATTTTCCTAGAGTCATACCTCGTACATTCCCTGTTCTAGTTCTTAATGGATGCTTACTTACAGCTGTTTCTCCACATTTTGAGTTGTATCCCATCAGCAAATTAAAAATCTCGAAGGTTTACTCTGTTCACCATCAACTCACAGTCAGCTCTTCTCTAGTCAAATTTTGAGTGCCTTCCAACCTGAAGGGGCTCATCTTCTAGCACTAGCTCTGACAATGTTCTGGTGCTCTTCATTATGTTTCAGTATTCAATATTCTGGTGCTATGTGATAGTATTCCACTCCTATTCATAAAGTTTTTAGTGATTAAACATTTAGAATTAGTTTGTCTCTCTAGTCTATCAGTCTGGAAGCTCAGCTGAAACCTGTCTACCATGGGTGACCCTGCTGGTATTTAAATACCTATGGCATCGCTTCCAGCATCACAGCAACTCATAAGCCATCAGAGCAGGACAAACTGACAGACGAGTGCTGGTTGATCCCACATAGGCAGTTGTTTACAGTGTAATGCTCAATGAGGATATAAAGTTAAGCTATTGTTTATTCTTAAGAAGACTTCAGGGGATGTTTCTGGTTTGAGATTTAAAGAATAGCTCAGAGCAATAGTTTCAGGGGTTCCTCTAGCCTCTATGGTTCCAGGAAGTCTGGATTCCATGAGAATTTGAAATTCTACTCTGCATTTCTCCCTTTTGATCAGGATTCTTCTATAATATCTTTGATCAAATTGGCGTTCACCAGGTGCTAGCTAGTTCTTCTGGCCTCATGGCAAAGGAGGCAGTTGCTCATGGAGGTAATTAGGAAAAGCACCATGTTTGAAAGATTGGACTTCATTCACCCAGCTGGGGCAGAGTGTGGGTTCTAGTGTGGGAATTTGGACTTGCAGGTTAAGCTGCTTTCAACTTTTCTGTGATCCATTGAGGCCAGTTTCAGTGATTTTTTTCAGCTTAGGAAAAAAAAAAACAACCCTCAAGTTTTAGTTTGCAGAGGTGTGTCTGGAAGTGAGGGGGAACCCAAGCCTTTCCTGCTCCTGTCTGCCACCATGGCCACCGAACACTGTGGCTTCCCGGCTTCCCACCTTCCCTCTTTGTGCCTGCTGCCCTGGCCCTCAGAGGGACTGCTTGTACAATGTCCCTGCCACCTCATAACAAAGCCCTGCCGCCTGGGAGGTGGGAGAGAGAGGAAAAGTTTAGATGAAATGGTGGGTCCACCAGACAAATGCCCCTCTGTATCTCAGGGCCTATTGTGACTGGCCATCGGCCAGCACTCACTGTGGGCGCTTGAACGGCTGGGATTGTTTCCCCACCTCCTGTACTTGCTGGAGCCCAAGGCTGTCTTGCCCAGGCTTGGGCAGGAAAGGGGAGGGGTGTTCTTGCTGGAATGGAGAGTGTGGGAGGCAAGCAAGCCTTGGAGAGGGTGAGGGGCCATATCCCGAACCGAACCGGGGAGCTGGGAGAGTCACAAGCTGGAAACCTAGAATGCCAGAGATAGAAGGAGCGTGGGAGGAAAGTCACTGGATCCCAGATGGTCACTTTGCAGGAGAGCAAACTAAAGTCCTGACAGAACAAGTAAGTGACTTGGCCAGTGTCACATAAACATTAGCTAAGCCCTTGGGAAAGGCAGAGAGGGGGCAGAGAATCATAACTGAGATCACTGGAAGGACAGATAGAGTCCTCAGATCTTGATTCTTACCAAGGAGCTTGGAATCCTTATCCATTGCTGGTGGAAATGCAAATTGGTACAGCTGTTGTGGAAAATAGCATGGTGGTTCCTCAAAAAACGAAATATAGAGCTACCATGTGACCCAACATTCTACTCCTAGATATATACCAAAAAGACTTAAAAGCCAAGACTCAAAAAGAGACTTGTACATCAGTGTTCATTACAGCACTAAAGGCAAATGTATAAAGACCAAAGTTTATTAGTGGTTACCAGGGGTGGGCAGGAGCCCTAATGGCATTGTAGGATAAGCACTGGATTGCTAATTGCAAGGTTCAAGCCCACTAGCCACTCCTTGGGAGAAAGATGAGACTTCCTGCTCCTGTGAAGATTTACAGGCATGGAAACCCAATATGAAGTCGCTACGTGTCAGAATTGACTAAGTGGCTGGCATTGGGTTTGATTTTGGTTTACCAGCAATGGGAAAGGGGATTAATGTTGATGGAAAAATCGCATTGACTAAGCTTAGAATTGCACAGTTGATTTTTGTAAGTACTGCCAATAAGTTGTACACCTGTAAAAAGTTGAATTGACAAAAATAGCATTAAAAACATAGGAATCTATCCAAGAGTACTGGGAGTGGACCCTTCTGGTTCCAAGGAGATTACTAACTCATTTGGTGTGGGGTTTTTTTCCTTCCACTTCTACCCTCTAATTTATTCCCCCCAGAAGTTTACAGGTACAGTGTCGGTTGTGTGCAGAACTCAATTCTTACATCCACATAGCCTGGCTTTTACTAGGTGACAATTAGAAGTAATTCAGAAGTGGTTTTTGGAGAATGAGTGTAGTTATCACAGCTGGATGGCTGAAAGCAAAGCTGTGGTGAAGAGCATAGTATTGTCACCAGCCAAGGGTCCTTAATTCCTGGTTGGATGCTTGCTATGGTTATGGATTCTGTTTTGAATGAATCTGAAAGAAGCTCACAAAATGTTCCAAATGAACCTCCCTCTCTCTTTGTACCCCTGGCTGTATTTCTGGCCCCTTCTTTTCACCATCTGTGAAGCAGAGGACAGTGGACTTGGTCATTTTCAGAGTGTGTTCCCCATGATTACAAGGAGTTGCCCCTTAGGGAGTTTTGTTCCCTATGTCTTTGAGGGAAGCTTAATTTTCTATCATAAATTCATCACTCAAACTCTCCAGCAGAAGAGTGTTTCTCCTTTTGGCCTGGACACACGCATCAGAAAACCTGAGGGTTATCTCTTTTTCTTGACAGAATCCTGCTCTGTGTTCTCTCCTCTATGCTCTCCTCCCCCAGTAGTCCGGCTGGTTGCTCCAGGTTGGTACAGACCACTGTCCTCCACTTCCCCTTCTTCCTCGTCTCTGGTCCCTGGACCCCATAACCTTTCTTGTTCCATTTACTCCCCAACATTCAGTAAGTCTCTGCTTCCAGGAGTTTCCCAGGTGCTTGTGGTGGGATGGGTTTTTTAAACCTTGTTTGTCATTTTCCTCTCCCTCACTGCTCCATATTTAGTTTGGCTTGCTGTGTACTTCTAGGCTGGAAATTATTTTCCCTTAGAATTTTGACAGGTTGTCTCAGAGCTGCTAATGCTGTTGCTATTAAACCCAAGGCCATTCTGGTGTCTCTGAGTGTTGATTCTTTGTATGTGACCTTTGAAAACAAGTCTATGGGAGTGGGTAGGGTCTTCTCTTTACACCCTCTATTCTGAAATTTCATGATCATTACTCTTGATGTGGCTATTTTTACATCCTTCTGACTCAGGATTTTCACATTCTGAAAATTCATGTCCTTCATTTCTGGGAAAGTTTTCTGTATTCTTTCTTTGATAATTTCCTCCCCTTGATTTTCTGTTTAGGATTATGCTGCTAACTACAAGGTCAGCAGTTTAAATCTACCAGCAGCTCTTCAGGAAAAAGATGAGACTGTCGGCTCCCATAAAGATTTATGATCTTGGAAATCCTATATAGGGTCTTGATGAGTTAGAATCAATTTGGTGACAGTGGCTTTGATTTGGATTATTTTTTTTATCACTTCTGGAATTTTTATTAGCATGTTGGACCTCATGGAATAATCTTCTGCTGTCTGGTGTGGCACTGTGGGTTAATGCACTAGACTGCAAAGCCGTTTGAAATGCAAGATTGGCAGTTCAAGCTTACCAGCTGCTCCTTGGAAACAGGGTCGCTATGGGTCGGAGCTGACTCAACAGCACTTAACAACAACATCATTTACTTTATTGTTCTGTCCCACTTTATAGGAACTTTTCTCAATTATCTTTAAAAAATCTGTTGAATTTTTTAAAATGTCTTGTCATATTTTTTTACTGTGGTAAAATACACACAACAAAACATTCACCAATTCAGTAAATTTTACATGTGTTCGTTTGTCCTATTTTACATTTCCCAGCGCCGTTTATTATTTGCAGAATAGTCCTTTCTTGATCTGGCTTTTTAAAAGTCAATCACCAGGTCTTTCTTTTGAGGCACCTTTAGGTGAACTTGAACCCCCAACTTTCAACCTTTCAGTTAGCAGCACCTAGTGTTGCTGAAGGAGATGGTTACTCTGATTGAAAAAATCCTGTTCTTGTTTTATAAATGTAACATTTTCTTTTATGTCTCGAAGGATACTGTGATTTTTAACTTTAAACGTTTTCTTTTGCTGTTTGTACTGTTTCCGTTTGCTTTAAACACCTCTATCTGTTCATTTGTGTTGTCTGCTACTCATTATATGTGAGATTTTTTTTTTTTCTTTCTATAAAGTCTATTGATCCTTGGCTATCTGTACCTATTTTAGTAAGAAACAAAAACATTCATTGGAAACTTTGGGTGCAGGGGCTGATAGAGCAGAGCCTGGTCATTTCATTTGAGGATTCCTGAATATCAATCAGTATCTGTAATTTCTAACTGGTCAATTTCCCCTTCTAATTTCCTGCCTAGAGATTCAGCCTGGCTCTTAGGAGTAGGGCAACCCTGGGCTTAAGAAGACTAGAGGATCCCTACAATGCAAAGCTCAGCCCCTTTTGAAGTAACTGTCTTCTTCAATAGCTGTTGGGTGGTGAGTGCAAATGGCTACTGCATTCAGCTACTAACGGAAAAAGCTTGGAAGTTGAAGGTTCAAGTTGACCCGGAGATGCCTCGGAAGAGGCCTGGAAATCTACTTTTGAAAAAATCAGTTCCGAAAATCCTCGGTGCATAGTTCTACACTGACATGCATGGAAGATTCATTACAAGTCAGAATCAACATAATGGCAACTGGGTTATTGGTGCAGGGGGCCTCTGGCTATGAGGACTGGGGGAGGGGAGAAGAGAATGGAGTTGAACTCCTCTTTTTTTTTTTTTTTTCTTCCAACAGTAAAAGCATTTATTATCAAGCAAACTGGAGAACACAATGTCCTTTAAATTTTATGTATTTGGGTGGGAGGGGGGACATACACCACACCTCCACACAATTACAACTAAAAACCTGCATTTGTACACCTCAGGCATCTTTATTTCACTCCTGTTAGGCCATGAATTCATAGGGAATAGGTTCTAGCAGCTCAAGTCCTCTCCATTGGTTCTCACAAAGTGCGCCTCTCTGGGGGGGAGCAGGCTGGCGCTTTAGCTGAACCCAGGTCCCTTTCTCTTTGGCTTCCTTCTTTTTCTGATCATTTTCCTTCACTGCTTCAGGAAGCTGTCTCAGCTCTTAGAGTGCTTAATATGCTAGTTCTGAAACTCTTTAACCTTGTCCCACCCACCTTTGTCCCAGGGTTCGCTGAGATGCCTGGAAATTTATATGGGAGCTCAGGTGTAGTTTGAGGACTTTTGGTAGCTGAGCCCTTGGCTTGGGGCCCAGAGACTGAGGGACAAATGGCAGCGGCAGGTCGCAGTGCAGCGTTGGGTCAGTCTTCACTACTACAGGTGTCTTCCTCCTGGCACTACTTATGCTGCCCTTTTGGCACTAGGCAAAATCTGCTTTGTGATTGTTTTCATCTGAAATGTCTATTTATAACTCTTGGTGCATGGAGTGTTCACTCTGGTGGGTCTTGGGTTGGAAGGTCCTTGAGACAGCTTTCTTTATAATTGTTTATAATTGTTGTTAAATGTCATCCAGTTGGTTCTGACTTACAGCAACCCTATATAGGGATACCAAGAGCAGCTGGTGGGTTTAAACCGAAGTTAGTAATCCAGTGTTTATCCTACCGCACCACACCAGGGTTCAGAGCAACAAAAGATGTTTACACCATCATTTTACGGGAAGGATAAATAAAATGACTCATCAGTGTGGTGGGCCTGGAATCCAGACTTGCAGATCTGTGTTGTTGTTGTTGTTGTTATGTGCTGTTGAGTTGGTTCCAACCCATAGCAACCCTGCATAGCGTTTCTGAGGAGCAGATGGTGAGCTTGAAGTGCCAACCTTTCGGTTCAAACCGACTTTGCAGTCCAGCGCATGAACCCACCAGCGCCACACCAGGACTCCGTGCACATCTGTAGGCCGCTGCTTTTCTCATTGGACTTAATTCCATATAATGTCAGTCTTTTCTGATTGATGGGCACTGGCCTGGGTGTGGAGGTGTGAGGGTGATGACACCCAGTAAATCTTCTGGAAGGAAACAGTCCATTTCACATCCTCTTTGAGCAGCTTTAGGAATGTGGACCCAGGAATCCTTACTTTGAACCTTCTCAGAGCTCTAGGTGGGTAAATGACAGGCCAAATAGACAGTCTGACAGGCGGAGGACTGTGGGTGTGCCCAGTGGATGGGAGTGTGGGGTGATGCACGCGAGGATGAGGAGATGGGGAAATGCATGGGTAAATGAAGCAGAAAATGTGCTTCCTGTTTTCTGGGACCCAACCACCAAACCAAACCAGTTGCCATTAAGTCAGTTCCAACTCATGGTGGGCCCATGTGTTGCAGAGGGGCTTCCAGGCTGTGACTTTTCAGAAGCACACTGCCAGGCCTTTCCTTTGAGGCACTTCTGGGTAGGTTCAAACCACCATCCTTTCATATAGTAGTTGAAGACTTACCCATTTGCACCACCCGGGGACTCTGGGAACAGAGGACACTTATGTAACATGCATTATGGCTCCAAGTGTTTCTCTTCTGTTCATAAGGTTTTCAGTGACTAAATATTCGGAAGTAGTTCGTCTCTCCTTCTGTGTTGGTCTGGAAGCTCATCTGAAACCTGTCCACCGTGGGGACCCTGCTGGCATTTAAAATACCCATGACACAGCTTCCAGAATCATTGCAACTCACAAGCCACCACAGTACGACAAACTGACAGACGAGTGGTGGATATCTTTGATATCCCATGCAAGTAAAGTTTTAGTAAAGGTAATACAGAAATGGCTGCAACCATACATTGACAGAGAACTTCCAGAGGTTCAAGCTGGATTTAGAAGAGGACGTGGAACGAGGGATATCATTGCTGATGTCAAATGGATCTTGGCTAAAAGCAGAGAATAATAGAAAGATGTTTACCTGTGCTTTATTGACTACACAAAGGCTTTCGATTGTGTGGATCATGACAAGCTATGGACAACATTGTCAAGTATGAGTATTCCGGAACACTTAATTGTGCTCATGAGGAATCTGTACACGGACCAATCTGTACATGGCAGTTGGAACAGAACATGGGAACACTGAATGGTTTAAAATTAAGAAAGGTATGTGACAGGGTTGTATTCTTTCACCATACTTATTCAACCTGTACACTAAGCAAATAATCCGAATAGCTGGGTTCTATGAAGAAAAACGTGGCATCAGGATTGGAGGAAGACTCATTAACAACCTGAGATATGCAGATGATACAACCTTGCTTGCTGAAAGTGAAGAGGACTTAAAAGACTTACTGATGAAGATCAAAGACCATAGCCTTTGGTATGGATTGCATCTCAATGTCAAGAAAACAAAAATCCTCACCACTGGACCAGTAAACAACATTCTTATCAATGGAGAAAAGATTGAAGTTGTCAAGGACTTCTTGGATCAACTATCAACACTCACAGAAGTAGCAGTCAAGAAATTAAGCGACGTGTTGCATTAGGCAAATCTGCTGCACAAGACCTTTTGAAAGTGTTGAAGAGCAAAAATGTCAGCTTGAGGACTAAGGTGTGCCTAACCCAAGCCATGGTATTTTCAATAACCTCATATGAATGTGAAAGGTGGACGGTGAATGAGGAAGATCGTAGAAGAATTGATGCTTTTGAGTTATGGTGTTGGAGGAGAATACTGAAAGTGCCATGGACTGCCCGAAGAACAAATGGATCTTTTGTGTTGGAAGAAGTGCAGCCAGAGTGCTCCTTGGAGGTCAGGATGGCCAAACTTCATCTCTCATACTTCGGACGTATTGTCAGGAGGGACTGGTCACTGGAGAGGAATATCATGTTTGGTAAGGTGGAGGGTCAGAGAAAAAAAAGGAAGACCCCCCCCAGAGAGATGGATTGGCAAAGTGGCAGCATCAGTGGCTCAAACGTGGCAACAATTGTGAGTTTACCCCAGGACTGGGCAGTGTTTCATTCTGTTGCTGTTAGTCAGTAACGACTCCATGGCACCTAACAACAACAACAACATGACTCCAAGTAAGTCTTGCTGTGGCTCTGGACTGCAAAGTGTGCTGGACTGCAAAGTCGCTTGAACCTCAAAGTCGGCGGTTCAAGCTCACCAGGTGCTCTTCGGAAACACTATGCAGGGTCACAGTTGGTCAAAATCAACTTTACCGCACTTAAAAACAACAACATGGCTCCAAGTAAGGAGCTCTGGTAGCATAGTGGTTACAAGTTGGATTGCTAGCCTCAAGGTCAGCAGTTCGAAACTACCAGCAGTTCCACTAGAGAAAGATAAGGCTTTCTGCTCCCGTAAAGATTTACAGCCTCGTAAACCCTATACAGGGTCGCTGTGAGTCAGAGCTGACTCTACTGCACATAACAACAACAGTGACTGTCCACGGCAAGCATGCAAGTGGGCCCTGATGTAGCACTGTAGGTAGGATAAGCACTGGACTGCTAATTGCAAGGTCGGCAGTTCGAACCCACCAGCCGCTCTCAGAAACCCTATGCAGTGTAGCTGTTAGTAGGAACTGATTCGACAGCACTTAACAACACAGGTACAAGTTCAGGGGAGCATTAAGCAGATTCAGGCCTCACTTTTCGGAACTGAGACACACAATGGGGCAGAATCTCACACCAACAGGGCAGACAGGGGTGTGAGTGAAGCCGTGAGGTGGAACCCAACAGAAATGGAAAGTGCTGGAGGGATCATTTACGATTCAAGGTCACTTGAATTACTGTGTACCTAGCAGAATGTTCAGCAATTCATTCTCAAGGGTCCTATTTGCACTGCTGGTCCCAAGACAAAAGACCTCTGTGGAGGTCTCCCATCTTAATTGCCTTCCAGTATGAACTGCACATGTGGACTTCCCCTCGCCACATCCCCCGAGTTGATATCTACTTTTGAAGGACCCTGGTTCTTATGTTAAGTTATGAATGGCTATTCCATGCAATAGAACCACAGATTCAAAGGACCCTTAAAGACCATCTCCAAACACAGCCATTTTACAGACAAGAAAAGCAACATTCAGGGAGAGGAGAGGACTTGGCAAGGTCATGTGGCAAGTGAGTGGTGACAGGAACCCTAGTCTCTGGATTCTCACTCTGAGTAACACCAGCCCCCATGCCCTGCCAGCCCCATCAGTGTGTTTCACCTCTGACCTCAGTGAGATGGAGAGGAAGACCAGCGCCTCTCAGAAACACTAGAGACTCTCTTCTCACATCTGCTCTTTGGAACACCATGCTTCATGTTCCAATTCCTGACCTCCCTGTTTAGACCTCACTCAGTTGGCCTAAATGCAACCTGCATTTGACCAGAAGGAGAGCAAGAAGGTCCTCCAAGAAAAGTTGAGGAAACACAGACTAGAAATAGAAGGAAAAGGAGAGGAGAGGGGAGAACTGACATTTTCCAAACCCCCACCATATACATGCCAGGCACTGTGCTGGGTAATGACAATATCATTTATTCTCATTGTCCCACCATGTTGTTGTTGTTAAGTGCCACTGAGCCGGTTCCAATGCACAGAAACCCTGTATAGGGTTTTCAAGGAGCAGCTGGTGAGTTTGAACTGCTGACCTTTCAGTTAGCAGTCCAGTGCTTATGCCGCAGTCCCACAATAAAGGGAACTACCTTTGTTTTCCAAATGAAAATACTGAGGTCTAAAGGATTGGTCAGCTGTGTGGCCAAGATTCAAAACCAGGTCTGCCTGACCCTAAAGCCCTTATGGGTCACAGGTTCCTGAACAGCATGTTCTGTCAGGCACCACCCTGGGGAGGTGGAGTTTCTCTCCTGAGGGACCAGAGTAGCAAGGTTAAGGCTAACAGGTGTATTAGAGCTTAAATTCTAAACACGGTTTGTGGAAGGCTCCAGTTTACAACAGGAGCCCAACTCCGTTTTGAGTCTTGGCATAAATTCAGCTCCCTTAGTCAGCCCTGAAAAGAATGTTGGTGATGCAGTGAGTTAAGCTGCTAACTGCAAGCTCGGCAGTTCAACCCCACCAGATACTCCTCAGGAGAAAGATGAGGCTGTCTGCTACTGTGAAGATTTAGACAGTGATCCCAATATTGGATCACTACGAGTTAAAATCAACTAGATGGAGTGGGTTTGTCCTGTTTAAGAACTTAATTAAGGGGTCTCTGAAAAATACAACCGAATTTAGAGGCCTTTTTTCCTAGAACAAGGGATCAATGCAAAATTGCACACTTAAGTTTAAAAAGACATTTGTAGGAGTACAGATTGGAGACCTAGTTTATTGAATGCCAGCTCATCTGCGGCTACCTTTTAGTTCCAAAGCAGAATGCCCTTTCACTTACTGTTCTTGGAGCTTTGATTGTCCATAGCAAGTCTACATTTCTATACAGCCTGGCAAAGGTTTCGGAGTATAACAACAGTGCATCTATGAACAGTGCACTGTGGACCCCTGTAAAGCTAATGAGCTGTTTGCATTCAATCTGAGTGTAATGTCAGGAGACTTGGTCACAGGTCCTGTGCTGACTACATTACAGGTTTTATTTCATTTCCTTCTCACAACAGCCCTATGGGGTTGTGACTATCAGAATTCCTGTTTTGTAGGTCAGAAAACCAAGGTTCAAGAGGTAAAGAAGGTTAGCCACGATCAGAAAGTGTGGTAGTTCAGGTTTTGTGTCAACTTGACTGGGTCTGGAGTCTCAGTGGTTTGGCAGTGAGGAGGTAGTTATTCCCCACAGTGAGTGAGATCTAATGTGATCAGCTCTCATCTGATGCAACTATCTTATGTGTTGTAAATGTTCACTTCTATGATGTTAATGAGGTCATAAACAATACATAGGATTATGTTGTATCTAGGTTTAATCTCTTTTGAGGTATAAAAGGGGAGAGAAGTGAGCAGAGAAAGAGAGTCCTACTATCTCCAAGAAAGAAGAGCTGGGAGTGGCATGCATCCTTTGGACCTGGGGAAGCTCCCAGATCCAGAGGGAGACAGATGCCAAGACCCATGGAGACCTCCAATGCATGCTGGGCCTACGGATACTCAAAGGAGACAAGGACCTTTCCCCAGAAAAAGAAAGCCTTCCCCTAGAGCCAGAGCTCTGAATTTGGATTCTACACATGGAGTCCTGGTATGGTGCTGTGGGTTCATGCACTGCACTGTAAGGTTGGTTTGAACCAAATGATCAGTGGTGCAAGCTCATCAGCTGCTCCTGGGATACCCTATACAAGGTTGCTGAGAGTCAGGTACTTAACAATGACACGAAATGGTGAGAAGAAGAATGTTAAAAGTACAATGGACTTCCAGAAGAACAAACAAATCTGTGTTGGGAAAAGTACAGCTAGAATGCTCCTTAGAAGCCAGGATGGTGAGATGTTGTCTCTTATACTTCAGACATATTATCAGGAGGGACCAGTACCTGTAAAATGACATCATGCTTGGTAAAGTGGAGGATCAACAAAAAAGAGGAAGACCCTTAACAAGATGGATTGGCACAGTGGCAGCAGTAATGGGCACACGCTTAACAGTGATTGTGAGGAAGGTACAGGACTGAGTGGTGTTTTGCTCTGTCGTATACAAGGTTGCTATGAGTCAGAACCAACTCAACGACACCTAACAACAAACTAAGAGAATAAATTTATGTTTGTTAAATCCATCTGCTTGTGGTATTTCTGTTATGTTGTTGTTGTTGTTAAGTACTATCGAGTCTGTCTGACTCATAGCAATCCTGTATAGAGTTTCTAAGGAGCAACTGGTGGTTTTGAACCACTGACCCTGAGATTAGCAGTCTAGTGCTTATCCTACAGCGCCACACCAGGACACCATTTCTGTTACAGCAGAACTAAATAACTAAGACATAAAGCTAGTAAGTGGTAGATCTCAGACTCAGTTCTGATTACTGTCAAGAGAAATGTTATCCTGGACATTTTAGTCCCTTCTGAGAACATGTGTCCAATTTTGGGTTCCATATTTCAAAGAGCCATTAATACACAGAGGAGTGAGAAACCATGAGGGATGCCATCACCTTAATAAATGTTTGAAGAAGCTGACAGTATTTAGTCCAGAGAATAATCCTCAGGGAACATCCACTTGCAATATTCAAGGGCAGAAAGTATTTCTGTAGAAACAGGTTGCATTTAATGGGACATTTACCATTAGTAAATTCAAAAGGATACACTACCGCCAACTGCTACTGTCATCTATTGGTGGGAGGTAAAATTGTCAACTGTGCTGACTTCCTCTACCCTAACTGGTTCTACACATGAAAGTGCTTTTTTAACCTGTGTTGTGGAAAAGAGCGATTTACCAGTGTGGAGACAGAATGAGAGCCAAGGGGTGAAAATTAAAGGGAGGGAAACTTTTGCCTCCAACATGAAGATTGATTTTCTGATAAAGCATCCTAGTAATTCAGGAAGCTGCTAGGGAATTGCAAATAATGAACAGCAAAGCCTCCCTCCTACAGCACTCTCTACTCAGGTAGGTGTGAGAATTCATGACAGTGGACACAGGAACTCAGACACCATACTCGCAGTATGAGTGTATTAGGTTATGTTAGGATACCAGGTTACAATGCAGGGTCAGAAATGCACAGGGCACACTTTCTCTAGTCAGGTCAGCTTCTCCTCAGCTGTGCCCACAGGCAGGCCCCTCTGTCCAGGTAATGTTACAATGCTCTTTCAGGGCTGCTGATAAATGCCCACAGGACACGTAACTCCACAGTAGGCCTCACCCTGAAGGCACTCGACTCTGGCTCTGTGGGTCAGCAAATCTAGTTCCCCCAATTAAGTGCCTGGAGGCATCCCACTCTGCAAGCAAGCTTCCTGCCCAAAGTCACTCAACTTCACTTGTTCCGTGGACGGGGAAACCCACCACTCTGTTCTGCGCTCTGACTCTTGGTTCTGCTGCCGTCACTCCTTTGATGTCCCAGCTCTGCCTCCTGGGTAACGGAGGCTCAATGCACAGGGATTTGGGGGTCCAAAGAATGTGTTTCACTCTTAACTCTGCTTTGATGGTAGCACAATTCCCAATTCCTGCTTCTGAGATGGCTCATTTTATACATGTTAGAGTTGCAAGTTTTTACAATCACAGTTCACTGCGTTAACCACTCACAACTGAATCGTATTATCCCATCTACATCTTCTTCCACTGTATATTACCTAGACCCAGCAGGGCAAAAACAATGTATGGTGGGAGTTACATTGCCTGTGGGTAGAAAAGACATATGAAATAATTCACTTCACTCCAGGAGTAGTAAGGTTCCTGTCTGTGGAAGAGATCAAGTCCTGCTTTTAAGTGTTTGGGGGAAACGAATCCCTAAGCTTTGATGGATCAGAGGACTTTCATGGGTTACCCACTATAAGTTACAGTTGATCATTTGAGTTGGGGTTTGTTAGGGATACTAATGTCTTTGTTGTCTTATCCAGGAAATAAGTTTTAGGCCAGACCAGAGGAAAGGAAGGTACCACTGGGTCAGAGCAGTAGGGAAGATATTTTAGACAGTGGGGTCTGGCAACAACAACCTTCCAGGGGTGGTGCTTATACTTGACCAAGGGATAGTTAGAGAGGGGCGAGTCAGTGAATCAGTGCCCCTTCATGGCTCCCACCAATAGCTTCCCAAATTGATCTTCCACACAGGGCCATTTGTAAACAAGTCAAGAGAACAAGAGTACCTTGTAGATTTTGTAAATGGGATGAAGTTGTAGCTGAAGGGTTCAGAGTGTGTCCAAGGCCAGGGTCCAGTTGGGTAGGAGTCAGAATCAAGGAACTGGGACGAAGTCTCTGGCTCTGTCTGCTGCACTCCAGCCTGTGTTGGTTTTCTTATAAAATCCCCATGCTGAAATAATATTAAGATGCTTGACTGTCTTATGAATATTGGTTTCCCTTGCCTACTACTGTAAAATAGACACCTGAGTGGCATAGAAAGGAATATTGGGAAATATGAGTACGAAAAGCTAGTAAACCCGTCTTCAGCCTATAACTGATTGGAATACCTAAAAAGGGTTCTAGAACTTGCCCAGTGAAATAGGCTTCTTGTAGAGCCTTTGAAGTGTATAGGACCTTAGGTGGAATCTTGAGCCCCATCCAGAACCTTCTGAGGTGAGACATTCCTACTTGAAAGGACAAGCAGACCAGCCTAGAACAACTAGAGGAAGAGAATATATTTCTTGAAAGAAAGACCAGCAGGAAAATTCCAAAACAAAATTGGCAGTCTGATTGGCTACTAGAAGAATGAGCAAATTGTTTGCCAGGGAGCCATCAAGGCAAGCAATCAAGTCCCTTCAGGACAAATCCCCCTCCAAGACCTCCAAGACTGAACTCAAAGGGAACACATAAGCAAGCATGTAAGCTTGCTGGCAACCACGTTGGTCTACTAGTGAGTGGAAAAGGGGGAAAGGCAGCAATGAAGATGTGGGCTAAATTTGACCATGTTCCATAGACTCCCATTGACCTGGAGATGAGAGAAAGAAAGAGGAAGGGCTGGTTGGTCTGAAATGTGGTGAGACCTAGGGACTTCTGAGTCCATGGACAAGGACATAGCCACAGAGGGCTAGAGCTGAGAGTGAAGTGTCCAGCTGATATGAAGTATGGGAAGATGCACAAGAATGCCCAAACTTGCAGATAGTACCCATTTCACCTAGCTTCAATGACTTGATAATCAGAACTCAACTAGAGGAAGAAAAAAAAAATTATTTTTTTGATAAAGGAAACAAGTGTAAATTGCTACAATTTGATGAACTTGGCTTATACTTATGGATGTAGTAGCTCAAAATACCAACAGAGAGGGAAGGAGTCTTCACATCAAGTATCAATCCTATCCCCTCTGTATATAGGGTTGATTGGGACGGGCAACTTAGACAATGACTACCTAAAATGGGGGGATCTATAAAGACACAAAGTGACTGGCTTACAAGTTTTCAAGTGGGAGTTTATTTTCAGAGTGTATGGGGGGAGATGGAATCCCCACTGAATATTATTTATTTTGTCTAGATGGGTCTGATAAAAGGAGATGGGGATAAGATTCTCATGATTCAATTACAAGTAATTGTTATGACTAATTGCAACTGTCAAAACTATAAAGGTAGAAGTTTTATAACAAGTAGAGGGGAGTAGTTAAGCAGTCCAGGAACAGAGGACCCAAGGACCATCAAAGAAGAAAAGCATGAGCAGAATGTGGGACCCTATCCAGAGAAGCAGTGACACCAGAGATGAAGAGACAGAGATGAGGACAGGAAGAGAGCAGCTGAGGACTCTAGACTCATGGAAAGAGAAAGGCTGTGTGCTGGCAGCCAGGTGGCAGGCTTGCAGAATGTGCCTTTTGGTTGTTCAAATAATTATATATTCCTGAGTGTTTTTGTGTACATCCCCCTCCCAAAAAACAAAATACAGAGGGAATAGAAGCAACTACTGTTGAATGATGATGCACGGAGGAGATTGTAGTCATTGCAATGAAACAATGAGTGTAAAACTGATGTTCTCCCATGTAAATAATCACTCAATTCACAATAAAAACATTAAAAAAAGACCAGGCTTACTCATCAGATAGAGACTGGGGAAATCCTGAGAACTATGATTGTTGCCAACTTCAGGTCTAGAACTGAACTTAACCTCGTGGCTCAATTTTCAGTCAAGCAATGTTGTTAGGTACAATAGAGTGGTTCTGGAATAACCATTCTTCATAATGTCATCTGTAGTTGCCATTGCATCTGTAAATGTCATTGCATAGTCAGCAAAGTACAAGTAAACATCAAAAAAAAAAAAAAAATGCTGATTTGTGCCTTGTACATTCATTGGGGAATGGTCTAGTGAATGTTGAGGGGAAAGGGGTTGTGAAATCTGATAAGCTCGGGTTGAATCCTAGCATAGCTATTTCTTAGTCTTGCGAGCTCAGTTTCTTCATCTGTGCAATGGATGTAGTTATTGGTTTCTCCTTACCTCATGTTGTTGTTAAGAGCCATCAAGTCAGTTCTGACTCTTAGTGACTCTGTATAGGGTTTCCGAGGAGCAACTGGTGGGTTTGAACTACCAACCTTGTGGTTAGCAGTCCAGTGATTATCCTATAGCACCACAGAAGTATGAGGATTAAATGCCGGTCACATACTTATTATTATTAAATGAACTTCTGTTAGTGAAACCCAACTTCCACTTCTATAAACCTCTCTCCCATGTTCTATGGTGGTAGACCCTGGTCATGGATGTGTTTGATGCTGGAATCTTCTGCTGGACCTCACTTGGTTAACAAGAGTTGCTGTGGCCCCACACACATGAAAACACCCACATCCTTGGCCATCAGTGTTCTGCCACTCTCCCTCCCACCTTCTCTGATGTGGCAGAACAGAGCGTCATTGAGAGCCCTCAGTCCCAAGATGAGGCAGGATATGCTCTGAGGTTGCTCACTGTGCTCTCTCCAAACGAAGAGTAGCTGGGCCCATCCAAAAGGGTGTCTGCACCTGGAACCCAACACCCAGGTGATCCTCCCTGCCTGAGTCCTGGAGGCCTTAGGAGGCTGCATTACTGGTCAGTGTGTGTGTGTGTGTGTGTGTGTGTGTGTGTGTGTGTGTGTGTTCTGGTAGTGACTAGTCATGTACCTGTCTAGGTGTTTTATGAGGGACAAAGTGGTGCAGTGGGAAGGATTCAGGCTTTGAAGTTTGAAAGACCCAGGTTCAAACCCCAGTTCTGCATGCTTTCCATGTGAGCTCATCAAGTTAGCATTATAGTCCCAAGCCTTGTGGTCCTCATTAATCTGAGGGCAAATGGTCATTTTGTTAAATAAATCAGGTTATAGTTTTTTTAAATGTCTGTCACAAGGTCTTCCGTCATTTTTTGTGTGTGTTGGTTTAACGGTGGATGCGTTCATAGGTAGGATCTGTTTTATTCAGTGACTGAGCTACATGCCTCTTACTACAAGACCGTTGGTCAATGACTGCCTATTTGCACCTTTTTTTTTTGTTTGTAAAAGAAATTGTAAGAAAGCATCACTGGAAGTCTTGTCTGCTTGATATTGTTTGAGGTAGAAGTGGAGGATTTAGGCAAATGTGTACTAGCACCCTTTATGTTCTGGAATTGGGTGGGATAATGAGGGGCATCTCTTCTTGAGAGTAAGGATAGGGTGGGGAGATGGGTGGAACCGTCATTCCAAATTCTTATATCTGCTCATACATACTTTTTGTGTGTGTGTGAACACATTGATTTTATTCTATAAGCAATGGGTATTCCATGCAGGTTTTTAAAGTAACATTTTTCTCTCTTTTTAAACGTTTAAAATATGTGCATTATAGAAAACTGAAAAGCAAAGAACACAAGACATCTAAAATCAGTTTGATGATTTGATGACAAGTTTGACATCCTATTTGTGCATGCACATAACTGGTTAAGGTCACACAGTAGGAATTCATGCTTTTTCACACACCATGAATATGTACCAATTCAAAGTTCCAAAGCCTTGAGTTTATACTTACTTTTATGGAAAGACATTTCCTTGTTGTGAGCTTTCAGTCCACTTGTCTCTAATTTAGTTCCATGAATATTTATTAACACTCACCCTTGTGGCAGTGTAGCATAAGTGCTGAACTACTAACTTCAAGGTTGGCAGTTCAATTCCACCAGCCATCCTTAGGAGAAAGATGAGACTGTCTGCTCCCTGGTTAAGGGGGTTGGAAGATGGGAAGCCTCAGAAAGAAAGGGAGGGGTAGGAATGGAGAGGTCAGGGAGAGCCACACAGGGTTCCAGGGACCTGTCATTCCTTGTTGGAGACCTGAGGAGCTTCTCTCGGAAGAAGGAGATAGCCAAGAGCAAGGTGGGTTCTGGGAAGGGTTCCTGACTTACAGGAGAACAGAGAAGGTAAAGATGAACAGGGCCAGGCCAGAGGGTCACTCTGAGGAAGCAAGGCTCCTAGGACAGTCCACAGCTACCAGAGCCCCCATCTGAGTGCAGCATGACCTAATGCCAGTGGGTGGCTCTGGTGAAGCACTGGTCTAGTTTCCATCAGGAGTTGAAGCCCATAGGAGAGCCCCACTCTGGGTAGCTGGGCAGGGGACAGACAGAATGCTGGGGGAAGATGGAGGGGTCCACTGAGACAGCAGCTTGGTGGAGGTTGCTGTGAGAGGCAGGACATAGAGGGTGGAAATAGCTGATGAAGAGCTTTCACTCCCAGATACAGAATTGTGGGTAAGGGGGAGGCACTGGCTGTTTTTATGAGCCCAGGAATGACATGCTCAAACCTACGATCTCTCTCGCTCTCACTAGAATCAAACCAAAACCCACTCTCATCAAGTTGATTCCGACTCACAGCGACCCTAGAGGACAGAGCAGACCTGCTCCCTAGGGTTTCTGAGACTGTAAATATTTACCAGAGTACACAGCCTCATCTTTCTCCCATGGAGCACTTGATGCGTTTTAACTGCTGACCTTGTGGTTAGCAGCCCAACTCATAATACAGTATGCTACCAGAACTGCCTTTCTCCCTAGAACATTGTTGTTGTTAAGTGCCGTCGAGTCAGTTCCAATTCATAACGACCCTGTATACTGTTTCCAAGGAGCAGTTGGTGGGTTTGAACCCTGACCTTGTTCAAGTCGACCTTGTGGTCCAGTGTTTATCCTACAACACCACATCAGGACTCCTACAGCATAGGCCTCCACAATCCAGGAGTTTGACTCTTACCTCACCTGTGCATTCCCAGCACTGAGCATACAGTTGGCTTCATAGTAGGTGCTCCATTAACATTTGTTCAGGAAATATGAAGGCAGACACTAAGTTTAAGGGAGTCAGGAGTCCTGGTGTGGCGCTGTGGGTTAATGGACTGGACTGCAAAGTCAGTTTGAACTACAAGATCTGTGGTTCAAGCTTACCAGCTGCTCATTGGAAACCCTATACAAGATTGCTATGGGTCAGAACCGACTCAACATTGTTGTGCCTCAGTTTACAGATATGACCACTCAAGACTCATGGGATCAGCAAGGAAGCCTTTATTAGCTGGCCAGTGACTACAGTCTCCCTAAGCACGGGAAAACCTGCAGCCCCAACCCAATTTTTTAAAGAGTATTTATACATAGGCAGTCAGACATTATCTTGCACAGACCAGGGGTAAGGTATATGCATAAGCCATTAGGGTGGGGCTAGGGGTTCATCAGCTGGGACAGTTATCTTGAGAGACCAGGCGTTGGGTGTATGCGTAAGCTGTTTGACAGAAGTAAAAATAATAGGGGAGGAGCAACTTAGAAAGTTCCTACTTAAAACTTTTCTACTCAGGCAGGATTTGAATATGCAGAGGCTACTCATGATTCAAAACTGGAATCGGTTGGGGTAACTCTACAACATCAGTTAACAACAATAACAACATAGGTCATCATTGTTGTTTAGGCGTCCTCTAGTTAATTTCCACTCATAGTGACCCCATGTGACAGAGCAGAACTGCCCCATAGGGTTTCCTAGGCTGTAATCTTTATGGGGGCAAATCTCCAGGTCTTTCTCTAACGAACCCTGAAAATGCCGACCTTTTGGTTGGCAGCCGAGTGCTTCACTTTTGTGCCTCCAGGGCTCCTACATATGTAATGAACAGCTGAAACCTTCGATGAGAAGAATATGCACTAACATCAAGGTAGGGGTCACCGAGAGAGAGGAAATGACATTGGAATAAGGTACCAATGGTACAACGGCCTGAAATGGTTCTACTTTAATAAAGAACCGAAGAGACTATGACTGTAAAGCCTGTTAAATCTAAATCATAGATACATTAGCTGTTAAATTAAAACATTATATTAAATTAAAAAATAATAATCTTACTGTTAAAAAGAAAACAAAAGTATGCCCAAAATATTTTTTCAAATGTGTAAAATACCTCTTCTCCAGAATATGGAGTGACTAATACAGCCTTATGTTTATGAGGATTATAAACCCACCAACCTGTTTTTGTTTTGTTTTTGCCACCAAGCCATCAAGTTGATTCTGACTGGAAGACCCTATAGGACAGATCAAGAGGCCCTTTAGGGTTTCTGAGACTAAATCTTTACAAAAGCAGATGGGTTTATCTTTCTCTCGCAGAGCACCAAGGTTTGAACAGCCCACCCTGTGACTAACGGCTCAGCATTTAACCCACTGCACCACCAGGATGACTGGATCACAAACAAGTCTGGGTAGTTCTTACCATGCGGTTCCTTCCTGGACCTCCCAGTTGTCAGCAGCCATAGTAAAAGAGTCTGTCCGAAATATTGATGCCAACCATGATTTGGTTTTCTTTCTTTTCTTGCTCCTTGTCATTCAGGGCAACTTTTTTTTTTTTTTAGTTTTTATTGTGAATTATGTGATAGTTTACATGGGAGAACATTAGCTTTACATTCATCTTATCATATATCATTTCATTGCCATGATTACCATCCCCTCCATGCATCATCAACCAACCAAATGGTACACCCTGAAAGCCTGCCCCCCGGTCGTCAGCACACAGCCCCTCTCCTTCTCTGGGTCTACAGTCCCCAGCCGCTCCATCTCGTCACGTCATCATCTCTGCCTCCATCTCAGGCATCACTGCTTCTCTGGGTAGGATCCCGCTCTCCGCTCTTCTCCCTTGATGTTCCCAGGGACCTCCGCTCCTGGACTGTGAAGTCAACCACTCCCCCTCCTTTTGCTACAAAACATCTACCTTTACATTTCCACCAACCTCACAGTCAGTCCTGATAACAACTATTCACTATTGTACCACAAGGGACCTATCCCCATCTCCTTTCATCAGTCAGGGCAACTTTTTATCGTATTATTGTGCTTAGAATGTATTACTGGAGGAGGATTTCAACACATCTTTCTGTTGTTGTAGCATCCTATTTAGGGTGCAGTGCCCGACTCATCCTTCAACTAAAAGATTATAGGACTGTGGAATATGGTTCCTAGTGTGTCGAGGAAAGAAGAGACTTGGTTTAAGGCCCGCCTGCTGTGTGACCATGGTCAGACCACTCAGACACTCTGAGCCTCAGTTTGCTCAGCAGCACAGTGTAGCAACCTCACTTTTCAGTGACTGAGAGGGCTGAACAGGTTCCCTGGGTGGCACAAATAGTTAAGTGTTGGACTACAAACCAAAAGGTTGGTGGTTCAAACCCATCCAGAGACCCCTCAGAGGTTAGGTCTAGCAATGTGCTTCCAGACAGTTACAGCCTTGAAAATACTATGAAGCAGTTCTCTGCACACTTGGGGTCCAACTTGATGAGAACTAACAGAAGTGTGTGAAATCCCTGGGGCAGAACCTGGTCAGCATGTGTTCAACTCAAGACGTATGAATGCTTTCCTGTCGAGACCTCTGTGCAGCTTGTGTTCTCTCTCCTCTCCTGTTAGCCTTCCAAACCATGAGCCTTCTTCACAGCCCCGTGGCTCACACCCCTCACTGCTGAATAGCCACACTCACTTTGTTACCTGGTTATATTTGTCCCCTTAGATTATCAAACCGTTGAAAACAGAAAACACCATTTCAGGCCTTGGTGCAGGGTGGCAAAAGGCCCACTGGCCCGGGAGTCAGACATTCTGGATTAAATTCTAGAGAAATTTGAGGGCTCCTGGGAGCTTTGGGGCTTCAGTTTCATCAGTAAAATGGAAATGATGATCTACCTTCCAAAATTTCTAGATCAATTGAGACATTCTTTATAAAACATATTTCAGAGAAATGTGATTTGTTGAATGAACTCAGCCTTAAAAATGGAAATTCTTTACAAATGTCAGGTATTATGTGTAATTCCCCACAGTAACTAGTAAAAGGCTTTTTATTTACGTGCTGCTGACAGCGGTCTGGGAATGTAGTGGTTACAAATTGGGCTGCTAATAATCCCAAGGTCAGCAGTTCAAAACCACCAGCAGTTCTACCAGAGAAAGGAGAGGCTTTCTATTCCCATTAAGATTTACAGACTCAGAAACCCTATACGGGGTTACTATGAGTTGGAACTAACTCCACAGCACATAAGCACCGCCACCACCAAGAGAAGCTACCTGCTTAAATCTTTTCCAGGTTATCCAATGAAGATCCAAAGGAGGCATCATATAGGAATATTAAGGCTTACTCTAATCTTAAACAAAATTCCTTCTTTCTTCTCATTAGGATCAAGATGACCACAGCCACCCCTTTGGGGGATACCACTTTCTTCTCATTGAACATGACCACGAGGGGAGAAGACTTCCTGTATAAAAGTAAGGCCATCTTCACTTGAAGGCTGTGTGGGGACGTGTCACAGTCAGCTCCTGAGCAGAAGCAATAGCATAGTTCCTGGGATGGAGTTTTGGTGTGGCACTGTAGGATAAGCACTTAACAACAACAACAACATAGAGGCCGAGAGTGTGGACTCTGGGGATAGACTGTCTAGGTCTCTACCACTGGCCAAACTGTGTGGCCGTGGGCACAAAACGTGACTGCTCTGTGCCTCCGTTTCTTCATCTATAAGATAGAGATACTAACTGATGCTATCACATAAGGTAATTGTGAGGTTAACTAGGGGAGCTAATCAATGTAAAGAGCTCAGAACAGCTTTGGATGCATACTAAACACATGATGAGTATTATGATGATTTTTAAGATGATTGAATTAGTATTACTACTATTGCTATAGTTTTATTCTGGAGACTTGGGGTCTAGAAGACAATTGAAATGTGAATCTTTTTTCTGGAAGTGGAGTCCTGGTGTAACACTGCAGGATAATGCTCTGGACCGCAAGGCCGGCTTGAATCACAAGGCAAAAACATCCCATCAGTTTATAAGGGTGTGAATGCATCTAGGTAGGATGTGTTAGTCCTAGGGGTGCATTTGCCAGAACAAGGGGGTCCTCAGAAGGAAATGCATGAGGATGCACGCCTCTTCAGAAAATCAGCTAATTGTTTGAAGGGATATTTGGAGCCATTGCAGACATTTTGGTTGCAAAGTGGAGCAGACTTGCTGGCACACGTCGTTGGGAGGACCCCCGTGATGAACAGTACCACTCAGCTGAGAAGGTGCTGACCAGACTGGACTGCAGGTTGTTCACTCGGGCATGTCTCAGATCCTGAATCAGGAGGGATGGTAGACTGCAGTCTGGCCCAAGACATGTGTCCTCCAAAGTCCTCCAGTGATCTTGGTCCTTGCTGGGTGAGGAGAACTACAGGGGCATGCTGAGATGTCTCAGAATAGTTGAGAGGGGAAGTGCAGGGTGGAAAATCACTGTCAGTAAGATAGGAATGATTCTGCTTTGGTTTTTTAATGGCTGAATTTTTTGGAAGTAGATTACCAGGTCTTTCTTCTGAGACATCTCTGCCAACCTTTGGGTTAGCAGCTGTGTGTTTTAAAAATAAACATTTGCACCAATAAGGGAAGGAAATAATTCTACTTGTATTTAACTGAAGACGATTTTTGCCCCTCAGCTGCCTCTAGATCAGGTTTTTGTTGTTAAGTGCCTTCAAGACAATTCTGACCCGTAGCAGCCCTGTATAGAGTTTCAAAGGAGCAGCTGGTGAGCTTGAACCTCCAACCTTGCGGTTCAAAGCGACTTTGTAGTCCAGTGCATTAACCCACAGCACCACACGACGCCTCCTCTAGATAGTTACTGAGTTATCATACGATTCAAGAAACAGACCCCGAGGAGCATCCCATCCTACAGTTCGCAGGACAGCCTCCTACACCCCAGAATTACTCAGTTGTGGTTAAGAATTCCTTAACAAAAGTATCATCCCTGGAGTCCCCAGGAAGGAAAACAAAACCAAGTTACTATATAAAGGCTTCCCCATTTCCTCCTTCTCTTCCTTCCAAGACACCCATTTCTATTTTAAGGTAAACAATGAATAATTGTTTAGTATAAGTATGTGCCATGCAATATTTGGGACATACTAGTGCTAAACAATTCTCCCTTTGTCTATGGAAATGGAAATAGGCGTTCTTGATTGTGTCTGGGAGCCCTGCCCCCAGGGAACATTTGGCAGTATCTGGAGGGTAGGTACTGCAGACATGGAGTGGCTAGAAGCCAGGGATGGCTGTTCAACATCCTACAGGTCACAGGACAGCCTCCCACAACCCAGAATAACCCAGCTGACGTTAACAAATCCTGAACTAAAATCTCATCCTTCAGACTCCCCAGGAAGAAGGAAAGAAAACAAAACCCAAGTGACTCCATAATGGTCTCCTATCTCCTCCTCCTCTTCTTCTCAGCCCTTCTTTCTATGAATATTTGCAGCTCTTTTTTTATATAAAAGTATTACTTGTATTCAAAAAAGTCATTGGGGCAGAATTCATCAGGGCACTATTGGATGAATCGTCACAAAATGAACACACCTGTAACCAAGCCCCAGATCAACAGACCACTAGGAGGATCCCAGGAGTCTCTGTGCCCCTTCCAGTCACTGTCTCCCAAACTACCAAGGGTACCCACTCTTTGACTTCTAACACCATAGACAAGTTCAACCTGCTTTGGAACTTGATTTAAATGGAATCACACCGTATGTGCGCCTTTTTGTGTCTGGTGTCTTTTGCTCAACATTGTATTTGCATGTGCCTATTTTAATGTTTGCAACATAATGTGTGTGTATGTGGATGTACATATAATATATTCTATTTTCTGCACTTTATATTGCCCTAGGAGTCCTGGTGTGGCACTGAAGGATAAGCACTGGGCCACAAGGTCAATTTGAACCACAAAGTTAGTGACTCAAACCCACCAGTTGCTCCTTAGAAACCTGATGTAGGGTTGCTCTGAGTCAGAACTGACTCGATGGCACTTAACAACAAGTGTCCCCTTTGTTACCATAGTCTTCATAATCATCATTTAAATTATTGTATAGTATTTCCTGTGATAGGTATGCCATACCTATATAACCATTCCATTTGTTATGGATTAAACTGTGTCTCTATAAAAATATACTTTGGAATCCAAACTCCTGTACTGTAAGGCCAGATTGCTCCTTCGTCTCTCATACATACCTAGGACTTATTACCAGGAGGGACCAGTAACTGGAGAAGGACATCATGCTCGGTCAGTGAAAAAGAGAAGACCCCCAACGAGATGGATGGACAAATAGCTGCAACAGTGGGCTCAAACGTAACAAGTGTCAGGATGGCCTAGACCAGGTAGTGTTTCGCTCTGTTGTGCACAGGGTCACTGTGAGTCGGAACTGACTCCATGCCACCTAGCAACAACAAAGTATGAGAAAACAAGTTTAGTAAGGCCATCCGCTAAGATATCTAACATCTTGTTATGCCAGCACTAAGAAACTGTTCTTGCTTTGTGCTTTCGTGTATGTGTGTTTTCATGTGAGCCGTATGAATACATTAGAAGAAGTGTCTATGGTATAAGAAAGCAGGAATAGGAATGGAGGGTTACCCAAGCCCACTGCCTTTGAGTGGATGCTGGCTCCTAGTGATTCTATACAACAGAGTAGAATTGCCCCAGAGGGCATCCTAGCCTAAAGTGTTTATGGGAGCAAATCACCACGTTGTTTATCCCCAAGAGCCACTGGTGGATTTGAACTGCAAACTTTCAGTTAACAGTCAGGTGCTTAACCATTGTGCCACCAGGACTCCTTCACTAAGAAACTAAAATTTTAAAAATATGAATGATGTTGTAATAGCACCTTAATTCATACAACTGTTTCTATATTTAGGATTATTCCATTAGATTTTAATCAAATTGATTTAAAGTCTAATCATTGTGATAAGTGTTGATATTTTAATATGTATTCTGATAAGGATGTTGGTCTTGAACCTAAAATTAGAGTTTGACTTTGAGACAGGGAGTGGATATTGACATTTGAATCTGAGGTATTACCCACAAGGACATTCACCATAGCTTCATTTCTAATAGTGAAAACAACACACAAATATGTACCCTCAATAGTGAATTGGTAAACAGATTATGATTCATCTAAGCAAAGGAATACTATGCAGACTTTAAAACTCATAAAGAAAAATATGTAATTACATGGAAAAGATAATATATATCAGTCTACAGAACATGGCTGCAGTTCCGTTTCAAGAATGTTCAAGATACAGTTCTTCGGAAAAGAGGAAAAACAAAACAAGTGTAAATTGCTACAATCTGATGAACTTGACCTATACTTATGGATGTAGTAGCTTAAAATACCAACCTAGAGGGAAAGAATCTTTACAGCAAGAATCATTCCCATTCCCTCTGTACACACAGTTGATAGAGATGGGCAGCTTAGACACTGGCTACCTAACACTTAATTGTACTCATGAGGAATCTGTACCTGGACCAAGAGGGAGTTGTTCGAACAGAACATGGGAACACTGAATGGTTTAAAATTAAGAAAGGTGTGTAACAGGATTGTATTCTTTCACCATACTTATTCAACCTGTATGCTGAGCAAATCATCCCAGAAGCTGGGTTATATGAAGAAAAACATGGCATCAAGATTGGTTATATGAAGAAAAACATGGCATCAAGGAAGACTCATTAACAACCTGCGATATGCAGATGACACAACCTTGCTTGCTGAAAGTGAAGAAGACTTAAAACATTTACTGATGAAGATCAGAGAATACAACCTTCGGTATGGATTACATCTCAATGTAAAGAAAACAAAAAATCCTCAGTACTGGACCAATAAACAACATTCTTTTTTTTTTTCTCAGAAGGAAATCCTGGTGTGGCACTGTAGGATAAGCACTAGATTGCTAACCTCAAGGTTGGCAGTTCAAACCATCAGCCACACAGAAACCCCATACAAAATTGCTGTGAGTCTGAACTGACTTAACGGCACTTAACAACAACAACATCTGGTGTGATGCCTGAACTTTTCAACGTTATTAGCATTATTCTTCTAGGGTTACTCTACAATGGCCTTTCAGTTCCTTATAATAGATGTATGCAGAATTAATACCTACATCATGCAAACTTTGGAACTTTTTACACTATGTAAAGAAGAGCCATCATAATGGTTCAAAGGTTAGTGAGGTCAGAGTTGAAAGGTGACATTGATGGCTGACAAGGCAGGGAGAGAGTATTATTGAAAAGGACTGTACTATGTACAATTATGATGATAGTAGGCCCTTCTTTTGTTTTTAGTTTTTTTTTTTAATGCTTTATTGTGAATTATGTGATAGTTTACATGGGAGGACATCAGCTTTACATTGATCCTGTTGTATATTGTTTCCTTGCTATGGTTATAATACCTTCCATGCAAAACAACATTCTCATCAACAGAGAACAGATTGAAGTTGTCAAGGACTTCATTCTTCTTGGATTAACTATCAACACTCATGGAAGCAGCAGTCAAGAAATCAAACAACGTATTGCTTTAGGCAAGTCTGCTACACAAGACCTTTTGAAAGTGTTGAAGAGCAAGGATGTCAGCTTGAGGACTAAGGTGCACCTGACCCAAGCCATGGTATGCATGCAAAAGCTGGACAGTGAATAAGGAAGACCGTAGAAGAATTGATGCTTTTGAGTTATGGTGTTGGAGGAGACTATTGAAAGTGTCATGGGCTGCCAAAAGAACCAACAGATCTATGTTGGAAGAAGTGCAGCCAGAGTGCTCCTTGGAGGCCAGGATGGCCAAACTTCGTCTCTCATACTTTGGACATATTGTCAGGAAGGACCAGTTGCTGGAGAAGGGTATCATGTTTGGTAGGGTGTAGGATCAGAGAAAAAGAGGAAGACCCCCAGTGAGATGGATTGGCCAAGTGGCAGCATCAATGGGTTCAAGCGTGGCAACAATTGTGAGGTTGGCCCAGGATTGGGCAGTGTTTCTTTCTGTTGTGCATAGGGTTGCTATGAGTCAATACTGACTTGATGGCACCTAACAACAACAACAACAAAGGCACAAAGTGACTGGCTTAAAAGTTTTCAAGTGGGAGTTTAGATTCAGAGTGTGTGGGGGGAAGATAGAATCCCCATTGAGTGGTTTTCATCCTGTCTAGACAGGTCTGGTGAAAGGAGATGGGACAAGACTCTCATGATTCAATAGTGAGTAATTGTTATCATAGCTAATTGTGATTGTCGCAACTGTAAAGGTAGAAGTTTTATAGCAAAAAGGGGTGAGTGGTCGATCTTACAGTCCTGGAACGGAGGACTCTGGAACCATCAAGGTTGAAGAGCAGGAACAGTGAGTGGGACCATACCCAGAGAAGCAGCAATACCAGAGATGAAGGCAGAGATGATGACATGGAGAGATGGAGCAGCTGAGGATTCTAGACTCATGGAGGGGATATGTGCTGGCATCTGGGGGTAGGGTGTGCCTTTTTGCTGTTTGAATGATTGTATATTCCTCAGTGTTTTGGTGCACATCAAAAAAAACAAAAACATAAAGCAGAGGGAATAGAAGCAAATACTGTTGAATGATGAAGCATGCAGGGGATTGTAATCACTGCAATGAAACAAACTGATGTTCTCCCATGTAAGCGATCATTCAATTCTCAATCAAAACTTTAAAAGAAAAAAAAAGATACAGTTCTTCAATCAGGACAGCATTCTCCCAGCCATGCTTGCAGACATACCTCTCTCCAGTCTGGCCCGTCAGTCATGTGGCCCATTGGTCTCAGCCCTGTTAGAGCAAGTGTTACAAAGCTTTTTTAGCTCTGCTAATAAATGCCCAAAAGGCACTGCACTCTGCCAGTAAGTCTCAGCTGCAAGGCACTCAGCTCGAGTTCCATAGGTTGGCAAATCTACCTCCACAGGCAAATGTCCAGGAGGCTCCCCAACTCCATAAACAGCATTCAGGCCCTAAGTCACTCGGCTCCATGGGCTGAGAAGCCCAGCACTCTAGCTCACACACATTCTGCTGACTTGGCTACCACCATGTCTCACTGTCGCATGCCGTCTCTGGTGTCACTGTTCTGGCTCCTGGATCTAGGCAGTCCAACACAGTGATCTCGGGTTGGCTCGATTCCTGGCTCTTCTTTCTTGATGGTAATGGGATTCTCCCATTTTGAATCTGTGATTGGGATGGCAAAACTGATCAATCCCCACATTAGAGATCCATGTACTTTATGTTCATGATCCTACCCCAAAGGACCATGAGAGTTGATAATTCCTGGTGATTGAAATACTAAAGTTAGAAACAAAGAGGAAGGATCAGTAGTTGGAAAATATGGCCTTGGTGACTAGAAACAATGCTAGAGATCACATGAGAGAATTTTATGAGACCAATGACTTATTCATCACAAATACCTTTTTCTCAACAATATAAAAGGTGACTATACACGTGGACATTGCCAGATGGAATACACAAGAATCAAATTGACTACATCAGTGGAAAGAGATGATGGAGATGCTCAATAACATCAGCTAAAACAAGACTAGTGGGCAACTGTGGAACAGACCACCAATTGTTCATATATACAAATTCAGGCTAAGGCTGAAGAAAATTAAAACAAGTCCATGAGAGCCAAAATATGACCTTGAATGTATCCCACCTGATTTTAGAGACCATCTCAAGAATAGAGTTGATACATTAGACACAAAGTACCCAAAACCAGAAGAGTTGTGGGATGCCATCAAGAACATCATACATGAAGAGAGATGTGACTAGAGTGGAGAGTGAAGCGTCCAGCTGATAAGAAGAGAGGGCATATGTACAAAAACACCCACACTTGCAGATAATACCCACTTGACCTGGTTTCAATGACTGGATGATCAGAGCTCAACCAGAAGAAGAAAGAAGAGGGAAAAAAGAGTAATCTGATACAATTTGATGAACTTGACCTACACCTATGGATGCAGTTGCTCAAAAAAGGGAACAAATCCTTATAGCAAGGATCATTCCC
>NW_006408565.1:13426606-13468016 GCF_000296735.1 Chrysochloris asiatica | reverse complement strand
CTTTCTACTCCCGTAAAGATTTACACCCTCGGAAACCCTGTACAGGGTCGCTATGGGTCGGAACTGACTCGATGGCACTTAACAACAACAACAACCCTGGTGACAAGAGGTATGTCCAGATCCCATCCTCATCCTCATCCAGCACAGATCGTGGCCTCTGAGAAGTCAGAGCCCTGTGGTTGTGAGCCATGCCAACGTGAGATGGGGGCTGACTGTGCTGCCTTGATGCCTGGGTTCAGGTGGGCTCCACACCTACAGAACCTGAAGAGCCATCAGACCAATCCTAGTCTCACAGAAACCCTCACAACCAAACACCCTTTCCTGTGGTCCTAATGGACACTGACGCCAGCCCCATCAAGGGCCTTCTGAACTGAGTGCCCTGAACATAGATAACACCTAGGCCTATAGGAACTCCATCTACGGAGGACCAGGAACTCCACTGTCACATCCCTCCCACATCCACCTCGTGAGCTGCTAAGATGACAGGAGTTTCCCAGGGTTTTCTTCTCTCCAAGTCCAGCAGCTACACAGTTGGGTTTGTTTTTGTTTTCTAGTTTTTCCTTTTGTAGTTTCATTGTTTTTGTTTATTCTTTCTTCTCCTTCTTCTCTTTGAATTTCCTTGAATTTTATCCTTTCTGTTTCTGCTTTTGATTTTCCTTCTTCTGTTTCATGTTATCCTTCTTCTTCTATTTCCTTTTTACTGCTCTCTACTCTCTTTCTCAAAGAGCTCTGGTAGCATAGTGGTTACGAGTCAGGCTGCTAACCTCAAGGTTGGCAGTTTGAAACTACCAGCCATTCCACAGAAGAAAGATGGGGCTTTTTACTCCTGTAAAGATTTATAACCTCGGAAACCCCATGCAGGGTCACTATGAATCGGAACTGACTCCTGGGTACTTAACAACAACAACAACTCTCTTTCTGATTTCTCTTCCCTATCCCTGGATTTTCTGTCTTTGTTTCTTCCGTTTATGTTATCACTTAGTTTTCTGTTTTACAACTCCATTTTCCTGTCCCTCTTTTCTCTTTTTAGTTATTATATATATTTTTTCTAGTTGTTGCCTGTTTTTATTTCTTTTTTCTCCTTTATTATTTTCACTTTTCACTGTTGGTTGCTTATTTGTTTACTCTGTTTTGTTTTCTTGTGTGTGTTAGAGGGGGTGTTTCTACTCTTTCTTCCCTGACAGGAGACTACAACCATGCCTATACAGCTCCACCCACTGGACAAGAGCCAATACTAGCTACTCTACTACCTGATCTATGATAGACAGCAGCCAACACCATCCACACCACCTGAAACGGAGGTGCATGAGCATTGAGCAGATCATGGTGCACACACTTCCATTCTCTAACATACACAGGAGATAGCTGGTGAGAGCCTAAGAACACATCTACATATAATCATCAATTAAATACAAATATGACAATACCACAATGTCCCAAAGGCAAGAGACAATATTAGCTCACAAGGAGCAATGAGAGAGGATGGCTCAAACAAATGACCAAGATGCAGAGTCAGAACATGTTTCTGAGGAAGAAAAGGTAATGGAACTAACTGAAAAAGAAGTCAAAAGAATGTATTTTTAGTACCTTCAAAGGATTGGCAGGAAAGCAAGGAGAACATAGGAAAGAACTTTAGAAGAATTCAGGAAAACACTACAAGAAAAAACAGGCAAAATGAATGCAATTTTTGGAACAATACAAACCTGCAATTAGAAACTCAGAAGACTAATAATATTTCAGAAGTGGACAATACGTTGAGAGGCCAAAGGAGGAGTACATTCGAAGAAATGGAAATCTGAATGAATGAACTTGAATATAAATCTCTCAATACTAGTATGCTAGAACAATCAGGGGAAAAAAGAATGAAAACTCTAAAGAAAATCTAAGAGCAATGTGGGACAAAATGAAGAGAAATAACTTATGGGTGATCAGAATTCCAGAACAGAGAGAGACAAAAAAAAAAAGCAGAGAAAAGTGTGAAGAATTGTTGGAAGAAACCTTTCCTAACATCATGAAAGACAAGAAGGTAAGCACACAAGAAGCTGAACAAACCCAAGACAGGATAGATTCCAAAAGAAAATCATCAAGACATATCATAACCAAACTCTCCAAAACCAAAGACGAGTAAAGAATCCTGAGTGTAGCTCAGGAAAAATGAAAATTACCTACCTAGAAGAACCAATAAGACTAAGCTCTGATTTCCAAGAAGAAACCATGCAGGCAAGAAAGCAATGGGATGACATAAAAAACTGTGAAAGAAAAAAATTGCCAACCAAAAGTCATATATCCAGCAAAACTGTCCCTTAAATACAATAGTTAAGTTAGGACACTTCCAGATATTAAAGAAATTTGTAAAAACCAAAGCAACTTTACAAAAAAAGTATTATAATGTGTTCTTTGGATTAAGAATCAACAACAGCAGACAACAACGTGAGATTGACAACACCACCCAGCACTCAATCCAGGTATTTAAAGTAAAACAAACCTTGTTGTTGTCGTTAGGTGTCATCAACTTGATTCCGACTCATAGTGACCCTATGCAAAACAGAACAAAATACTACCAAGTCCTGTGTCAACCTCACAGTCATTGTTCTGCTTGCACGCATTACTCCCTCTTTTTTGCTGCTCACCCAATTTACCAAGCGTGATGTGTTTTTCCATGAACGGGACCCTCTTGATAACATGTCTGAAGTATGAGAGTTGAGGTCTAGCCATCTTGGCTTCTAAAGAGCATTCTGGTTGTACTTTTGCCAACACAGATTTGTTTGCTCTTTTGGCAGTCCAAGGTATTTTTAATATTCTTCTCCAACACAATAACTCAAATGAATCAGTTCTTCTACAATTTCCCTTATTCGTTCTTCAACCTTCACATGCATATAAAGTTATAGATAATACCATGGCTTGGGTCCGGCAAACCTTCATTCTCAAACTGACATCTTTGTTCAATACTTTAAAGAGGTCTTGTGCAGCAGATCTCCCTAATGCAATACATCATTTGATTTGTTGACTGAAGCTTCCATGAGCATTTAGGGTGAATCCAAGTAAAATGAACTCTTTGACAACTTCAATCTTTTCTCCATTTATCAAGATGTTATTTATTGATCCAGTAGTGAGGATTTTTGTTTTCTTTACATTGAGGTTCAACTTATACCAAAGGCTTTGTTCTTTGTCAGTAAGTATATTAAGTCTTCTTTGCTTTCAGCAAGCAAAATTGTACGATCTGCATGTCGCAGGTTGTTAAAGAATCTTCTTCCAGTCATGATGCCATGGTCTCCTTCATATGATCCAGCTTCTTGGGTTATTAGCTCAGCATACAGGTTGAATAAATCTGGTGAAACAATAAAATCCTGGCGCACTCCTTTCCTGATTTTAAACCATTCAGTGTCCCATTGTTATGTTCAAATGACTGCCTCTTGGTCTATGAACAGGTTCCGCATGAGCACAATTAAGTGTTCTGGAAAAATTATCCTCTGCAATGCCGTCCATAGGAACCCTATAGAGGGTTTTCTAGGAGTAACTGGTGGGTTTGAACTGCCAACCTTGTTGTTTGTAGTCCAGTGCTAATCCTACATTGCCACACCAAGGCATCAAAATAAAAGGAAAATCAGAAAGATTTAGCAAACAACCTAATAGAAATGAAAATGAAAATAGAACTCATAAACAAAATGAACTCAGCTCAGAAAATTATGTGCAACAAAGAAACCAGCAGCACACAAAAGAACACACAACAAAATGACAGCAATCAATTGTACCTTTTGATAATTATACTGAATGCAAATGGATTAAATGCACCAGTCAACAGTCAGATAGTAGAAGACTGGATGGAAACATCCCATTAACAGAAGATTGGTTAAACAAACTGTTATGGGAGAATGGAAAAACAAAGCTCCAGGAACTGATGAAATACAAATTGAAATGTTTCAACAAACTGATGCAGTGCTGGAAGTGCTCACTGGTCTATATCAAGAAATGTGAATGACAGCTACCTAGCCAACCAATGGAAGAGATCTACATATATTTGTGTCCATTGCAAAGAAAGGCGACCCAATGAAATAAGAATTTTTTAAAATTTTTATATAAATAACAAACATTTGGAATTCAGAAATTATCCAACAATATCATTAGCATCCCATGCAAGTAAAATTTCCTGAAGATAATTTTTTTAATGGTTGCAGCAGTACATAGACAGACAGCTACTAGAAATTCAAACCAGATTCAGAAGAGGATGTGGAACTACGGATATCATTGCTGATGTCAGATGGATCTTGCCTGAAAACACAGTACCAGAAAAATGTTTACTTATGCTTTATTGACTATGCAAAGACATTCAACTTGTGTGGATCATAATAAACTATGGATAACATTGCAAAAGATGGGTATTCCAGGACATTTCATTGTGTTCATGAGGAACCTGTAAATATACCAAGAGGCAGTTGTTAAAAAAGAACAAGGAGATACTGAAGAATTTTAAATCAGGAAAGGTATATGCCAAAATTGTATCCTTTCACCATATTTACTCATCTGTATACTGAGCAAATAATCTGAGAAGATGGATTATATGAAGAATAATATAGCATTAGGATTGGAGGAAGACTCATTCACAACCTGTGATATGCAGATGATACAACCTTGCTTGCTGAAAGTGAAGAGGACTTCAAATACTTACTGATGAAGATCAAAGACCACAGTCTTCAGTTTTGGTTGTACCTCATTGTAAAGAAAATAAAAATCCTTGCCATTGGGCCAATAAATAACTTGATAAACAGAGAAAAGATGAGAGTTTGTTAAAGACTTCATTTTGCTTGGATTCACAACATTCTGTCAAGGAATCAAAAGACATATTGCATTAGACAAATCTGTTGCAAAAAACTTCTTGAAAGTGTTAAAGATCAAAGATGTCAGTTTGAAGACTAACGTGTGCCTGACCTAAGCCATGGTATTGTCAATTGCTTTATAGGCATGTGAAAGTTGGAAAATGAATAATGAAGACTATAGATGAACTGATGCATTTGAATTATGATGTTGGTGAAAAATATTAAAAGTACTATGGACTGCCAAAGGAACAAACACATCTCTTTTGGAAGAAGTACAACCAGAATACTCCTTAGAATGAGGATGGCAAGACTTTGTCTCTCATTCTTTGGACATGTTCATACTTGGTAAAATGGAGGGTCAACGAAGTGGAGGAAGATGCCCAACAAGACAGACTGACACGATGGCAGCAACAATTGTCTCTAACATAACAATTGTGAGGATGGCATGTTGTTGTTGTTGTTAAGTGCCGTGGAGTCGGTTCCGACTCATAGCGACCCTACACAGGGTTTCCGAGGCTATAAATCTTTACGGGAGCAGACCGCCTCATCTTTCTCCCGCGGAACCACTGGTAGTTTCGAACTGCTGACCTTGCGGCTTACAGCCCGATTCGTAACCACTACGCTACCAGAGCTCCTTGTGTGAGGATGGCATAGGACTGGGCAATATTTTGTTCTTTTGTGCATAGGATCACTATAGGTCAGAACTGACTCAACAACACCTAACAACAATGACAATTACAAAGGTACCATGTACCATATTTACATTATTAGGCTATCCAATCCCCTTGATGTGCCACAAACACCACCCATTTACTGGTGTGGCACTGTAGGATAAGCAATGGACTGAAAAGTAGGTTTGAACCACCAGGTCGATAGTTCAAAAATCACAAGTTGTTCCTTCGAAGCCCTATACAGGTTCAATATGAATCAGAACCGGCTCAAAGGCACTTAACAACAACATCTTGTCAACACAACACCACCTGATCATTTGGTGGGGCTTACAAAGACTTTGGCTAGAAGGACCATATTAGGTCATTCACTGTACTGCAAACCCAACTGATTTTTTTGGGTTGTTTTCATATGAATTGGTTGAAAGTTTACAGAGCAGACCATCAACTTTACGTTCAACAAACCATACACTTTGTTTCTTTTCAATGATTGCAGTCCCCTCAGTGTAAAATCACTTATCTATGCCACATACTTCCTGTTTTTCTTGTTTCCATTCCTCCTTTTTCCCAATCCTTCAGAGCCTTTTCCTTTTTTTTTTTGACCATTCTATAATGTGCATATCTTATTAGTGTTATTGTTCCCACTACATACCTATCTATTGCGTGACTGAAAATTGAAGCATGGGGTGAGGTGAGTTCAGTTCTAGACCTGAAGAGTAGCCAAAGTCCACAGTCTCGGCTTCCACCAGTCTCTTTCTGACCAGAAAAGTGGTCATTTTTATGCTTTTGAGTTTTGTCAAAAAGAAGGGAGGTTGTTTTGTTTTTGTTCCACAAAAGAAATTTGAAGCTATCTTGGACTGGTAACAACTGCAGAGAGTCAGACTTGGCCTAAGGCAGCATTTTAGCAGGTGAAGTACTGAGCACATGACCCTCTGAGCCCAGCTGGAGTAGAGGTATGCTGCCACTCTAGACGGGCCACTGTCATGGGTCAGAGGTGAGTTTCCCAGGACATCTCACCCTGTCTTGTCTTCCCTTGGCCCGGTGGGGGATGGAGAGTGTCCCAGTAGGTCTCCCCATCCTAGTACCTTGAGTGTTTCTCTGTATCTGAGTTGGCACTTTCCCACGTCCTCTCCACAGGTTCTGGAGCCATCGTCGCTGCCATCGTAGTGGTTGTCATCATCATCTTCACCGTGGTTCTTATCCTGCTGAAGATGTACAACAGGTATGGGATGCCCTGGGCTTTGGGATGGTTTGGTCCCCTCAGCAAAGTCAGAATAAACAAGGACTAACATTTGTGAGTGCCAACAGTGTGCCCAGTAGTTTCCATGAGTCCATCATCAAATGCGCTAATCCTTTGGAGATCCTTTGTTGACCTCTGTTCTACTGGAAGAACTTCAGAATGACCAGATGTTTTTGTACCTAGAAAAATGCTTTAAAAATATAATAATGACTTTGAACACGATACTGAATGCTTGTATATAATTGAGACATAATATAGGGATGTTTCAGCTCTCTTCTCTGAAAGGCCCTCTTCTGGGTCCTGTCACATAAGTAGTCTAGGTGCCACATACTGGAAGGCGTATATTCCCTGACTCCACACTTGGGGACCAGATAAAGAAAAATACAATAATGTTATTTGACCACGTGAAGATGAATTAATTAATTTTTATGACTAGGCATCAAAAAGTTTGTGGAAAATTCCAGTACCTTTTAATTCCATTTTCCACAAACTTTTTGCAGCCCCTTCATATGTTATCACTTCCACTTTGCTAAAAGGTTACTATTTTGAGAGAACAAATCAAAATAATAAGACTATAATTACAACCACATCAAA
This sequence comes from Chrysochloris asiatica, assembly GCF_000296735.1. Taxonomy (NCBI): domain Eukaryota; kingdom Metazoa; phylum Chordata; class Mammalia; order Afrosoricida; family Chrysochloridae; genus Chrysochloris; species Chrysochloris asiatica. The sequence continues at coordinate 13,460,700 of NW_006408565.1, read as the reverse complement.
GACAAGCAGCTGTTAAAAATACAGAGATATAATTGAAGTGCATTTACTGATGAGGAAAACTATTTACAATACATTGTCAAAATTGACAAAACTATGTACATTATAATCACATACATGGGTTACATATACCAATTGTTATTGTTGTTGTTAAGTGCCATTGAGTCTTTTCTGACTTGTAGTGACCCAGTATAGGATTTCCAATGAGTGGCTGGTGAGTTTGAATTACCGACCTTGCAGTTCAAACTGATTTTGCAGTCCAGTGCTTACCCCACAACACCACATTCATACCCAAGGAAAAATGAGAGATACACAGTGGAGGTGGGATTGTGAGCTGTTTTTTGTGGGAAGGAGGAATAGTGTCTGTCTTTGAGTACTAGTGTTGTGGATTGAATGGTGTCCCCCAAAAAATCTATGTTGTCATTCCTAACCTATGTACCTATGGTTATAATCCCATTTGGCAGTGGGTTGTCTTTGTTATATTAATGAGTCAGGATTAGTAGAGAGGAGTCCTGGTGTGGCGCTGTGGGTTAATGCAAGGCTGTGGACTGCGAGATTGGTTTGAACTAGAAAGTTGGTGGTTCAAGCTCACCAGCCACTCCTTAGAAACTCTATGGTGGTGGTGATGGTGGTATGCATGGAGTCAGTTCCAACTCATAGCGACCCTGTACAGGTATTCTGAGGCTGTAAAGCTTCACGGGAGCAGAAAGCCTCATCTTTCTCCTGTGGAACTGCTGGTAATTTCAAACTGCTGACTTTGAAGTTAGCAGCCCAACTCGTAACTACTACGCTACCAGACTGCTTGGAAACCCTATACAGGGTCACTATGAGATAGAACCAACTTGACGGCACTTAATAACAAGAACATGTCTTGAGTTCATCTCTTTTGCAATATACTCATAAGAGATTAAAAAGCAAGGAGAGATGAGAGAAGCTAGATGCTGAAGTACCTGGGACTCCCCAAGGAATCAGGAAGCACGCCAAAGAGACAAAGACTTTCCCCCAGAGCCAACAGAGAGAGAACCAGGACCCTGATTTTGGATTTCTAGACTCCTAAACTGTGAGAAAATAAATTTCTGTTTGTTAAAGCATCTCACGTGTGGTATTTCTGTTACAACAGTACAAAATATGTAAGACAAGTTAGTAACCATGCATTGCTTTTCTAATACTATTAGTACATGTAACTAACTTAGTGTTTTCTTACCATGTGCCAGACATGGTTCTATGCTGTTTACATGTATTAAATCATTTCATCCTCACAGCAACTCCACACAGTAGTTGCTATTATGATCCCCAATTTTATAGGTAGGGAAGCTAAGACGTAGAAGGACTGAATAACATGCCCGAGGTTACCCATAACCCATTGCTGTTGAGTCAGTTCAGTGTAGAACTGCCCCATAGGGTTTCCAAGGCAGTACTCTTTTTGGAAGCAGGCTGCCACCTTTTTCTCCAATGACACAGCTGCTAACCATTTGTCACCAGGACTCCTTGTACCCAAGGTTACTCAAGCCTGATTGGCAACCTTGGAATTCAAATCTAGCCTGTATAGTTTGAAAGTGAATATTCTCACCATTATATGTAATTATAATAATAACGTTGTTGTTGTTAGGTACCATTGAGTCAATTCGGACTCATAGCAACCCTATGCACAACAGAACGAAATACTGCCTGGTCCCGCGCCATCCTAACAATTGTTGTCACGTTAGAGCCATTGTTGCTAGCCTTGTGTTAATTCATCTTGTTGAGGTCTTCCTCTTTTTCACTGACCTACATTACCAAGCATGATGTCCTTCTGCAGGGACTGGTCCCTCCTGATAACAAGTCCAAATATGAGAGATGAAGTCTCATCATTCTGGCTTCCAAGGAGCATTCTGGCTACACTTCTGCCAACAGAGCTTTGTTGTTCTTCAAGAAGTTCATGGTATTTTTACTATTCTCCTCCAACACCAAAACTCAAATGCATCAATTCTTCTACGGTCTGCTTTATTCATTGCCCAACTTTCACATGTATATGAGGTTATTGAAAATACCATAACTTGAGTCAAGCACACCTTAGTCCTCAAACTGACATCTTTGCTCTTTAACACTTTAAAGAGGTCTTGTGTAGCAGATTTGTCTAATGCAATATGTCATTTGATTTCTTGACTGCTGTTTCCATGAATGTTGATAGTAGACCCAAGCAAAACGAAGTATTTAACAACTTCAATCTTTTCTCCATTTATCATGATGTTATTTATTGGTCGAGTGTTGAGGATTTTTGTTTTCTTTACATTGAGATACAACCCATATTGAAGGCTGTAGCCTTTGATCTTCATCAGTAAGTATTTTAAGTCCTGTTCACTTTCAGCAAGCGAAGGTGTATCATCTGCATATCACAGGTTATGAATGAGTCTTCCTCCAATCCTAATGCTACATTATTCTTCATAGAATCCAGCTTCTCAGATTATTTACTCAGTTTACAGATTGAATAAGTATGGTGAAAGAAAACAACACTGGCACACACCTTTCCTGATTTTAAACCATTCAGTGTCCCCTTGTTTGTTCAAATGACTGCCTCTTGGTCTATGTGCATATTTACTCTCATTCCCCCTCCGTCTTTGCTGGAACTCTGAGCCTCTTCTCGCATCACCCTGTTTTCACTGATGTCAGGGCTAGGAATGAAAAGACCTGGCTTCAGTCTTTGCAATATCACAAGCAGCCAAATCAATTAGTCTCTCTGGGACTGATCTTTTCATCTTTAACACAGAAACGTCTCAGAGTGTGATATTTGCACTATGGTTACATTGAAGACTGTCTTTTTTTCTTAAGGCTATTTAGAGATGAAGTGATATGATGACTACAACTAACTCACCAATGGTTTGCAATTTGAAAAAAAAAAAACATTGTGCATGTATGTATGTGTGTGTGTGTGTGTGTGTTTAAACAGGGAGAGGGAGAGATAAGGAGAGCAAATAAGGCAAAATATTACCATTTGGTGAATCTAGGTGAAGGGTATTCAGGTGTTCATTGTGCTACTCATGCAACTTTTGTGAAGATTGGAAATGTTATAAAAAGATTTATGATGTGCCAACAAGGTGAGATATATAATAGATATTAGAATTAAATTTTGTTCTTTGTCACTTAATTTTGTGGTACATGAAATGAAAAGTGAGATGTACATTTTACATGCATTCTCTTCTTCACCATGTAAAATGTTCTTAGAATTGTCTAACAAATTTTAGCCATGTAATGGGTCTGTACGTTTATTTCACATTATAACTTTGGACAGAAAAAATGTAAGTATCTTCATTTTGTCTGTAATCCAGTCACCTCTCTGGCACCTGATTCATTAGTTAATAGAATAATGTTAAATATCCAACCTAGGTTAAACACAACATTGAAGCATCACATTAGCTGATGGCTAAGGTCCTTTCTGGTAGCGTAGTGGTTACGAATCGGGCTGCGAACCTTAAGGTCAGCAGTTCGAAACTACCAGGCGCTCCACGGGAGAAAGATGAGGCTTTCTACTCCCGTAAGGATTTACACCCTCGGAAACCCTGTACAGGGTCGCTATGGGTCGGAACCGACTCGACGGCACTTAACAACAACAACAACAAGGTCCTTTCCAGTTGTGAAATTCTGTCATCATTGGTGATGGCTGTTGTTAAATGCCGTTGAGTCGCTTCTGACTAATAGCGACCCTGGATAGGATTTCCGAGGAGTGACTCATGAGCTTGAACCGCTGACATTGTGGTTCACACAGACCTTGCAGTTCAGTGCATTTACTTGCAGCACCACACCAGGATTGGCAATTAAGCAATGTAATATAGTAATGATGCATATTAATCTCTTCATCAGAACCATAATCCCAGAGTCCATTCTCCACAGCATATGAGGGCTAAGATTCAACCTATTGTATGTATCTCTTTACAGGAGAATGAGGACCAGGAGGGAGCTGGAACCCAAGGGCCCCAAGCCAGCTTCCCCTTCGGCCCTGGGCCCGAGCAGCAACAACAGTCAACAGCCTACAACTGTGACCTTCACCCCTGTTGACGTCCACATGGAGAACCGGTGACCCCCACCTTGCGCTCTCACAGCCATCATTCAAAGAGCCTTCTCCAGAGTCAAGACCAAGAAGCCCATTTCTCCTCTGGCAGCTTCACTATGAGCTCTTCCAGTCAGGTTGACAGAAGAATCTTTCATGCAATTCCTGATGCTTCATGCAATCCCAACCCCATCCTGGTCTGCCCCCCTAACTTTGCCCATGTACCTGTTTCCACCCTACCAAAAAGCTGTAGGACCTTCTGTTGTCATCTGATGAGGTAGAGCTATGTTGGGAATCCATTGGTGTGGGTTTGGCTCTCTCTTCCTCCAAACACTATTACTAGACAGACTGAGTCCTTCTGATCAAAAGTCAGCTGTCAAGGCATGCTTCTGAAATCTCACAGCAGGGTCCACCACTAGGGTCATCTCAGAGGCGATGCCAAATTCACAGCTCTGTGGAACAACACATTCAATCCCATCATCAGGCACAGGGGAACTAACTTGGACCAATCAGAAAACCACCTTTTCCCAGTACTAGATGACCATTAGCTAGTTCCTGACTATTGGCCAGAATGTTTCCCTCTTTAAAAAAGTTGCAAGAAAGCCTGAATTCTTCTCAAGAGGTTTCTGTTTCATTAGCAAAGAATCAGAATGGAAGGAATCATGACCTTGAGGAATAATAGCCTTTAGGTTGAGCTGGCTACAGTGTCCATGGGCCTGGGGCCGCCTTGCTGGCTGGCCAGGGCTGTCAGCAAACCTGACCCAGTCTCATTTCTTGGTTACAAGTATTTAATTCCAAGCAACCCTGACACTGTGAACACCTTTCCTCCATAGACCAGTATTTGGAGATGGATTAGATTACAACTTTGTTGGTTAACTTGTCCTTCCAGGTCACCTTGCAGAGATTCAAGGAATATTGAAAGTATCAGACAATATTCACAAACCATTTTTCTGTATAGAGCTGATTTCTTTGATTCTTGTAACCGAGAGCATTTAATCTATTTACATTCAGTGTAATTATTGATAGGTATTTCCCTACTTAGAGGGAAAAACATTTGGAAATAGGAAGACCTGTCTTCTAAGCCCCTCTTCTATCTGTGTGACCCTGGGAAAATGATCAACCTTTCCCTCCTCAGTTTCCTAATCCATGAAGTGGGAATGATAACGCCTGCTTCACTCAGTTATAACAAAGTCTTAGTAAAACACCTTACATAGTGCTTAGCCCCTGTGGTTGCTATCCGCTATTGAGTTAATTTCTACTCATATTGGCCCTATAGGATTCTCCAGGCTGTAATCTTTACAGGAAGGTCCCTGGTGGAGCAGTGGCTAAGTGCTTAACCCCTAACCAAACCCACCAGCCAGAGAAAGGTGTGACTGTCTGCTTCCATAGAGACCACAGCCCTGGAAACCATAGGGACAGTTCTGCCCTGTCCTGTAGAGTCACTGTGAGTCCGAATTCACTGGATTACACCCAACAACAATCTCTACAGAAACAGATGGTCAGGTCTTTTCTCCTGAGGAGTGGCTGGTGGGTTTGAACCATCCACCTTTCAGTTAGAATCGAGAGCACTTAACCATTGCGTTGCCAGGGCTCCTTTGCTATATGCACACTAAAGGGCAGCCGGCAGTATCCTGAAGTCAGAATGTGTCTTACAATTGATGGGTGGTCCGTTAATGACATTTTAAAATCAATTGTGCATCTTACAATTGATGGCATCTTAGAAACAAGGTAGTAAATCCTTATTCTGTTTCAGAAAGTGACATGTTCTCTGCCTTTTAACCTCAGATTCTGGGCATCTCTCCCTTTTGGGATTGGAAATCCCTTTTGAGGGGAAATTGAGGCTCAGGAAGGAAAGGGGACTTAGCCAGGGTCACACAGCTCATGTCACCCCACTATAAAAATATTTAACTATTCTAGAAAAATATTGGCAAATTCTTCCTCCCCAATCACCTCTTCTTACTATGTTTAATTATCCATCAAGTGTCAATCACTTTGCAAGGTGCTTTTTTTCACCGGAATGATCTCATAGGATTTCATTTTCCCAATAGCCATGGGAAATGGCCCTTTTGCAAATACGAAATTGGGACTCAAGCAGAAAGGCGCTTGCCCAAAGTCCCACAGCTAGTGAGTTGCAAAGTCGTGACTCAAAATCAGAACACTCTGCCTCCAAAGGTCAACTTTTTGTTACATTTTGCTGTCAGCCTGGCAGACAAGCAGGATTCTTTTGTGGGCTGAGCCAGAGGAGGGCAGGCTTGTCACAGTGTCTGAGGGCAGGTTAGGTGCCTACTTGCAGGCTGAAAGTGAGAGCAAAGCCACTTTGCTGGTCTCCTTTGCACTTCCACGATTGCAGCCAAGAGAGTTTTTTCTAAATTCTTGAAGGATTCTTGCCTGCTTCAATCACCCTACCACTTAGGCCCAAGAAGCAAAAGTAGGAACAACATCTATCTAAACAGACGTGCTCCCCTAAGTATATTCTGCTTAAAGAAAAAAATCATTGCTTAGAAAGTTCTACCCCAAAACCCAAATTCTTCTGCCCACAGTAGAATCTTCCTTGGTTATCCTTTAATAGAATGTTCTTCAAGTAAATGAAGGGTTGAAATTAGAGGAAAAAACGGGGAAGTGGAGTATCAAAGTGGAGACAGAGTAAAAGGTTTAGTGCCTTGTTTTTAACTAATGAAGATAAACTCAATAAACATCTTTTCAGGGCTCCTATGTGCAAATTGAGGTGCTACTAAACACATTAAATAAGACATGGTCCCTGCCCCCAAGCAGTCTGCAGCTGGTCTCGTGTGGCAGGGATCTTACAACGCAGTTATGTATTTTGTTTCTGATAACGTGCCTTTCTTACCTGAGCAGAAGCTGCCTTATTTGGCCACTGAATCAATAAAAGATATTAAACGCTTAAGGAAAAATGTTTTTAAAATAAAAATGTTTCAATCACACATTTGTGGAGTTGATTTCAATTAAGATTAGAGCTAATCTTTTCTTTCTTTCTTCTTTTAACTTTTTATTGTAAGTTGAGTGAAGGTTTTCATTGCAGATCATCAGTTTTACATTCAACAAACCATACACTCTGCTTCATTACATGGCTGCAATCGCCTCCACATACTAACAGTTAACAGCATTAGCATTTACCTCTAGTCACTTTAACTGTTGCCTTCCTCCCTGTGTTTCCTGGTGTCTTCATCTTTCCTCTGCTAACCTCCCTCTTGTTGTATATTGCCTGTCTTGTCACCATGTTACACGGGTCTACCCTCTAGACGGTGAATAATTTTTCCTTCCCATACCTCTCCATGTAACCATCATAGATTTTTTTCTTTAACAAGAAAACTTTCTACAATGTTTGTCTTTTTGTGATTGACTAATTTCACTCAGCGTAATGTCCTCCAAGTTCAACCATGTTGTGAGGTGTTTCACAGATTCAGCATTATTCTGCAACGTTTTCTAGTATTCCATTGTGTGTATATACCAATTTCTTTAACTATTCTTCTACTGATGGGTATTTCGACTGTCTCCATCTTTTTGATATGTCTCTTGCAGACAGTATAATGAAGGATCCTGTTTTCTTATCCATTTTGCTTTTTATGTCTCTTAACTGGAACATTTAATCCATTTACATTCAGTGTAACTATCAATAGGTATGAATTGATTGTTGCTGTTTTTCTGTATGTGTTTTTTGTGGTGCTGTTGGAGTCTTTGTTCCACATAATTTTCTATGTTGAGTTCATTTTATTTTTGGGTTTTATTGTTATTTTCATTTCTGTTGTGCTAAAGTTACTAAATCTTTTTTATTTTCCTCTTATTTTAATGGGCAGGTGTGTTTTCTTTGAGGTTACCCTGTAATTGATTCATTTTTTTCCTGCTTAAAACAGTCTGTTTTATCTTGAAATCTACTTGACTTCCTCACCATTTGGAAGTTCTGTTCTACACTACTCCCTCTTTTTGCTTTGTAGTTGAATTCATTATACATTGTTATCTCTGGTTCCCTATGTTCAGTCTTGTAGGTGTGTTTTATTTTAAATCCTTATATATCTGGATTGATTTCTGGGTGGTGTTTGTAAAGTTGGTCTGGTCATTATAAATTCCTTTAATTTCTGTTTTTCAGGAGCTATCCTAATTTCATCGTCATATTTGAGGGACAGCTTTGTTGGGTATATGATTCTTGGTTGGCAATCTTTTTCTTTCAGAGTTTTGGATATGTCATCCATTGCCTTCTTGCCTGCCTGGTTTCTGCTGAGAAATTAGAGCTTTGTCTTATTGATTCTCCTTTGTAGGGAGCTTTTTGTTTTTCCCAAAGTTTTCTCAGGATTCTTTCCATGTCTTCGATTTTGGAAACTTTGATTATGATATTCTTGGTGATTTTCTGTTGGGATCTATCCTGTTTTGGGTTTGCTTAGCTCCTTATATGCTTATCTTCTCATCTTCCATGATATTAGGTAAGTTTTCTTCCAACAACTCTTCAACAATTTTCTCTGTGCTTGTCTCTTCCATTCTGGAATTCCAATCACCCATAAGTTATTCCTCTTCATGGTGTCCCACATGACTCTTAGGCTTTCTCTGGATTTTTTTTTTTCTGCTTGTTTTTCGGCTTAGTCTGACATCTTGCTGAAAGTCCCACGCTAACCTTTTTCATAAACTTCCTTTCCCTACTGGAAAGGCTGAGCCCTTTTGAGCATTACATTATCACTTCTAAAGACTAATCTAAAAAAAAAAAAAAAAAGGTGGGCTGCCATCAACAGGCTTTACTATGAGTTAGAAAACTTGGTGACTTGCTCTAATAAAAGGAATTCCATTTCACAGTCTACAGTTTAATGATCAAGGTGCTGAGATGTCAAAGTTTAGGGAACTCAGGAGTGTAGAAGGTGTTAGAATGAAACCCAAAGCATGTATAATGGCAACTATCATAAACTAAGCTCCTCCCTGGTGTTATACTGTAGGAAAAGCACTTGATTACAAACCACATGGTCAACAGTTCAAACCTACCAGCTGCCTCTTGGAAACCCTGTACAAGGTCACTATAAGTCAGAACCAACTCAACGGCACTTGACAACAACAACAACAAGCTCCTACAATGTGCCCAACATATGATGGGACCTTTATACTCATAAACTCTTTTAACTCTTACAACTTTCATATGTAAGAGCTCTTATCATCTCTAATTTTGTGAAAGAGGATATATGCTCAGGGAAGTCACTTTGTCTTCCAGGTTCAACCATGTCCTCAAGGTTCAACCATGTTGTGAGGTCCTCCAGGTTTAACCATGTTGGATGATGCAATGGACATTTGTCATTCTTTAAGTGACCCTGCCCCTGTTTAGGGAATCCTCTATTTTAAAAAGCGAAACCACCTACTTCTATAAAAGCTTTTTTTTTTTAAGGCAGAAACTCACTTTCACAGAGTCCCTTGCAACTAGGACAAGAGTATATGAAGCAGGCTCTGCAATGGAGTTTGAATCCAGAAGCTGGTAACTAAAGGGGCAGGAACTGTGTAGAATCTATTCTGGTGGCAGGTGTTGGCACCTTCTTTTAAGAGGCAGCAACATCAGGGGTTCTGGTAGCAGTGGTAGGGTCAGTAGGTGTCCAGAAGCTACTGTCCAAGGACTTGACTATATAAGCTATGCCCAAACAATAGCAGCAATGAAATTTGATATGGCAGCATAGCACTGAGATTAACTCTGCCCTCTTGCATCTAAGTGTGACTATGGGGACCATGTTCATAATCACTCACCTGGAAAGCGCTGGCACTGCTATCTAGTTCTCCAATGTTCCAGGTAGGGCTAAGAAGTCAAGGATGTCAGAGTGCTGTGAAATCACAGAGGAGTAGAGTAGCCTCCAACTATGTATCCCAGAGATTTTATGAATGTATCTTTGTGAATGTAATTGAGGAGGGAGTTCAAAAAAGCAATGAAGAATTGGTAGTAATTTTTAATCATAGTTTTTAGTGGTTGGTTGGTTGTTTTTTGTCTTTTATTGAAGTACAGCATACACACACACGTGTGTGTGTGTGTGTGTGTGCACTCAGCTCAATGAATTTTGTTTGTTTGTTTGTTTGTTTTTATTGTAAATTGAGTGAAAGTTTACAGGGCATATCATCAGTTTTACATTAAAAAAATCATATACTTTGTTTCATTACAATGATTATAATCCCCTCCATGTACCATCAGTTAACAGTATTTCTCTCTATTCATTTTAGCTCTTTTTTTTTTCTCCTTTAAACACTTAAGCATATGTAATAATTTACACCAGCAAAGGGCACATTCTGCAAGCCTGCCTCCTAGCTGCCAGCTCTCAGTCCCTCTCTAGAGTCCTCAGCTGCTCCCTCTCTCCATGTCCCCATCTCTGCCTCCATCTCTGGTGTCGCTGTTTCTCTGGATAAGGTACCGCTTTCTGCTTGTGCTCTTCTCCCTTGATGGTCCTTGTTGTTGTTAAGTACGGTCGAGTTGATTCTGACCCATAGCGACCTTATAAAGGGTTTCCAAGGAGCAGCTGGTGAGTTCGAACCATCAACCTTGCAGTTCAAACTGCTTTGCAGTCTGGTGCATTAACTAACTCACAGCACCACACCAGGACTCCTAGGGTCCTCTTTTTCCAGACTGTAAGATTAACTACTCCCCCGTTTTTGTTACAAAACTTCTACCTTTTCAATTGTGACAGTCACAATTAGTCATGATAACAATTACTCACTATTGAATCATAAGAATCTTATCCCCATCTCTTTTTACCAGACCCATCTAGATAAGATGAAAACTATTCAGTGGGGACTCTATCTTCCCCCCCACACTCTTAACTAAACTCCCTCTTGAAACCTTGTAAGCCAGTCACTTGTCGAGCCTTTATTTGCCCCTCATTTTAGGTAGCCAGTGTGTAAGTTGCCCGTTCCTAATACAGAGGGGATAGCATTGATACTTGATGTGAAGACTCATTCCCTCTTTGCTGGTATTTGAGTTACTACCTCCATGAATATAGGTCAAGTTCATCAAGATGTAGCAATTTATCAATGAATTTTTACAAACTAAGTACACTCACATAACTGGCATAAAGATCAAGAAATAAAACATTACTGGGGAAAAAAAAACAAAAAACAAAACATTACTGGTACCCCAGAAGCCTCCCTTTGCCTGCCCCTATTCTACTTACCTCCCACAAATGGCAACCACTCTCCTGACTTCCAACATCCAACAATGCTGTTTGTTTTTGAACCTTTGTAAAGAGAATAATGTAGTGTGTACTTTTTTTTTTTATGGCTGCGTTTACACAACATTGTGGTTTTAATCCTTGTTCCTATTAAGACATGTAGTTGAAGATCATTTATTCTCATTCTAGTGATCATATTTCATTATGTGGCTATAACCACATTTTCTTTGTCCGTTCTACGTTTGGTTTTCTTAAAAGTTGTTTCCATTTGAGGTCTATAAGAAATAGTGCAACAATGAACATTTTGGTAGCTACATAGGTAGGTAAGTAGACAGGTAGGTTGTTGTTGTTGTTATGTGCCGTTGAGTCAGTTCCGACTCATAGCGACCCCGTACAGGGTTTCCGAGGCTGTAAATCTTTACAAGAGCAGACAGCCTCATCTTTCTCCCGTGGAACAACTGGTAGTTTCGAACTGCTGACCTTGTGGTTCGCAGCCCAATTTGTAATCACTATGCTACCAGAGCTCCTTAGGTAGGTAGATAGATAATTTTATTTCTTCCTTTCCAATGTGGATGGTTTCCATTTATTATTTATTTTCCTAACTGTTCTGACTAGAACCTTCTAGTACAGTATTGAATAGACTTGGTGAGAGTGGGCATCTTTGTCGTCTTTTTTGCTCTTAAAGGAAAACATCCAGTCTTTCACCTTTAAGTATGGAGTTAGATGTGGGTTCTTCCTGTTGTTGTCATTATTAAGTGCCATTGAGTCAGTTCCGACTCATAATGACCCTATATAGAATTTCTGAGGAGTGACTCATGAGTTTGAACCACCAACCTTGTGATTCAAACGACCTTGCGAGTCAGTGTATTTTCCTTCCCAGGTGCTCTTTATTAGATTGACAACGTTTATTTCTGTTGTACTTTGTTGAGTGCTTTTGTTTGGTTTTCCATAAAATGACATTGGATTGTGTCAAATACTTTTTCTGTATCTGTTGAGATGATGAATAAATTTTTTTCCTTTATTTTATGAGCAAGGTATTCATACTTAATTTTAATGTTAAATCAACATTGCATTCCTGGGATAGATCACATTTTGCCCCTAGTGTAAAATCCCATTTATATACGGCTGGACTCTGTTTGCTATTATTTTGTTGAGGATTTTTGCTTCTATACATACATAAGCAATACTGGTCCATAGGTTTCCAGTGTTAAGTGTTGTCGAGTCAGTTCCGATTCATAACAACCCTGTACAGGATTTCTGAGGAGTGGCTCGTGAGTGGACTTGGTGTCAAAGTCATTTTAAGCTGGGATGTATTCACTCCTCTTTTTTGGAAAAGTTTGTGAAGGATTGGTATTAATTCTTCCTTAAACATTTAGTAGAATTTGCCAGTTAACCCAACCAAGTCTTAGCTTTCCTTCATGGGAAGATTTGCTTATGATTATTACTAATTCAATGTCTTCTTATTTTCTATATCTTCTTCAATTGAGTCAATTCTGTTAGTCTGTGTCTTCCTAGGAATTTGTCTGTTTCATCTAGGTTAGCTAATTTGTTGGCCTACAATTTTTCATAGTTCTTACTTACAATCCTTTTTATTTCTTTTTGAAAAATTGGTAATTTGAACATTTAAAATTTTTTATCTTGTAACTGTTGTTGAGAATATATACAGCAAAAGACACACCAAGGTAAATTTGTGTCTCAGTCTTCTCGTTTTATTGATCAGTCCAGCTAGAGGTTTGTCAGGGTTTTAATCTTTTCAAATAAACAACTTTTGTTTCGTTAATCTTCTCTATTGTTTTTCTACTCTGTAGCTTTCTTTTTTTTTAACTCTTTTTTCATGAACTTAAGTTTTTTATCTGAATGTGGATTAATCGAGATTTTCATTTGTAGTTAATGCTTTTTGTATCCTTTTTTAAGAAATCTTTGCCTGCCTCAAGGTCATAACGATTTTCTCTTATGTTTTCCAAAAGTCTTGGTTCACTTTTTACATTTAGATATATATGAAATGAATTGAATGATTATGTATGTGTGGTGGAGTCCTAGTATGGCGTTGTAGGATAAGCACTAGAATGTTAACTGCGTAGCCAGTGATTCAAACCCACCAGCTGCTCCTTGGAAACCTTAGACAGTGTCACTTAGCATCAACAAACAACATATGTGCGAGGTAGGGTCCAAGAGACTTTTGTTCCATATACAGAGTCAATTTCCCCAGTACCATTTTTAATTTTTTTAGAAGATCATCCTTTCTTCCTTGTACTATAGTGTTACCTTCATCATAAATTCAGTTTTTATATGTGCATGCGTGTGGTTTGGGTAGGAATTTCATAGGTGGAAATGGGGGCAAAGACAGATCAGGTGGGAGAGAAAGCATTGGAGCCATTGAAAATGTTCAGCTCACTTGTTTCTTCTTTCTGTTTTGCCTACCTAAGAGCATGCCAGGCACGAGAAATACAGTGGGCAACAACATAGATGTGACCCCTGACCTCACAGAACATGTTGTTGTTGTTGTTGTCAGGTGCCATCGAGTGGGAACCGACTCATAGCGACCCCATGCACAGCAGAACGAAACAATGCTCGATCCTGGGCCAACCTCACCACCGCTGCCACCCCCGAGTCCATCAATGATGCCACCTGGCCGATCCATCTCGTTGGAGGTCTTCCTCTTTTTCTCTGACCCTCCACCCTACCCAGCATGACATCCTTCTCCAACGATTGTTTCCTCCGGACTACATGTCCAAAGTAGGAGAGACGAAGCTTAGCCATCCTGGCCTCCAAGGAGCACTCTGGTTGCACTTCTTCCAAAACAGATCTATTGGTTTTTTTGGCAGTCCATGGCACCCTCAGTATTCTCCTCCAACACCACAACTCAAAGGCATCAATTCTTCTACGATCCTCCTTATTCACTGTCCAGCTTTCGCATCCATATGAGGCTATTGAAAACACAATGGCCTGGGTCAGGCGCACCCTAGTCCTCAAGCTGACATCTCTGCTCTTCAATACTTTAAAAAGTTCCTGCGCAGCAGATTTACCCAGTGCAATACGTCGTCTGATCTCTTGACTGCTACTTCCGCGAGTGTTGATAGTTGATCCAAGAAGAATGAAGTCCTTGACAACTTCAATCTTTTCACAGAACATATGTTACCAGAAAAGACAGACAACAACAAAATTACAATTCCTTTTGTAATAAGAAGTTCTGGGTGCTAGGTAAGGCTCTTGCTAGGACTCCTAGTTACCTAGAGATTGATGGGTAGGGAGGAGGCACTGGTGAAGACTCCCCAGAAGAAATAACACCAAATCAAAAAGTGAAAGATGGGAGGAGAGGAAGACCAATAACGAAGAGTGCTCTGCAGCAGAAAGACGCTTCAGTTCAGTACATGTCCTAGAAAGTCGAGGAAGATGTGCTGGGAAGGGAAGAAGAGATTCCAGTATGAAAGATTTTCACAGCAAGGCTATTTAAGAGCAATGAGGAACCCCTGAAGATGCTGAAGCACGCAAGTGACAAGATTTGATTTGTGCTTTAAAAAGATTAGCCCTGCTACAATGTGCAGAATGGGTTGGTGTGGGCGAGAATGGAGGCTGGGAGAACAATTTCAAGCCTATTGCACAAAGTAACAGACATGTCTGTGTAGCTGTTCGTTTTTAAATGCCTTTTCCAAATACTGCAGCCCTCTAATTGCTGTTGTTCTTTTCCTTTTTATCTTGTAAGCTGCTATTTGTGGGCGAGCAGTAACCTAACAAAAATGTCCTCAGGAGTAGTCTCAGGCCCACTGGTTGGGAGCACACAGCAGGGTCATTGTCTCAGCTCTGTAGCCCTTTGTCATAAGACATCCATTTGCTTCACAGAAAAGTTCCTGGCAAGAAAGCAAAGTGCTGTGGCTCAGCAGATACTACTGTCTTGCAAGCTGACAGTCTGTCCATATATGGGAGAAGCAGGTAGAAGAAGACTGACCCTCAGGTCTCTGATGATATGAAATCCTCTTTGTCTGATTACAGATCAGGTATACTCAGGGAGGGTCCCTTATCAACCCAGATTCATCTCTTGAATGAATTTTCTCTGGATTCTCCAGGGCTCTTGAAGGGTGCTGAAGTGCCTTGATTGATCTCTGAGAAACAGAACCACCAATCCAGTCAGTTTCCAGATTTCCAGTTCTTGCTTGGGAGAACCTAGGAGTAAAAGGAACAAAAATGATTCATCCATGAGTACTGAATTGAAGAATCTGTGAATTGGACAGTTTGTTTGAATAGTAAAGAACAGAAAAGGAGACGAGGGTAGTGGTCATCTTGTTTTGTTTGCCACTCCCCATCCCTCACTCCAGCCCCTCCCCAGTGTATATTTCTACCAGTCTCATCCATTCAAAGCACACTCTCATCTTGCTCTTGTACAGGCCACTCTTGTTTTATAATTTTTCCACTTCACCTTCCATTCATGGATTCCATGGCTAAGCTCTTGGCTGCTAACCAGAAGGTTTATGGTTGAAACTCTCTAGCTGTTGCATGGGAAAAGATGTAACAGTTTGCTCCCATAAAAATGTACAACACTTACAAGAATAAGCAAGTTGTTCACCTGGACATCAAGGCAAACCATCAAGGTTCAGGATAAATTCCCTTCCAAGAATGAAACTCAAAGGGAGCACATGAGTGGTAGTGGGCGAAAGGCAGTAATGAAGACATGAACTGAGTCCAACCATGTTCCATAGACTTCTTTTGACCTTGAGATGAGTGAGAGAAGAGGAAGAGCTGGTTGGTTTGGGGAAGACTCAGGAACTCCAGAGCCCGTCGACACTGACCTAGCCACTGGAGGCTGCAGCTGAGAGTTAAGCATCTAGCTGATATGAAGTGGGGAGAGGTGCACAAGAACACCCAAACTTGCAGATTTGACCCAGCTTGTTTGGCTTGATGATCAGCACACCACTAGCTGAGGATAAAGAAATCTGATAAAGGAAGCAAACTTAAATTGCTACAATTTGATGAACTTGACCTATACTTATAGATGTTGTTGTTGTTAGGTGCCATCAAGTCGGTACCGACCCATAGTGACCTTATGCACAGCAGAACAAAACACTGCCCAATCCTGGGCCAACCTCACCACTGTTGCCACACTTGAGTCCATTGATGCTGCCACTTGGCCAATCCATCTTGTTGAGGGTCTTCCTCTTTTTCTCTGACCCACCACCTTGCCAAACATGATATCCTTCTCCAACGACTGGTCCCTCCTGACAATATGTCTGAAGTAAGAGAGACGAAGTTTGGCCATCTTGGCCTCAAAGGAGCACTCTGGCTGCACTTCGTCCAAAACGGATCTATTGGTTCTTTTGGCAGCCCGTGGCACTTTTAGTATTCTCCAACACCATAACTCAAAAGCGTCAATTCTTCTATGGTCTTCCTTATTCACTGTCCAGCTTTCACATGCATATGAGGTTACTGAAAACACCTTGGCTTGGGTCAGGCGCACCTTAGTCCTCAAGCTGACATCTTTGCTCTTCAACACTTAAAAAAGGTCTTGTGCAGCAGATTTGCCTAATGCAATACATTGTTTCATCTCTTGACTGCTGCTTCCGTGAGTGTTGATAGTTGATCCAAGAAGAATGAAGTCCTTGACAACTTCAATCTTTTCTCCGTTGATAAGAATGTTGTTTATTGGTCCAGTGGTGAGGATTTTTGTTTTCTTTACATTGAGATGTAATCCATACCGAAGGCTGTGCTCTTTGATCTTCATCAGTGAATGTTTTAAGTCTTCTTCACTTTCAGAAAGCAAGGTTGTATCATCTGCATATTGCAGGTTGTTAATGAGTCTTCTTCCAATCCTGATGCCACGTTTTTTTTCATAGAATGCAGCTTCTCAGATTATTTGTTCAGCATACACGTTGAATAAGTATGGTGAAAGAATACAACCTTGTCGTACACCTTTTTTAATTTTAAACCATTCTGTGTTCCCATGTTCTGTTTGAACAACTGCTTCTTGGTCCAGGTACAGATTCCTCATGAGTACAATTAAGTGTTCTGTAATACTCATAGTTCACAATGTTGTCGATAGCTTGTCATGATCCACACAATTGAAAGCCTTTGCATAGTCAATAAAGCACAGGTAAACATCTTTCTGATACTCTCTGCTTTCAGCCAAGATCCATCAGACATCAGCAATGATATCCCTCGTTTCACGGCCTCTTCTGAATCCGACTTGAACCTCTGGAAGTTCTATGTCAATGTATGATTGTAGCTGTTTCTGTATTACCTTTAGCAAAACTTTACTCGCATGAGATATCAAAGAAATTGTCCGATGATTTCCACATTCCATTGGGTCACCCCTTTTTAGAATGGGCACAAATACAGATGTCTTCCAATCAGTCAGCCAGATAGTTGTCTTCCAAATTTCTTGGCAGAGATGAGTGGGTGCCTCCAAATGCTGCCTCACTTTCTTGAAAGATTTCAATTTTGATTCCATCAATTCCTGGTGCCTTGTTCTTTGCCAATTCCTTTAATGCCCCTTGGACTTCCTCCTTCAGGATCATTGGCTCGTGATCATATGCCACCTCTTGAAATGGCTGAACATTAACCATTTCCTTTTGATATAGTGACTGTGTATTCCTTTCATCTTCTCTTGATGCTTTCTGCATCATTCAATAATTTGCCCAGTGCATCTTTCAATAATGAAAGTCAAGGCTTGAATTTTTTCTTCAGTTTCCCCAGCTTGAGAAATGCTGAGCGTGTTCTTCCTTTTTGGTTTTCTGATTCCAGATCTTTGCACATTTTGTTATAATATTTGGCTTTATCTTCTCGAGCTGATCTTTGAAATATTCTGTTCAGCTCTTGGACCTCCTCATTTCTTCCATTTACTTTAGCATCTCTACACTGGAAAGCAAATTTCAGTGTCTCTTCTGACATCCATTTTGACCTTTTCCTTTTTTCTTGTCTTCTCAATGACTTTTTGCTTTCTTCCTATATAATGTCGCTCCTTGGAAACCCTATGCAGGGTCTCTATGGGTCAGAACCAACTCGACAGCACTTCACAACAACAACAATGTTCTTGATATCATCCCACAACTCTTCTGGTCTTCAGTCTTTAGTGTTTAATGTATCAAATCTGTTCTTCAGATGATCTCTAAATTCAGGTGGGATATATTCAAGGTCATATTTTGGCTCTTGTGGACTTGTTTTCATTTTCTTCAGCTTCAGTTTGAATTTGCATATTATTAATTGATTGTCTGTTCCACAGTCTGTCCCTGGCCTTGTCTTCACTGATGATATGGAGCTTTTCCATTGTCCTCTTTCCACAGATGTAATCAATTTGATTTCTATGTATTCCATCTGGCGAGGTCCATGTGTATAGTTGTCTGTTATGCTGCTAAAGAAGGTATTTGAAATGAACAAATCATAAGTTTTGCAGAATTCTATCGTGCGTTCTCCAGCATCATTTCTATATGATTGATATGATTGTCCAAATCAAAATGGCCAGTACATGCCCATTTCAACTCACTAATGCTTAGGATTTTGATCTTTTTGTGTTCCATTTCATTTTTCACAATTTCCAATTTTCCTAGATTCACACTTTTTGCATTCCATGCTTTGATTATGAATGGATATTTGTAACTATTTCTTCTCAATTTGAGTTATGCTACGTCAGTAAATCAAGGTCCTGAAAGCTTTGGTTCCTCCATGTCATTAAGGTCAACAACTCTACTCTGAGAAAAGGAGCTCTGATAGTGTAGTGGTTAGGAGTCAGGCTGCTAACCTAAAGGTCAGCAGTTGGAAACTACTAGTCGTTCCACAGGATAAAGAGAAGGCTTTCTGCTCCCACAAAGATTTACAGCCTCAGAAACCCTACAAGGGTCACTATGAGTCAGAAGGAACTCCACACACACCACCAGCACCACCACTACTTGGAGGAGTGTTTTCTGAGTATTTTCCAATCTGAGGGGCTCATCAGACAATGTTCCACTGCTATTCATAAGGTTTTCAGTGGCTAACCATTCAGAAGTGGTCTGCTTCTCCTTATTCTTAGTCTGTCTTAGTCTGGAAGCCCCACTGAAGCCTGTTCACCATGGGTAACCCTGCTGGTATTTAAAATACTGGTGACATCACAGCAACACATAAGCCACCACAGTACGACAAACTGACAGACAAGTGGTGGCTCTCTCTCCTATTGTCTCTAAAAACCTCTGTGGTCTTGGCTACTTCTATAAGCAATTTTCTTGTTAATTTCAAGTATGGACCTCCCAGCTGGAGTACAAAGTGACCAATCCCTGAAAGTCACTTACTCCTTTTGGGGTAATTTTTTGCACCACTATTTCCATAGCTAATTGGCCAGTCTGGGCAAAATTTGAAAAGTTCGAAAAATAAACCAATCTCAGAGTAGACTCTGGTGGAACCAATCATTACTGGAAAATCATAAACCATATATAAACTAAATATATATGATTTCATATGTGTTTGAATCTCATTATACTGCACCATGCTAAAGAAACTTGCAATGAAATTCTAACACATGCTCATAATAAAATTGCCTGTAAATTTTAATTTTCTTTTAACAACCTAAGAAATGTAAATATGACCTTGCCTTCCTCTTTCATTCAATCTTTTATGAAATCAGGCCCAAAGCCTTTCCTGTCCCAGAAAGCTGTCTCAGAGGTCACAAGTGTATGATGGGCACAGTACGCTTGGCTGGGTTCACAAGTGTCCCTCAGAAACAAAGTGAGGGAGGGAGAGAGAGGCAGCTCTGCCAGGGCAGCAGGTATACCAGAATCAGGCTGATGAGAAGAATTATAATTAAGGAGAAATGAGTCCTGGTGTGGTGCTGTAGGATAAGCACTGACTACTGTGGGTTAATGTGCTGGACTGCTAAGTTGGTTTGAATCACAAGGACGGTGCTTCAAGCTCCCCAGCTGCTCCTCAGATAACCTATACAGGGTCGCTATGAGTCAGAACCAACTCAACAGCACCTAACAACCTTGGATTTCAGGAAAGCCTTGAGCTTTTAACACCTCCACACCACCAAGAAAGTCCTGGTGTGGCGCTGTAGGATATGCACCAGACTGCTAACCACAAGGTCGGTTGTTATTGTTAGGAGGCTGTAAAGATTTACACTACCAGAGCTCCTTACAAGGTAGGTATGGTGGTTTCAACCCACCAGCCACTCCTCAGAAATCCTATACAAGATAGCTGCAGGCTAAATTAACCTACGTAATGAAGAGCAGAATAAAGGGATTTGAAAGGACTGCAGGTTGGAGGGAACTAAAGCCAGGATTGTGAATTTAATCTCCTTTGCTGGTTTTTGAAAGTGAGATTGGAGTTTGAAATTGGAGTTTTTCATAACTCTTCACAACTAGATTCTGCTGATTTAAATGTGATATTATCACCTGGACTGTATTCAAAGGAGAGAAGGGTTTTAATCAAATTTTAATCAATTTTCCCCCCTCTCTGTTCAAACCCTTGTAATCATTGTTTCCAATCATTCCAATCATTCTTAACCTTCCTCCTGTGCTCCAGGAACAAATAGGCTAAGGATTTAGGACGGCCTTGTTGATTTAAACCCAGGATAAGAAGACAAGCCGGGAGGATACCAGAGGGCCATGATCTCTCATCCCTAATAAGAATGTAACTTTATGACAAAGGTTTCTGAAAAGGCCATTAATATTGTTTGAGGGAATCACATCCCTTGTGGATGTAAGGCACTATGGTTCAGTGGGACACAAACTATATCCCTAGAGAGAGAGCCAAAAAACTCTAAGAAAAGGTTGTAGCGATGCAAATAGATTGATACCTGTTGTTGTTAAGTACTATGGAGTCGGTTCCGACCCATAGCAACCCTGTACAGGGTTTCCGAGGCTGTAAATCTTTACGGGAGCAGAAAGCCTCATCTTTCTCTGCGGAACAGCTGGTAGTTTCGAACTGCCGACCTTGAGATTAACAGCCCAATTTGTAACCACTACGCTACCAGAGCTCCTTAGATTGATACCTAGAGGGGTATTAAAAGTTCTGACTGGGAGTGGGGGGTGGGGGCGGGGGGTGGGGGGCAGGCCATCTTTCAGAGCAGGATTCTCACGGCCTTCTAGATCTGTCTATAAAACTTATATTGGTTCTCACTCGGTCTGTGTTATTGGCTACAGTGGCTGGCTTTTGTCTGATAACACAGATACCTAAAATAGACCACTCTTCAGCTTGTCATCACCATTTTTTAAAATTCAACATTGAATACTTACTTTGCCCCAGATTCTATAGAAACTCACAATCTAGTGAGGACTCAGACAAGAAAACAAAATTTTCAGATGAAGCAGATATGTCTAAATTAAGACTTTAGAAGAGAGTTTCTCAGAGTGAGGTTCTTTATCCGAATTTCCTGGAAATTCTTATTTAAAAGGCAGACTGCTGCATTTCACACAGATCAGAACTCCTGTGTGTTGGGGAGAGTGGAGCCCAAGAAGCTGTCTTTTATCAAACTCCCCAGACTCACTGAATTGAGGCTTGGGGTAAAGCAGTATGGGCTGGTATGTGGACTGAATAAACTTGGAATAAGGCTACATCTGAATGTCTCTAAAATGTTCCAGGAAAATGAAACATAGATCTCTAGGAAAGAATGAGAACCCCTGGGTGTCAAAGATACAGTGTCTAGGATGTTAAGTCATCTGATTTATACCTACTCCACTGGCTTTAACATAAAGATGGAAACAAAGCAGATTGCCTTGAAAAAGTATTTTTTTACTTATACAATTATTTAACACAAGAGGTTGTCCAATATAAAATGTTCTATCTGTTCTATATTAACGTCACCACTATTAATATTCTAGGAAAAAATGAGACGCTGGATTCAAATATAGTTCATTGTTGTTGTTAGGTGCCACTGAGTTGGTTCTGACTCATAGTGACACAACAGAATGAAACACAGCCCAGTCCTGCAACAACTGTTACTACACTTAAGCCCATTGATGCTGCCATTGTGCTAATCCATCTCATTATTGTTGTTGTTAAGTGCCTTCGAGTCAGTTCCCATTCACAGTGACACTGTATAGGGTTTTCTGAGGAGTGGCTGGTGTGTTTGAACCACAGACCTTGCAGTTAGCAGTCCAATTCTTCTCCTACAGCACCACACCAGGATACCTTATTTTATTGTTGTTAAGTACCCTTGAATTGTTGTTAGTTGCCGTGGAGCTGGCTTATGACTGGTGGTGGTGGTGATGTGCCATGGAGCCGGTTTTGACTCATAGTGACCCAGCAGTGTAAATCTTGGTGGGAGCAGAGAGCCTCATCTTTTTCCCTAGAAGCAGCTGCTGAGCTGAAACTGCCTACCTTGTGGTTTAAAGTCCAGTGCTTATCCTATGAAGCCAACAGGCTTCTACATTTTATTTGTTGTTGTTGTTAAACGCCTTTAAGTGGGTTCCAACTCACAGATACCCTATACAGGGTGAGTTTTAATCCCTGACCTTACAGTTCAAAATGACCTTGCAATCCAGTACTTATCTTACAGTACCACATCCCTTTATTAGGCCTTAAATAAGGAGCTCTGGTAGCGTAGTGGTTACGAATCGGGCTGTGAACCTCAGGGTTAGCAGTTCGAAACTACCAGCTGTTCTGCGGGAGAAAGATGGGGCTTTCTGCTCCCGTAAAGATTTACAGCCTCGGAAACCCTGTACAGGGTCGCTATGAGTCGGAACTGACTCCACGGCACATAACAACAACAACAACAAAACATGAAAAATACTGATCATCTAAGTGAGGGAGACCATCAGCATGAACCCATCCATACTGGTGTCCAAAGGTTCATAGTAGAAGATAGAAAACAAAAGACATTTGTCACAGAATCCAGATTGGTGGCAGATTAATTCATCACTGTCGCAGATCTGACTACAGAAACTAAAAAGGGACCGTGATTGGGATATGTACACTACTGCAGATTAGAAAAATTGGTTCTAGGGACTCTCAGAATATGACTTATGATCATCACTGAGGCCCTGGTACCCCAATTTCCATTAAGAGAACAGCCGGGCAAGTCACCGAGGGTACGAATGTCCCTCCCATGAAACAAAGTATAATTTGTTGAATGTGTTGAACATAAAACTAATGATCTTATCTGTAAATCTTCACTCAATTCACAATGTTGTTGTTAAGTGCTGTTGAGTCAGTTCCAATCCATAGCAACCCTGTATAGGGTTTCCTAGAAGCAGCTGGTGAGTTTGAACCACCAACCTTGTGGTTCAAACCAACTTTACAATCCAGCACATTAACCCACAGTGCCAAACCAGGACGCCATAAAAACTTGAAAATAAATAAATAAAAAGGTATTGCAATGAAAAAAAAAGAAGAAGAAGAATGCCCCTCCCTGGGTAACTGGTCGTGGTGGTGGTAGTTACATGCCATGGAGTCAGTTCTGACCCCTAGTGACCCTGTATAGGCTTTCTGAAGCTATAAATCTTTACGGGAGCAGAAAGTCGTCTTTCTCCCAAGGAATGGCTGGTAGATTCCAACTGCTGACCTTGCAGTTAGCAGCTCAGTTTATAATCCACTACGAGTGGTAATAATCCACTTTCAAACCCACTCGCCTGAGAGCAAATCTTTTTATACTGAGGTCAGAATGGACTCTATGGAGGGTGAATTTTTGTCAAGATTCAAAATGGAGCTCCCACTGTAAAAGTAGCCTTCTGCAGGCCAAGTGCTTAGAATTTAAGCTCTGATGTAGCGTAGTGGTTACGAATCGGGCTGCGAACCTTAAGGCCAGCAGTTCGAAACTACCAGCCGTTCCGTGGGAGAAAGATGAGGGTTTCTGCTCCCATAAAGATTTATAGCCTCGGAAACCCTGTACAGGGTCGCTATGGGTCGGAACCGACTCGAAGGCACTTAACAACAACAACAGTATATGCAGATTAATGTGCTGGACTGCAAAGTCAGTTTTTTTAACTGAGGTTTAAGCTCACCAGCTGCTTCTTGAAAACCCTACAAAGGGTCGCTATGAGTCAGAACCTAGTAGACAGCATTTAACAGCAACATATACAACACATTGATCCTCGTGTAGACAATTTCTTTGGCCTGAGGTTAAAGCCACGTTATCTTTACCTCTAGGCTCTGGCGATGAGCCATCAGCTACCTTTAGGTACAGAAGTTCTTTGTTGTACCCTCTGGGCCTGTTCCAGAGAAGACTGGACGAAGAGCAGGCACTGCTGTTGTGGTAGCAAGGGTCATGGAGCTGTGGAGTTGTGAAAAGCTCGGCATTCGTGTATTCTGTACTGGGAAAGTCCCCGTGAATGGTTCCCTAGGAGAGGTGGTGCTGGTCACACCGTGAGATGACTGATATTTGAATACTGTTGTTGTGAAGTGCCATAGAGTCAATTCTGACTCATTATGATCCCATATAGGATATCCAAGGAACAGCTGGGGTCATAGGTTTGAACCTATGACCTTGTTTGTGGTTATCCTAAAGCGGGATAGGACTGCCAACGTTTTGGTTAGTGGCTGAATGCTTAACCAGTATACCACCAGGACTCCTCATTGTGAAGTTGTTGTTGTTACTGTTAATTGTCAACCTGTCCAACTGATAGCCACCGTCTCCGGAGGAGTGACTGGTAAGCTAAACCACCGCCCTTGTGGTTCACAGTTCAGTGCTTGTATTATGGAGCTGCCACGCTCCATTATGATGATGTTGTTGTGGTTACATCCGTGGAGTTGGTTCCTACTCATAGTGACCCTGCACAGGGTTTCCGAGGCTGTAAATCTTTACGGGAGCAGAAAACCTCATCTTTCTCCTGCGAAACAGCTGACAGTTTCCAACTGCTGACCCTGAGGTTAGCAGCCCAATTCATAACCACTACACTAAAGGAGTTCTGGTAGCGTAGTGGTTATGAATCAGGCTGCGAACTGCAAGGTCAGCAGTTCAAAACTACTGGCTGTTCCGCGGGAGAAAGATGAGGCTTTCTGCTCCCGTAAAGAGTTACAGCCTTGGAAACCCTGTACAGGGTCGCTATGAGTCGGAACCGACTCCAAGGCACATAACAACAACAATAACACTACCAGAACTCCATATTATGATGATAAGACCCTATTATCAAGAAAGATGTCATCTAAACACAGAAAGAACGAAAGGCAGGAGGAGAGAATTCTCCCAGCTGTGAGTCTTCGTTCCTCATTTGATGAAAATTACTCTTACTCTTCCGACCCTTATGTAGGTAAAACACAGCCCCTAATCATAACATCTGTGGGGGTCTTTAAACAAAACATGTCAACACAGCCCCTAATCATAACATCCGTGGGGGTCTTTCTGTGGGTTGGAAAGCAAAGCAAGCCTTCACATTTTTCTTCCAGGCCTGCTGTTGTTATTATTCTCCAGGATCGATTGTCAGCTCCCTGAAGACCATAGTAAACTTCCTTTGTATCCCTCACTGTATCAAAACCACCATGCTAAGCACATCATAACTCACTGTCATTGAGACAATTCTGACTCAGAACAACCCTATAGAGGGTTCCAAAGACTGTACATCTTTTACAGAAACAGATGGCCTATCTTCCTCATGAAGAGCTGCTGATGGGATTGAACTGCCGACCATGTGGTTAACAGTCCATTGCTTAGTCTTCAGCACCACTAAGGCTCCTTAAACACTTAGTAAAGTCTCAGTAAAAACTAACCAATGAACCCTCATGCACTAGTGATAGGTATTTCAAGTCGTGTCTTGCCTAAAGATGAATTTTATCCTGAGGGTGCATAGCACCATCTAGTGACTCATGATTATACCACAAAAGTGCAAGATACAGCAGAGCATATACCTACTATTGCATTTTATGTATCTGTTATCTGTGTGTCAACTATGAAAAATGTGCATATGACTAGCCCACAGCCTTCAGTATGGATTGTACCTTAATGTGAAGAAAACAAAAATCCTCACAGCTGGACCAGTATGTTGATCCAGACAACTTTTGTTGGACCTTTGGCCTAGTTCCATTTGGAAGCTATTACAACTTCTCAAAAAGGAAAAGAAAAAGGGAAAAGGTGTAACTAGCAACTGCAACGGTGCTCACTCTGTTGTTGTTGTTGTTGTTGTTGTTAGGTGTCTTTGAGTCAATTCTGACTCCT
Organism: Chrysochloris asiatica; assembly: GCF_000296735.1. Taxonomy (NCBI): domain Eukaryota; kingdom Metazoa; phylum Chordata; class Mammalia; order Afrosoricida; family Chrysochloridae; genus Chrysochloris; species Chrysochloris asiatica. Next base: position 13,434,500 of record NW_006408565.1, on the reverse strand, counting down.
GGTCACCCCATGGGACAGAGTTGGACTGCCTCCCAGGGTTTCCAAGGCTAGAATCTTTACAGTAGCAAATGGCCACAGCATTATCCCATGGAGTGGCTGGTAGATTTAAACTGCCAACCTTACAGGTTTGACTCCCTGACCTTTCTGTAGCAACCTAGCTCTTAACCACTGCACCACCAGGGTTTCTTTAAACGCACTTTCATGCTGAGAAACTGTTGTTCCTGTATTATAATGTTGTCCTTAAGTGCTGTCCAGTTGCTTTTGACTCATAGTGACCCTGTATAGGGTTTCCAAGGAGTAGCTAGTGGTTTTGAACCACCAACCTTGTGGTTTGCAGACCAGTGCTTATCCTATAGCTCTGCACCAGGATTCCTATAATATCATACTTCAAAATGTTACAAAAACTCTTAATGGGGTCTTGGTGTGGTGCTGCAGGTTAATGCACTGCACTCCACGGTTGGTTTGAACCAAACTGTTGGGGATTCAAACCCATCAGCCGCTTCTTGGAAACCCTATGCAGGGTTGCTACGAGTAAGAATTGACTGGATAACAACAAAATTTGTAATAATAAAATTGCAATTATACCTTTTGATACCATGCTATACTCTTTTGATCGATGTTTATTCTTGAATCCCATAAGTTTAGTCTATAATGGCAATATAGGTATACCTAATTTTTTTTGCGGTTCACTTTATTGTACTTCACAATTTGCTTTTACAAATTCAAGGTTTGTAGCCACCTGCATCAAGAAAGTCCTATCGCCACCATTTTTTAACAGCATGTGCTCTCCATATCTGTGTAACTCTCACAATATTTCTAACTTTTCATAATGCTATGAAACAAGGGAACACTGAATGGTTTTAAATTAGGAAAGGTGTATGCCAGGATTGTATTCTTTCACTATATTTATTCAATCTGTATGCTGAGCACATATTCTGAGAAGCGGTATTATAGGAAGAAAAACATGGCATCAGGATTGGAGGAAGACTCATTAACAACCTGTGATATGCAGATGATATAACCTTGCTTGATGAAAGCAGAGGACTTAAAATACATGCTGATGAAGATCAAAGACCACAGCCTTCAGTATGGGTTGCACCTCAATGTAAACAAAACAAAAATCCTCACTACTGGACCAATAAATAATATCTATATAAATGGAGAAAAGACTGAAGTTGTCAAGACTTCATTTTGCTTAGATCAATCATCAACACTCAAGAAAGCAGCAATCAAGAAATCAAACAATGTACTGCATTAAGCATATCTGCTGTATAAGACCTCTTTAAAGTGCTCAAGAGCAAAGATGTCAGCTTGAGGACTAATGTGCACCTGACCCAAGTCATGGTATTTTTAATAACCTCATATGCATGCGAAAGTTGAACAATAAATAAGGAAGACTGTAGATGAATTGATGCATTTGAGTTATGGTGTTGGAGCAGAATTTTAAAAGTACCATGGACTGTCTAAAGACCACACAGATCTGTGTTGGAAGAGGTACAGCCACAGAATGCTTCTTGGAAACCAGGAGGGTCAGACTTCATCTCTCATACTTTGGTCATACTGTCAGGAAGGACCAGTCCCTGAAGAAGGATATCATGTTTGGGAAAATAGAGGATCAGAGAAAAAGAGGAAGACCCCCAATGAGATGGATTGGCACAGTGGGAGCAGCAATGGGCTTAAGCATTGCAACGATTGTGAGGTTGGTGCAGGACCAGGCAGTGTTTCATTCTGTTATGCTTAGGGTTGCTATGAATTGGTACAAACTCAATGGCACCTAACAACAACAATTGCACTCTTAATGGACTACTGTATAGTGTAAACAAATTTTATATGCACTGGGAAACCAAATATTTGTGTGAGATACTTTATTACTATATTTGCTATATTGCAATGGTCTGAAACTGAACCCACAAGTATACCTGTATTCAGCTTTAACAGAATATTGTTTTTAACACTCAACTATTCTGAATGGTTTATTAAGAAAGGTTAGCATCAGGGCTGTGTTCTTTAGTTATTCAATCTATGTGCTAAACAAATAATCTAAGAAACTGGATTATATGAAGAAAAACGTGGCATCAGGATTGGAGGAAGACTCATTAACAATCTGTGATATGCAGATGACATAACCTTGCTTGCTGAAAGTAAAGAGGACTTGAAATACTTATTGATAAAGATCAAAGACCACAGACTTCAGTATGGATTGCACCTAATGTTTAGAAAACAAAAATCCTCACCACTGGACCAATAAATAACATGATGATAAGCACAGAAAAGACGAAAGTTGTCAAAGACTTCTGTTTGCTTGGAGCAACCATCAACACACATGGAAGCAACAGTCGAGATCAAACAATGTATTGCAATGGGCAAATCTGCTGCATAAGACCTCTTTAAAGTGCTCAAGAGCAAAGATAACAACAATTGTGAGAATGGCACAGGACTGGGCAGTTTTTTGTTCTGTTGTGCATAGGGTCGCTATGAGTTGGAGCCAACTTGATGGTACCTAACAACATTCTGCATTTTATTAAAATGTATATTTATTACACATCTACTTGGAATCTATTATTTGTCAAGTTCTGGTTTGGGTACTGTTGTGCCTTGAATTTACTTGATAGGGCTTTTCTATCCAAAGTCTTAATTCCAACCAAGTGATTGGGTGGGACCATGCAAATAAGGTATATAGGACTCTAAGACTGCAATTAGATAGTTTTGCCCTCCAGTTAGGTTTAAAAGGAGTCATCCTGGAAACAGAGATGAAAGATCCCAGGACCATCAAGAAGAAAGAGCATAAGTGGAACATGAGGCATCAAGAGATGACAGCAGAGAGGATGGCATGGAGAGACAGAACAGCTTCCAGTAAATGTGGAGGGTCAGAAAAAAAGAGGAAGACCCCCAACGAGATGGATTGGCCAAGTGGCAGCATCCATGGACTCAAGTGTGGCAACCAACAGTAGTGAGGTTGGCCCAGGATCAGGCAGTGTTTCGTTCTGCTGTGCATAAGGTCGCTATGGGTCGGTACCGACTCATTGGCACCTAACAACAACAACAAACATGGGCAGGCGACTGGCTTGCAGAATTTGCCATTTGGGCATTCACATACAAGAATTTTGTACGGTGGAGGCCAAAGGACCACATGGCTGAGAGGCTGAAAACAAGAGTGAGGTGTGCATGCAGTATGGCAGACAAGAGACATTCCTGATTGGAGTATTGCTGTATCCTGAGTTTGTTTTGATCCTGAATTGTACTCTGTTTACTCCCTAATAAACCCCATAATCATGAGTATTGTTATGAGTTCTGTGTGGCCCTTTCAATGGGTTGTCAGAACCCAGATGTGAAGCAGAGAGTGCTGTGGGAGGAATGATTGGTGACAGATTTGGGTAAAGAAGGTTGTAGAGTGGAAGCATGGCTGGCCTCCACTTCATAAGAATCGACCTTGGGCAGATTTTGAGTTTTATTTTCTTTCCCCATTGTGAAACAGGGTAAGTCAGACATGGTTCCTACATGGTCCTTGCAGAATAAAGAGACCTTATTATGCACAACACAATGAAACACTGCCCAGTCCTGATCCAACCTCACAATCGTTGCTACCCTGGAACCCACTGCTGCTGCCACTGTGCCAATCCACCTCATTTGGGGGTCTTTCTCTCATTTATTGACCCTCCATTTTAACAAACATGATGTCCTTCTCCAGGGACTGGTCCCTCCTGATACGTCCAAAGTATGAAAGACTGAGTCTGACCATCTTGGCTTATAAGGAGCATTCTGGCTGTACTTCTGCCAACACAGATGGGTTTGCTCTTTTGGCAGTCTATTTACTTTTAATATTCTCCTCCAACACCATAACTCAAATGCATCAATTCTTCTGCGGTCTTCTTTATGCATTGTCCAACTTTCACATGCATATGAGGCTATTGAAAATACCTTGGCTTGGGTCAGGCACCCCTTAGCTATCAAACTGACATCTTTGCTTTTCAACACTTTAAAGAGGTCTTGTGCAGCAGATTTGCCCAATGCAATACATCATTTGATTTCTTGATTGCTATTTTCATAGTGCTGATGGCTGATCTGAGCAAAACGAAGTCCTTCAATCTTTTCTCCATATATTTTGATATCATTTACTGGCCCAGTGGTGAGGATTTTTACTTTATTTACACTGAGTTACAGCCCATACCAAAAGTTGTGGTCTTTTATCTTCATCAATAAATATTTTAAGTCCTCTTCACTTTCAGCAAGGAAGGTTGTATTATTTGTGTATCACAGGTTATTAACAAATCTTCCTCCAACCTCGATGCCACTTTTTCTTCATAAATCCATCTTTCTGGTAGTCTCTGCTTTCAACCAAGATCCATCTGACGTTAGCAATGATGTCCCACGTTCTATGTCCTCGTCTGAATCTGGCTTGAACCTCCAGCAGTTCCCTGTCATTGTATTGTTACAGCCGTTTTTGAATAATTGTTAGCAAAATTTTATTTGCATTCTATATTGCTGATACTGTCCAAAGATTTCTGCATTCCATTGGATCACCTCTCTGGAATGGGTACAAATTTGGATCTTTTACAATCAATTGGTAAGGGAGCTGTCTTCCAAATTTCTTGGCATAGATGAGTGCCTCTAGTGCCGTCTCAGCTTGTTGAAAGATTTCAATTTGTATTCCATCAATTCCTGAAGACTTGTTCTCTGCCAATGTCTGCAGTGCCTCTTGGATTTCTTCCTTCAGGATCATTGGCTCTTGATCATGTGCTACTTCTTGAAATGGTTGAACATCAACCATTTCCTTTTGGTACAGTGACTCTGTGTATTCCTTCCATCTTCTTTTGATGCTTCTGCATCATTCATTAATTTGTCCGATGTTGTTGTTGTTAAGTGCCGTCAAGTCGGTTCTGACCCATAGCAACCCTACATAAGGTTTCCAGGGAGCAGCAGGTGAGCTTGAACTGCCAACCTTGCAGTTCAAACTGACTTTGCAGTCCAGCGCATTAATTCATAGTGCCACACCAGAACTCCATCAGCATCCTTCAATATTATAAGTCGAGGCTTGAAATTGTTCTTCAGTTTCCTCAGTTTGAGAAATGCTGATTGCGTTCTTCTTCCTTTTTGGTTTTCTAACTCCAGGTCTTTTTGTTTCTTTGTTTTTGAGAATATATACATTTTTTCTTTTTCTACACATACATTTGGAAGGTGGCTCATCCCCCATAAGCTCGGCCTGTTTTACTTTTTCTAAATAAAAAGGATAGTGCAAGGTGCTCTGGTGGTGTAGTGGTTATGAATCGGGCTGCTAACCTCAAGGTCTGCGATTTGAAATTGCCAGCAGTTCCACGGAAAAGGATGAGGCTTTCTGCTCCTGTAAAGATTTACAGCCTTGGAAACCCTATACAAGGTCACTGTGAGTCCAAGGCACACCACCACCACCAACACAGCCCTCACCTGTGATTGCCAAGTAGGAAACTATTGCCTGGGGTAGTAGCCATTATCATTTTAAGTACAGTCTTTTCCCTGGATCCAGGAAGTAGAATTTTTAGGGGTCCCAATTGGGCAGTTTGGTAAGGTGGAGGGTCAGAGGAAAAGAGGAAGACCCCCAACGAGATGGATTGGCCAAGTGGCAGCATCGATGGACTCAAATGTGGCAATAGTAGTGAGATTGGCCCAGGATTGGGCAGTTTTTCATTCTGCTGTGCATAGGGTCGCTATGGGTCGGTACCGACTCCATCGCACCTAACAACAACAACAACAATTGGGCAGGCGACCAGAAGTCAGTAAGACAAAACTGGTATCTGCAATAGTCATAATTATACTATGAACCAAGTGCCACAGTCAGGCATGCAAAAAAAAGTGAGAGGGTAGGGAGATACACACACCTTTCATGTTTAGGCCCTCACCAGACACTCCTTGTCTGAGAAACAATAAAATGTCTGCCTAGGTGGTCATTTGGAGTCCTGGTGTGGTGCTGTGGGTTAATGCGTCAGACTGCAAGCCATTTGAACTGCAAGGTCAGCGGTTCAATCTCACCAGCTGCTCCTCGGAAACCCTATACAGGGTCGCTACGGGTCAGAATAAGGAGCTCTCGTAGCGTAGTGGTTACGAATCGGGCTGCTAACCTCAGGGTCAGCAGTTCGAAACTACCAGCTGTTCCGTGGTAAAAAGATGAGGCTTTCTACTCCCGTAAAGATTTACAGCTTCCGAAACCCTGTACAGGGATGCTATGAGTTAGAACCAACTCCACAGCACATAACATGGGTTGGAATTGACTTGACGGCACTTAACAACAACATGGTAGCCATTGCGGCCCTGGTGTGGCATTGTGGGTTAATGCACTGCAATGCAAAGTCGGTTTGAACCTCAAGGTCGCTGGTTCAAGCTCACCAGCTGCTCCTTGGAAATCCTGTTAGGGTAGCTATGGGTTGGAACCGACTTGATGGCACTCAACAACAACAAGCTAGTCATTAGCACTCCAGTATGAAGTTGGAAAGTAGCAGGACATGGCCAGAAAGTCAGAGGGGACCTCCCTCTCCTTCCCGGTCATCTGAGGGCTGTGGAGTTCCAAAGATCCTGGCAAGGGGACCTTGGTTGGAGTGGGCAGTAGCCAGACCAGCCGGCTTACAAACCCCTGACCAGGCTGCCTTCTGGGCCCTCAGCTCCTGCTCACTGGGGCTCTGGGTAAAACGAGCAGGGTCCCTATCAGCAGTTAAGTAGCGCTTTCCCAGCTCCACACTTGGAAGTAGTTTTAAGCTTGTCCTGGGCGGTCTGAGCCCTCAGGTGCTGGCAGCACACCTGGTGCTCAAAGGCCAGGTGTTCACTGAGGTGATACCAGGTGAACCTATGCAGGTACTTGAGGTTTCATAGGTCGTAGCGAATACGGTGCCCATGGGCTGGTCGCCTCACGCTCAGCCACGCGTTTGTAGTCCTTGCTGTATTTGGACTGCTTTTCTCTCCAGTGGCCGCTGCAGCAAGAATCCATCCTCCTGCTGGAAAAAAGACCGCACCTTAGGCGCTGAGAAGGTTGCTTATACGCAGAGGACCTGAAGCTCGGAGGGATGTTACCCAGATACACAATTCCTGGCAGCTCCCGCTCGGCTCTGAGTTTTGATCTCCGCATTCCAGCGGCTCCGGCTCATAGCTTCCTTCTCCGAGTCTTATACCGCCATGCCGGCTGGCACGTGAAATCTAACTCCAGGTCTTTACCCATGTCCTTATAATGTTTGATTGTTGTCTTCTTGAGTTGTCCTTTGAAATTTTATACTCAACTCTTTTACGTCCTCCTTTCTTCCATTTGTTTTAGCTGGGGCATTCCCATGCTGGACAGCGTAGCCATTTCGATGCTGGAGAGCAAGTTCCAGAGTCTCTTCTGACAGCCATTTTGGTCTTTTCTTAATTCCTTGTCTTCTTAATGACCTTTTGCTTTCTACCTGTATGATGTTCTTGATGTCATCTCACAACTCTTCTGGTCTTGGGTCATTACTGTCTAATGCATCAAATCTGTTCTTGAGATGATTTCTAAATTCAGATAGAATAAGTTAATATTTTGGGGTCTTATGGGCTTGTTTTAATTTTCTTCATCTTCAGCCTGAACTTGCATATGAGCAACTGATGGTCTGTTCCACAGTCTGCCCCTGGCCTTGTTTTGGTTGATAATTGGACTTTCCCACCATCTCTTTCCACAGACACAATCAATTTAATTTCTGTGTATTTCATTTGGTGAGGTCCATGTGTATAGTTCTCTCTTTTTTTTTAAAAAAAATGTTTTATTGTGAATTATGTGATAGTTTACATGGGAGAACACTAGTTTTACATTCATCCTATCATATATTGTTTCATTGCCATGGTTACAATCCCCTCCATGCATCATCACCCAACCAAAGGGTATACCCTGCAAGTCTTCCCTGGTCATCAGCACACAGCC
>NW_006408565.1:13424506-13426056 GCF_000296735.1 Chrysochloris asiatica | reverse complement strand
ACGTGATTGTCAGATTCAAAATGACCAATACCAGCTCACTAATGTTTAGGCTATCAATGTTCATGCGTCCCATTTCATTTTTACAATTTCCAAGTTTCCTAGATTCAAATGTCAGACCATATATGTCCGATTATTAATAGGTGTTTACAGCTGTTTCTCTTCATTTTGAGTTGTGCCCCATCAGCCAATGAAGGTCCAGAAGGCTTTCCATTCATATCATCACAGTCAATTTTACTTTGAGGAGGCAGCTGTTCCCCAGTTGTATTTTGAGTGGTTTTGTGTGGGGTTTTTTGCCTTATGGTTTTTGGGTTACAACTGATTCACTGGTTCTGTATTTTTAGTCCTGTAGGTCTGTTTTACTTTGAATACTTCTATATCTGGTTTGAGCTCTGAGTTATATTGTTATGTATGTTAGTTTCAGATTGTTGTCTGCTATTGTTGGTTCTCTATCCAAAGAAATCCTTTTAGTGTTTTTTATTTGGTTCGTCTGGTTTTTACAAATTAGGTCATTTATTGTAGCATCAAAAGAAGATGGAAGGAATATAGTCACTGTAACAACAACAACAACAAAAATTGGTCAGTGTTCAACCATTTTAAGAGGTAGCATATGATCAAGAGCCAATGGTACTCAAGGAAGAATTCCAAAGTACACTAAAGGCATGGATGAAGAACGAGGCTCCAGAAATTGATGGAATACAAATTGGAATCTTTCAACAAACTGATGCAGCACTGGAGGCACTCACTCATCTATGCCAAGAAATTTGGAAGACAGCTACTTGGCCAACTGATTGGAAGAGATCCATATTTGTGCCTATTCCAAAGAGAGTTAACCCAGTGGAATGCAAAAATCATCTGACAATATCATTAATATCACATGCAAGTAAAATTTTGCTGAAGGTAATTTAAAAATGGCTGTAATAGTACATTGACAGAGAACTGCCTGATGTTCATTTATGTTCAGACAAAGACATGGATGAGGGATATCATTATTGACATCTCTGTCTGAAAGCAGAGAATAAAATACCAGGATGTTTATGTGTGTTGTATTGACTATGTAAAGACCTCACTTCATTGTGCTCATGAGGAACCTGTACTTAGACCAAGAGGCAGTCATTTGAACAAAGAGAACAAGGGGACACTAAATGGTTTAAAGTGAGGAAAGGTGTGTTTCAGGGTTGCATTCTTTCACCATACTTATATAATTTGTATGCTGAACAAATAATCTGAAAAACTGGATTATATGAAGAAAAATATGGCATCAGGATTGGAGGAAGACTCATTAGCAACCTGCAATATGCAGATGATACAACCTTGCTTATTAAAAGCGAAGAGAACTTAAAATACTTAGTGATGAAAATTAACGACCACAGTCTTCAGTATGGGTTGTACCTCACTGTAAAGAAAACAAAAATCCTTACCAAAGGACCAGTACATAACATCATGGTAAGTGGAGGAAAGAGTTAAATTGTCAAAAGACTTCATTTTGATTTGATTCACTATCAACACTCATGGGTGCAGCAGTCAAGAAATCAACCGATGTATTCCATTAG
>NW_006408565.1:13417881-13420509 GCF_000296735.1 Chrysochloris asiatica | reverse complement strand
TCTGTGGAATTAATACTTAGATGGGTATGTATTTTGTTATTTTTTATGCTTTCTGAATGCCTCCAGGTAGATGTGATCAGGAAATGGGCTTCCCTTTTCACTCTTCTTCCTGAGAAACTTCAAGATGCCACTGTTGTTGTTTTGACATAATTTAGGATTTAATTTTCGGCGTATTTCTCTTTTAGTCTGCCTGTCCCGCTTCACAATCCCCATTCAAGCCTTTTTTCTAGTTATAAACAGTTCAGGGCTGGCTGTGGCCATTTGGTTTTAAGTGGAAACTGTCTCTTTAAATTTCAATGAGATCTGTGTGCATGCATAGTAGAACCCTCCGAGGGTAGGGCTGGAGTGTCCACTCGCTCAGGCACCCCTATAGTCACCGGAATGGAGGTGCGCAGATAGCGAGGGCCCAATGAGCAGATACTAAAAAATAAGAATGTCCACACCTTATCTCCGCTGTTGTGTCAGGCGTTTGTGGCTGCTCTGATTCTTCCCCAACTTGGTCTCACCCAAGACGGTGGCTCTGGGAGCAGCTGAGCATCTTGAATTAGAAAGCAATGGATTTCTTGCTTCTGCTACAAATTCCCCTAGCTGTAAGCCTTCCAACCTTCTAAATATTCCTTTATGTGTGTGGTTCAGAGTTCTGTGACTATCCCCTGAGCCTGCTTGGCCACCGGCGGTATTTTATGTTGTTGCTGACAGAGTTCTTCACTGCACTTATACCCGATCCGCCATCTTGTTTGTTCTCTTGGCCAATCCATCTCATTGGGGGTCTTCCTATTTTTCTCCGACCCTCCACCTTACCAAACATGATATCCTTCTCCAGTGACTGCTCCCTCCTGATATGTCCGAAGAAGTATGAGAGACGACATTTGGCCATCCTGGCCTCTAAGGAGCACTCTGGCTGCACTTCTTCCAAAACGGATTTATTGGTTCTTTTGGCAGCCCATGGCACTTTCAATATTCTCCTCCAGCATCATAACTCAAAAGCATCAATTCTTCTACGGTCTTCCTTATTCACTGTCAGCTTTCGCATGCATGTGAGGTTATTGAAAATACCATGGCTTGGGTCAGGTGCACCTTAGTCCTCAAGACTTAATCTCTCATTCTTCAGACATATTATTAGGAATGACCAGTCTCTAGAAAAGGATTGTTTGGTAAGGTGGAGGGGTCAGCGGAAAAGATGGAGATCTCCCCGGCCTAATGAGATGTATTGTTGCAGAAGAGGCAGCAATGGGCTCAAGTGCAGTTGGTGAAGGACCAGGCAAAAAATTTCTGTCCTGTTGTGCATAAGGTCGCTATGAGTCAGAACTGACTGGGCAGCACCTAACAATAACAAAAAGGAAATGATCTAGTTACAGAACTTCCAAATAAAAAGGAAATCTACCAAATATCAAGGAAAGATATATAACTAAATTTATCTGTAACACTAAACACTAGACCAACTCTTACTCCTAGCCCTAACCCAATCCCTACTCCTAACATTAGCTAACCCTTGTTGTTTTTGTTAAGTGCCGTTGAGTCCGTTCCAACTCATAGTGACCCTGTATAGGATTTCCGAGGAGCAGCTGGTGAGCCTGAACCACTGACCCTGGGGTTCAAACAGACCTTGCAGCCCAGCGCAATATCCTGCAGTGCCAAACGTGGACTCCCCTAGTCCTAACCATAACTGTAACAATAAACTAAGTACTAGGCCTAGCCCTGGAATCCTGGTGTGGTGCTGCAGGATAATGCACTGGATTTTAAGGTCGGCTTGAACTGCAAGGTTGGTGGTTCAAATTCACCAGCTGCTCCTCAGAGTCAGGACCAACTCAACAGCACTTAACAACAAGACCTACCCCTGGAGAAGGACATCATATTTGATACAGTGGAAGATCAGCAAAGGAGAGGAAGACCTTCAAGGAGACAGATTCACACAGTGGCAACTGTAGGGCTGGACAGTGTTTTGTTCTGTTGTGCATAGGGTCACTATGAGTCGGAACCCACTGGACGGCACTTAAACAACAGGCCTAGCTAAGACCTAGCCACAGTTCCTATCCAACTCTCACACCTTACTCCTGCTCTCCCAGTCCCTCCCCCAGCAAAGTAATAACAAGTTGTGTGTGCTGTATTAGACCTAAAATTCTGAGCACTTGGTTTGTCCTAAATCCTCTTGACATAAATTTCAGCCTCCATTGAGTTCTTTCTGGCCACTAACAGGATATATAGAAAGCTTTGTCCTCAACCAGAGTGCATTTGAAAGTGAACTAAGGACATTCCCTTAGCCAGCCCTGGGAGGGGCAGATTAGTCCTCAAGTATTTTTCTAGGTGTGACCTTAAGGGAAGTTGGAATACCTGGTGGCATGTTCATGAGTCATACCTTGACCAAGGTGGTTGGAGGTCCCCAGAACCAATTTTGGACATTTTTCTAATCTTCAATAGTGTAGTATCCTATCTTGGTTCCTCTCCTGCTACCTTAGTCCTGCCTGTAACTGTGATGAATTGATTGGCTGCTGATCATGATTTTTGTAACAATTTTGTTTTTTGTTTCCTATCTATATTTGGTCACTTAGATGTCAATCCTTTGGCCACCATTATGGCTTTGTGCAGAGTACTAGTATGGCACTGTGGGTTAATGTGCTGGACTGCAAG
>NW_006408565.1:13412794-13417296 GCF_000296735.1 Chrysochloris asiatica | reverse complement strand
TGAACTGACACAGTGGCAGCACAACTGTGAGGATGGGACATGATCGGGAAGTGTTTTGTTCTGTTGGAACCAACTTAAATGCACTAAACAACAGAAACATAAAATATATTTGAATTGGGGGTCTTCTGTCTCCCACAACTGTGCTAAGCAAAGGAAAATAGACAACTTTGGGAGGAGCAGGATTTATTGGCTTGTTTGCCACGGTTGAGGGGCATCAGGGGTTTAGCTCTGGGTCATGGTAAGTTTGAGATAACCAATAAATCCTATTCAAGTGGGAAAGTCAATTCCAAAGGGCAGCTCTGGAGAGAAGTCTGAGTTGGCGATAGATGGTATTTTTGTTTTGTTTTCGTTGTTGGTGTTACTTTCAAATAAGACAAGCAGGGACGTCATCTCTGAGAAACTGACACTTGTTCTCAGAGAAGCAAGAAGGGAGAGAAAGCTCAGTGGAAACACTGCCCGAGCCTTGCAGGTCCTCAGCCTGAGGAGTGTCGCCTAGTGGGGCCTGCCGGTTAATTTGCTGGACTGCAAGGTCAGCGGTTCGAGCTCACCAGCCGCTCCTTGGAAACCCTATATAGGGTCGCCTACAGGAGCTCTGGTAGCGTAGTGGTTACGAATCGGGCTGTAAACCGCAAGGTCAGCAGTTCGAAACTACCAGCTGCTCCGCGGGAGAAAGATGAGGCTTTCTACTCCCGTAAAGATTTACACCCTCGGAAACCCTGTACAGGGTCGCTATGAGTCGGTTCCGACTTCACGGCACATAACAACAACAACAACGGGTTGGAAGCACCTCGATGGTACTTAACAACAGCCTGTGCAAAGGAACTGAGGCGGCACCGCACTTCTGCCGACTGGCCTGGCCCGCGCGTTCGCCTGCTCCTCAGCTTCTGAAACTGAAACTAACGGCTACTTCCAGCTTTTTGAGTTGTGTGGAGATGAGGAAAACCAAGAAAATTGGATTTGAATGCAGATTTCATTAATATTATATAGTCTGACAAGGCTCCGGGTGTTGCGCTGTAGGATCAGCACTGGACTGCGAACACGGTCGGCAGTTCAAACTCACTTGCTGCTCCTCGGAAACCCTATACAGGATCGCTATAAGTTGAACCCGACGCTATGGCACTTAGCAACAACATATAGTTTGACTACTCCAGAGCCAATCTTAATAACTAGTAAACTAAGAAAAACAACATAATCACAACTTTTATGACAGAGGGAGGCGGTCGACTTCAAGCTGCGCACTGGCCACCTACCAACGTCACACGAAAGTAACGCTTCAATCACTCCAAGGCACCTCTAGGGCGGGAGGCCTCCTCCACTACGGGTCGAAGGATGGATCACATCACGATACGCGAAGGCGTCTGATCACGCGCCACAAAAGGATTCGCAGGGCGGGGCTACCCGTGGTCGTTCTCTTTTATTTTTATTGGCTGCGGCCACGAGGTTTGACTTTCCCACTGGCTACTTAAGAACCTTGGCCGGTAGCAGGCCTCCCATTGAACGCAAGAGCGCACGCGTGCTCGACTGGCTCGTCATTGAGCAGGCGCAGTTTCGTGTCGCCTAGAGGGGGCGGGTGGAGTGGCGCGCGCTGCGTCCGGGATCTCGGCTTCCCTTCGGCGGATCCCGCCCTTCGTCGCGGCGGCGCGGTGCACCTTGGGATAGGGAGCGATCTCCGAGCGAGGCAGCAAGATGGACGCGGGATTTTTCCGCGTAAGTAGAAGCGCGGGGATGTCGGGTTTGTCGACAGGCCCATAGGAAAGGCACGGCAGGAGTCCAAAAATCGGGAACTGGATGGTCTAGGAGGGAAGGTTTTTAAGATTCTGAAGCTTCCCTGTGCCGGCAGACGCCCTCTCATGCCCTGCGGTGGAGACCGGTGCGCCCCTGCGCAGTCTCCTCCTCCGGGATCGTCCCCCCTACGCGGCGGCGACGGTCGCCGGAAAATGGCGGCGGGAATAGGCTGGAGGCTACCTCGCCGCCCGCCTGCCTGGTGGGGCCTGCAGGCCAAGTGTCGCCCACGGTGCCAGGTCCTGGGGCCTAGCGGAGCAGCCGGGAGGAAGTCCTGGGAGGAGGCCGGAGGGAAGCCCTGAAGTGAGGTGACTGCTGGCGGGAGGACACTTGAGTGTGTGTTTTGGGGGGGGGGGGGTTACCGCCCCAGGAGAGTATCTTGGAGGGAGTAGGACAGGAAATAACGTTTCGCGGCTTCCTGAAAAGGGCGGGCGCTCCCCCCTCCCACCTTAAGCCCTATTAACTAATCCTTTGCATGGGTGCTGGGTCAGAGTTCGCGGCTGCTCCCTCTGGGTTGGATATCTCTGCAGGGAAGGTAAATCAGACAGTAGGTAGGCATTTGAATTCTTGAGAGTGTTGAACCAAAAAAATGTGTGTTGAGGTGTGTCGACTCCCCCGTTCCCTTTTGGAGTACTTTGGTACCTTGGAGGGAAGGTGACGCTTAACTAGGTTCTCCCCGGGCAATGCCCGTCCCCTGCAGGTAGTGGAAGAAGTTACCTTAACTAACGTACTTGATCCAAGGGCCCAGACTATACCAGCCTGTTTGTTGCATATTGCACTCCTGTAAGAAATTGTCACCTGGTCTCAATCTAGGTGAGTGGGAAGTGGCACCAACAGTGCTAAAGTAGAGCATCCAGAACTCTCCGGATTAACGCAGGATGGACCCGTTGTTAAGTGCTGTCCAGTCGGTTCTGACTCAGTGAGGCTGTAAATTTTTGCAGGAGTAGAAAGCCCCATTTTTTTCTCCCCAAAGAGCGACTGGTGGGCTCCAACCACCAACCTTATGATTCACAGCCTAGTGCTTATCCGACAGTCACTGCACCAGTCAGTCTAAGTCCAAATGTACACTCTGGGCTATAGATTGGCTCTTTTCACTTCCTGGAGCATATAATGTACAGTTTGTATGTGTGTTTAAAACAAAAAGTTAGAAGACCAGGACTTTAGTAAAGGTACCTCTTGACACTTAAAGCTAGATACGGAAATTCTTCTCTAGTTGACTTAAAATATGCCATCTAGTTTTGTATTAAAAGTTAAAGTTACTTTCAGCTTGAAACAGTTATTTTAGGTCTTTAGATTATGGAAACAAGATGATAGTTATTTTTGCAAATGTTGGTTTCAAGTGAGAGCTGATGACATTTTCAAATATCTATGAACTGTCTGTTTCATGAATTGTTTAACTGGACTTTGTTGTAAACATTAGTTATTTTCTGTGGTAAGAAAGTATTTTAAAACAAAAATAAGCCTTTTTGTTGTTTGACAAATATTTTCTGTGGAAAGGAATTATGATAGGAAACAAATGTGGTCGCTGATACATAAATTTTTAAATGACACTTGCATTTGATATTAGTAGAATCCTCGAAAAAGTTGTAGTTTTAAAATAGCTGTCTACAATTTCTTATAAAGGAGAACCAACTGGGTTTAAAAGATTTTAAGATAGCTGTTTTTAGAGTACACTGCCAGCATGATAACACATTTAACTGTTCAGTTAAAAGAGAAAAATGATAGCTTCATTTACTCAATTCCTCCACATGCCATGCACATTTACATATATTATGTTTGATACACAACACTGTAAGATAGTGCTTTTAGCTGGTGAGAAAGCCTTACCTTAGGAGAAGATACGTAATTTTTTTGAGATCATACAGCTAAGTAGAATTAAGATTCAAATCTGTTTTACCCTCTCAAACATTTACTTGATTACTTTCCAGTGGACAAGAGCCAACTAAGTGAACCCATCAATAGATTTCATTCTGTACAGCCAGTTAGTTTCATGTTGAATTTGACCATTAGTAATGACAGAACGCAATGGCTCATTACATTGTGTTTTGATATATTTGTAAGCTATCATTTTTCAAAGTTCTTTGCTGAAGCTGAGTTTCTTAAAATAAACCTTCATTTGTCATTCCAAGTTTCTAAAGGGATGGAAAACTAACAACACAACTCTCTTGAGTTCTTTTTTCGTTTTGCCCTGTTTATTTGCATGGCCATAAGAATTTTTGCAAGCATTCTACTGACTTTTATAATCTTATTTGAAAGTATTTCTTTTTTGTTATGTGCTGTAGAGTTGGTTCAGATTCACAGTGACCCTGTGCACAGTGGAACGAAACACTGCCCGGTCCTGCACCTTGGTCACAGTTGTTATGTTTGAGTTCATCGCCGTAGTCATATTGTTAAGTGCCGTAGAGCCGGTTCTGACTCATTGAGACCCTGTAGAGGGTTTCTGAGGAGCGGCTGGTGAGCTTGAACTGCTGACCTTGCAATTCACACCAACCTTGTAGTCCAGCATATTAACCCGTATCGCCACACCAGGACTCCATAGTCAAAAAGAACTATTATATGTCTATACGTGCATACTAAAAGGTGTGAAAGTATATATATCCAGCTTAACATTGATTGGTTATATTAAGGAGGCTTCAAAAAGTTCTCGAAAAAATGGAGTTTTCCATAAACTCTTTGACAATCCTACCCCCACCCCTCACTAGCATTAGTTGGCACTGTGG
>NW_006408565.1:13355294-13407794 GCF_000296735.1 Chrysochloris asiatica | reverse complement strand
ATTCCCTGTTCTGCTTTTCTCAGATGGTTGTACTGAACTCAAACTTCAGATCATTTATTTGTTTTCTTCTTTCCAATGAGACTATTGTTAGGTTCACATTTTTAAATCCACGACTCAGCTTCTACTTATTTATGGTGAAAGGTGAGAATTCTATTAGGCTTTTCATTTTAGGGTTTTGCTTATTTCTCTCATAAATCTTCTGAATTCAATAAGGGAAGGAAGTAATTTCTTACTACATTTCATTTATACACTGTATTAAACACAGCTTGTCAAGAAGGAACAGTACTTCTGAAGTTAAACACAAATCCTTATGGTAGTAACAACTTAACTATTGATGGATCCAGGTCCACTGTTTTCTTTCTTTTACTGTGACTAAAAATTTTAAAAGTATTTTCAAGTTAAGCAAACCTGGAGAGGACTTTTCCTCTTCCATGAAAGTTGTCTTATGCAAGTTTTTGAAATATGTCTATTCTAAGGAAAATATGCTTTAGTTGTACTAGACATTTTTTGTCATTCCTAGGCTCTGCCTGGTGACCTCAAATTTTGTTGGGTTTGACTTGTTGGTAGAGGATATCACTATTAACTTTTCAGCGTCTTCTTTTTCTCTGAAAAGTTCATCTTTTGTCTCCTTATTTCTCTGGGAATAATGAAGAACCCTCTTCTGTAACCCATATATTTGTGAAATCTGTAATTTTACTTGGCTTTCTCTTTTCTTGTGGCCCTTTTCCTATCAAGTAGATTAAGTAAGATATCTATTTCTCTAGCAATAGTATAAATAACAGGGTCAATTCTCACCTCCCCCTATGCTTCCCTCCCACCCCCTACCTGACCCCCAGCCTTAATGTTATTCAAAAATCTGAAAACAATTGCTTTCATCCTAGACGCAAATCCAGATCTCCTTCTCCTAGAAGACGATCTTCTCCTGTCAGGAGAGAGAGAAAGCGCAGTCATTCTCGATCTCCCCGTCACAGAACCAAGAGCCGGAGTCCTTCACCTGCTCCAGAAAAGAAGGAGAAAACTCCAGAGCTTCCAGAACCTTCTGTGAAAGTAAAAGAACCTTCAGTACAAGAGGCCACTTCTACTAGGCAAGTAACATAGTGATTTATTTACAAGTATCGTTTTAGACTGTTACTAGTGATTACAGATCAAAACAGAGGCACTTGATGGTTTTATTAGTTGTGTTTTTTACTTACTTGAAAGGAATTAAAAAATATAAAGGGGAGTATAATGAATAAAATACCTCCAAGGTGACAACTATGTACTGGTTGTATTGTTTCAGATCATTTATATACTGTAACTTGCTTATTTCCTTTAATATATTTTGAGAAGCTTTCTACTTTTTCAAAGTATGGCTAGAATTGTAAATTGCTCACTCAGTTTCATAGATATACGTATTTTTTGTAGCTAAGAGTTTTGAAAACTTTGGAAAGAAATAGTATTTTAGTACATCACTGTATTATAACTTAGGAATCTGACTGGAAGAGGGTTTCATGGTTGTTAATTCCAACTCTTAATGACCACCCCTCTTGTGTTTCTGTAGTGACATCCTGAAAGTTCCCAAACCTGAGCCTGTACTAGAGCCTAAAGAACCTTCTCCAGAAAAAAATTCTAAAAAAGAAAAGGAAAAGGAGAAGACTAGACCAAGATCTCGATCTCGTTCTAAATCAAGGTCCCGGACACGTTCTCGCTCTCCTTCTCATACTCGACCTAGACGGCGTCATAGATCCCGATCAAGGTGAGTTGTGACTTTAAGATCAGCCTGTTGTTGATCCTGCATAGGGTTTCCAAGGAGCAGCTGGTGGGTTTGAACTGCTGACTTTGTAGTTCGCATTCCAGTGCTAATCCTACAGCACCACACCAGGTCTGCGTAGACCTCAGTTTTCAAGTGCTTCTCTTACAGGTTTGTTGTTTTTTAAGTGCTGACCCATATGGTGACCCTGTGTTGGGTTTCTGAGGAGTGGCTGGTGAGTTTGAACCACCAACCTTGCTACTCAAACTGACCTTGTGGTCCAGCATATTATCCTGCTGTGCCACTACAAAGCAATAGGAAACGTTTGTTGTAACTAGTTGCCAATTCAGTATTCCAGCTCTTCATCATCCCCAAGCATGCAGAGAACTGCTCCATAGGGTTTTTAGTACTGTGACCTTTCAGAAGCAGATATCCAGGCTTTAACTTCTGAGGGATACCTGGGTAGACTGGAATCACCAATCTTTTTGTTCAGAGTCCAGCAACCATTTGTGCCACTCAGTGAATCCCCGAAACAATATTTTCTATGGATTCCACATAGAAAATTTGAGGGCATTGATTTTCTGTGTACCATAAAAATCTCTACACAGAAATTTATGTCCCTTCAAATTCGTGTTTAAAGTGTGGTCGTTGAGAAAACTATGTCAAGAAATAGGTTCCTTACTTCAGATGTATTCAGGTCCTTCTGTTTGTTGTAACAGATCATACTCACCTAGAAGGCGCCCTAGCCCAAGAAGGCGGCCATCTCCTCGAAGAAGGACTCCACCAAGACGGATGCCTCCTCCACCAAGGCATAGAAGGAGTAGATCTCCAGTGAGACGGTGAGATATTCCCCTCCTCTCCTATTTTAAATTAACAAGTGTCGAGTGCCTGAAAGTGTGCCGTTAGTTTATTTTGGTAGAATCTTTGGATTAATATCTCCTCGGGGAAGAGAAGAACTGATAAGTAATATCAGATAAGTCTTCTAAAGAGTGGAAGTCATTTAAAATGTGCTATTACGTAAAAGGTCTAGTCCAGTGTTGTAAAGTAAAACAAAATTCACCAGCTTAATGATAAACTTTGTAAATTTTTATGTTTTCATATATCATCAAGAAATCGTTACCATCCAATAAAGGAATTAGCCATTTTTGCTCTTCCTTTGCTTTAAACTTGCAACTGACTTTTGAAAAGCGACCGGCTACAGGCCATGTCTGCTATACTTTTGTTTAGGATTTTTTTCTCATTATAGTGATAATCAGTGTTTATGATAAATCATTGAAACTGATAATAAGAAAGGGAAGGTTGTCTATAGTCTATTCTATAGAAGTATCCATTATTAATAGTTTAGTGTCTTCATTTTTTTTTTTTTTTTTTTTTTTTAAGAGATTAGGTGTAAACCTGCCAGTATGAGTTGTGTTTCCTTAAATTGTCACTTTAATAAAAACAATTAAATCTCAGAGTAGAAGCCTAGTACATTGGTAGCAGAGTTTTTATGCTTTCTTGACAATCAATTTCATCTCTTTTGGAAAGAACTGTGAGTGTGTGTCAGGTTATACTTAATATCATTTTGAGTCAAATGACTGTTTAGAAAACCAAATAAACTTGAAAACAAAGAGGGGAGGTGTCAAATAAGCACCACATAGTTTCTTTTGTTCTGCAGACTGAGGTCTCTCAGAGTCTTCATTTTTAAATTATTTTCTTGAGTTTGTCATTTACTTCCACTATTAAAAGTTAAGAGTTCTGGTGTGACATTGTAGAATAAGCACTGGACTGGTAACTGCAAGGTCAGCGGTTAAGACCCACCAGCCATTTCTCAGAAACCCTATCCATAGTTACTATCAGTTGGAACCATCTTGACAGCACTTAATAAACAGTTAAAAATTTAAGAATTACTATTACTACTGTTAAATGAGACTAGTGATGTAAATGGTCAGTAAATTCAGACATCACTTCTAAAATTGATGGTGCTGGTGCCATCTAGTACAAGTTTAACGGAAACCGCTATTTCTTACAGTGGAGTTTTGCAAACGGCATGTTTTAATTTGCTTACTAAATCATCTAGCAGTCAGAATATTTTGCAGATTGTGTAAGATTCCCTTTCAGCCAGTTTTTGTCTCACACTTAAGGTAGGGTTTCTTTTTTTCAGGTTCTCAGGAATTCTTCTGCCAAAGGTGAATTCTGCAGGTACACATAATTGCAACAGAACTTACCACAAATTTTGCCGCAGAATTCGAGAGTCCCCTGCTTCTAAGTTTATGTAGCTAAACGAATTCCTAATCTTGCACATCTACTTTTTTTTTTTTAATGCAACTTAAATGTTGCTTTGACAATGTATATTATTAAATGGAAAATATTTTACATCCAAATTTTGTATGCAAACTCCAAAACACTGATAGCATTCCTAAGGAAGAAAGAGACTGATTGTTTGTATTCTAGTACTCGCCATGACATATTTTATAATTGGGGAGACAATCAAACAGAAGCATTATCAGAATATTTTCGTTTATAGTTAGCTTTAGAATTAGCTATTTCTGTCCTGGGTTTAATTTTTGTTTTTGCTGATTTTGGGGGGACTCATGTGCTTAGCTACATAAACTCAAAAGTTGGATAAAATAGCTGAGTTTTTATATAAACTGTACATACCTGTAAGGTAATTCTTTCTAAGTATGCAATTAGTGAATATGAATACTTTAATTCGCAGAAGAAGGCGCTCATCAGCATCTTTGTCTGGGAGTAGCTCATCATCCTCTTCGTCTCGTTCCCGGTCTCCGCCAAAGAAGCCACCCAAGAGGACATCCAGCCCCCCTCGGAAGACTCGTAGGTTATCTCCTTCAGCAAGTCCTCCTCGGCGACGACACCGACCATCACCTCCAGCAACTCCACCGCCCAAAACTCGTCATTCTCCAACACCCCAGCAGTCAAACCGTACACGAAAAAGTCGTGTTTCTGTCTCTCCAGGAAGAAGTTCAGGTAAAGGTAAAAATCAAGCACATACAGACTCTACGTTCTTTATTTGGTTGTTTGGCTACAAAATGGATAATTGGTTACGGCCCACTAGCCAGTCTCAAAGTGTGAAGTAACTGGGTGATTTGTGTGCAGTGTTCTCTGTAAAGGGGCTTTCCTTTTGTGTCTTGCATTGTTAAATAAGGTTTTTAGGTAAAAGTGTATTATTTGAGCTATGCCCTCTGACATTGAATAAGTGCAGAAAAATATTACCAGTCATGGGCTGTTTGACTTGAGAGTAACTTACCAGAGCTTATGTTGATATGTTAGAGGATAGGATCATTTGATTACTGAGGGCAGTTATTTTGTTTTTCACCCAAGATTTTTTGTTTGGTGTTTTACTTCAGGACTTTATATTCTATTATAATTCTTTCTTGGCCACATTGTACTCCCAAGGGAAAGACATGGGGTATCCTCTTAGAACTGTTTTTTGTTTTTAATTTAGGCTCCAGGCAGGTTCTTCTGAGTGTTGTCCTTGCTTTATTCTGCAGATTGGTTTCTGAGGGATTTATGATCTGTGATCCTGTAAGGCAAGTAGAATGCTGTGTTAGTCTGAGTGAAGCTTCTAGTCTACTGTATAACAAAAGCCTATTCTTTTGGTATACACCTGGAGAAAAACTATAGGCTCTATTTGAATCAGACTCCTGGTGTTTAGGGCTGAAATGAAGCAGAGTGCCTGAAAGCTGAGTAGTAGAGGAGGGGAAGCAGTTGGAGTTTAAGGAGCCAATCTTTAGGTTAAAACATACTGGTGTGGTTTTGGTCAGATCTAAATGGTATAAATGAAACTGGAGATGGGCAGAATTTCAGCTACACATTTCAGTGAGCTTATTGAGTCTACGTTTTCTATTAAGCCAGCCTGCTGTGTTAAATCTTTCCCCTAATACAGTGTGCATTACTGGTTTTTGATCTCTGTTCATTGAGGTCGAGACCAGCAATCAGAGTGATGGGAACTAGCAGTTAGTCATAATCCATGAAGAGTTGTATATATGTGATTTTCTGAGTTTTACATTAAATTATGCTGGTGACACATTAACAATATACATTTATTTTTGGTGCATTGGATCGTTAAACCTAGACGGGAAGCTGAATGAGAGAGCAGAAACTTGCTTCTGGGGTCATACTTCATTCAAGAATGTTAATAGGGATTCAGGATCATGATTTCATAACCTCACATTCCCATAATCCTGTTTGCTCAAAAATGGGAAACTTTGAGCCCATCCGTGGTTTCTAGTCTCGACTAAATGTGGTGCCCATTGTCCTGACCTTTTTTTGTTGTTGTTCCTGTAAAATGTTTGCACTTTTGAGTGTTTCTGTCCTTTGTTAAACAGTTTTTTGGTGGAAACTAAAATCAAGCTATGATTTCTCTGTTTGCATTGTATAATGGTAAAAAACAAGGGACTGGTTGGTTTGTGTTCTGGGACAGAACTTCTTGTTAAACAACCCCAGTCAAGGATTCACATTATAGGCTAGAGTTATAGTCAGAGGCTGCCTAGTATTCATTGAAGCTACTGGGTTTGAGTAACTGGGAAAACAGCCTTTTCTCTTAAAATGATTCCAGTCCTCTAATGAAATTGTAGAGTTAGATACTGTCCTCAACAAACAGGTTCTCAGACAGGTTCAGTCACTTGGTCAAGGTTAGTCAGCCAGGACTTAGAGTTTTAAGAGTTCTCGTTCTTATTGAATAATAATGAGGGGCCTTCAAAAGTCCATGAAAAACTATTAACTTTTCTTTCTGTTTTTTCCATGGACTTTTGAATCCCCTTCGCATATATTCCCTTTTCCAACTTTTCTACCCCAAAGTACTACTTTAGCTTCTGTTAGAGGGAGGTAGAGGGAAGGGAGAAATTGTTCAGCTACTATACCTGGAAGTATGATTACAGAAATGCCTTTGCCGTTTCCATGGCTAATAAGCAGTAACACCATTGAAACATAATACAACTTTGTACACCTGTATCTCCCCCAGACTAGACCCACTGCCATCTAGTTGATTCCTATTCATAGTGACGCTATATAGGCTTTCTGGAACTAAAAATGGGAACATCCAACCTGATCTGTGTCTACAAGTCTTAACCCACAGGCCCCCGAGGCCCTTTAGCCTATGTTGTTAAGTGCCCTCGAGTTGGTTTCGAGTCATAACAATCCTGTATAAGGTTTCTGAGGAGCAAATTGGTGAGCTTGACCTTGACCCACCGACCTTGCGGTTCAAACATGTCTAGCACATTAACCTACAGCGCCACACCAGGACTCTGCCCTTAAGCGCCCCATATTCCCAGGCAGTCTCCCATCCAAATATTAAGTAGGCCTGGCCCTGCTTAGCTTCCTAGATCAGATTAAATAGGGTTCATTCAGGCTACTATAGCTGTAGATGGTTTCCCATACATAGCAATTAAAGAAATTGAAGCTTTAGGTCTCCCCTTTGAATAGTGGGGAACCTTGTATTTTGGATAGCAAAGAGAATCAGAGGAAGACAGGAAAAAAAGTGATTACGGGAACTGCTTATTGTTTAGGGCCATCTAATTGGTTTTGACTCAGAGCAACCCTATTTAGGATTTCCAGGGAGCAGCTGGTGGATTTGAACCACTAACCTTGTGGTTCACAGCCCAATACTGATCCTTCGTTGCCACACCAGAAATCCTTAGGGGTAAATTATCTTTAGAAGTGTAATCAGTGGCATGTCATAGTTAAATTGTTATCTTAAGTAATCTATAAAATGGTGTTTCTTTGCTGCTAGTATATCCGTACATGTGGTAGTGGTAATTTGGAATTCATTTGGATCTAGTGATAAATTAGGTTCTGTGCAAGCACTTACGAATTTTGCTGATTCTGACCAAAGAGTGATATTTATAAGTGATTTTTGGGCCAAGTCTCAGAGATTAATTAGTGTAACTACTGAAATGAATTTAAAATTCTAGGTTTTTAGTTTTTTTTTATTCCCTCTCAGTTAACTTCTTAGAAGATTTCTTGTTTTGTGCTAGAATTTTCTCTTTACATACTAAAAATTAAACCATCATCACTGTACAAAACTCTTTTGGCCAAATACAGACACTTATTGAAGTATTAGCTTAATTTATAATCATTGATTTGAGCTCATTGTTGTAGCCACTGTGTCAGTCCACTTTGAGGGTCTTTATCTTTTACACCCATCCTCTGCTTAGCCAAGCATGAGGACCTTCTCCAGGGACTGGTCATTCCTGAAGACATGTCCAGAGTTCATGAGGCCAAGTCTTGCCACCCTCATTTTAAGGGTCTGTCCAAGTAGCTTATTAGGTGGTGGTGGTTATGTGCCGTGGAGTCAGTTCCGACTCATAGCAACCCTGTACAGGGTTTCCCAGGCTGTAAATCTTTAAGGAAGCAGAAAGCTTCATCTTTCTCCCGCAGAACAGCTGGTAGTTTCAAACTGCTGACTTTGTGGTTCGCAGCCTGCTTCATAACACTATGCTACCAGAGCTCCTTAAATTATTGGGTGGAATCATGAATAAAATGCAGCTGGTTGAAAAATTATCATGGAAATTCTCCAGTTTGACTAGTTTAAATGAGAGATAGCTATGTTATGTGCGTTCTAGGTCAGACATTCTATGTAATTGTGCTGATCAAACAACTGGTACGGAACCTGGGGGCATCATACAATCTTCAAGTTCCAGATCTCAAAGGGATGGCTCTCTCGTGGTGAGATTAGTGATTATGTACAGACATAGGAGTCCCTAGGTGGTGCTATAACTGAAAGATTGGGGACTTGAGGCCACCCAGAGGCACCTTGGGAGAAAGACCTAATTAATTAGTCATTGAAAACTGTAGGGAGCACAGTTCTACTCTTGACACATGGGATATATGAGTTATCCATGAGAAATATGGATATAGTTGAAGCCAACAAACAGATGTAAGAAATAGTAGTATTGGTTGTTGTTAAGGGCTCTTGAGTCAATTCTGACTCATAGCAACTCAGTACTGGGTTTCCGAGGAGCAGATGTTAGGTTTGAACCACCAAACTTTTGGTTCATATAGTCCAGTTCTGATGTACAGCGCCACACCAGGAGAGCTTGAGAAAAAGGAGGTTTTGGGTTCAAATCCTTGCTCAAATTATTGGTGTGACTTGTTTCTTTTTAAACCTCAGTTTCTCCTTGGGATGGGTTGCAGGTGGGGCGCAGTGGTGATATTGTTAAGCATCAGTGTTTAACAATACCTATAATAGGTGAGAAGGTGCTCTGGAAGCATAGTGGATACGAATCGGGCTGCTAACTTCAAGGTCAGCATTTAGAAACTATCAGCTATTCTGCCGGAGAAAGATGAGACTTTCTGCTCCCATAAAGATTTACAGCCTCCGAAACCCTGTGCAGGGTCACTATGAGTCTGAACCAACTCCACGGTACTTAACAACACAACATAATAGGTGAGTGTGATGGCTCCATATGCAAGCACTGGACTGCCAACTACAATGGACTGTGACTTACGAGGTTGGCAGTTTGAACCCACCAGCTGTGCTCTGGGATAAAGATGAGGCTTTCTGTTCCCATAAAGATGTATAGTCTCGGACACCCTATATAGGGTCGCTATGAGTCTGACCCAACTCCATGGCACTTAACAACAAGTAACGTAGCAAGATACAGAAGCAGTCACCTGGATAATACTCATTCATGCAGTTGGGAGAAAAAAGGTTGGGAAGATCATAAAGTACTCAGCTGTTTCTTTGATTTGTCACAGAGCTGCTTGCTCGGTTTCTTTTTTAATCTTTAAGCTCTTCCCCTTCAGAGAAGTTTCTTGCTACTGTGAAGATTACGTTCCGTGTAGAGCTTTCTGTGCTACTTGAGTGGCTAATTCATTCCCCTTCTTCAGACCAAATATGCACATTTCGTCAGGTCTTTTATCTTGATCATTTGTCATCTTTATTACTTTTCAGAACCCACGTTGAATGGATGTGTGAAATCATTTTGAAGCCCTACAGAGTTGAATATTATGTGTGTTATAGGTTGTAGGGTTTATATAAAGTTTGTTAGTAACTATATTGCCGTCCAGCCAGTGTTTTCCTGGGAGAATCTCAAGATCCAGGAATCGTTGTAGATCTTTTATTTCAGTTGGTCACAGGTCTTAGGTTGTTTAGTGTCGAGTGGGTTCCGATGCATAGAGACCCTGTATAGGGTTTCTGAGGAGCGACTGGTGAGTTTGAACTGCCAAGTTTGTGGTTCAGACAGACCTTGGAGTCTAGTGCTTATCCTACAACGCCACACCAGGACTTCACAGATCTTATAGGAATAAAAAATTCTTTAGTTCTTTGAGACTAATAATGCTTTTCTGTAATTTAGAAAACGTTACAAATTGGAAAAATTTGTTCAGAATGATTTTTAGCTACCCAAATGTTAAACTATAATTTGAAAATGAAGGCATTCTGTTGTGTGTAGCCTTTATTTTTTCGTAAATATTTCTCCCTTAACACACTACCATTTCTTTTTTAGTGACAAAACACAAAGTTGTAGAGAAAAGAGAGTCCCCTTCACCAGCACCCAAGCCTAGAAAAGTAGAGTTATCTGAATCGGGTAAGTTTTATTTTGTTTTTTATATTTTTTACGGTGAATTGGACATGTACATTTGGTTGAAGTCTTAATTACAGGTTGTGACTTAGAGATTAAGAGCCAGGATCTGAAGTCAGGCAAGCCTGGTTTGAATTCCCAGCCCCATTTAACCACTTTTTAGATGCTGTTGTTGTCTCATTTATATGAATTACATTTCTCTAATCAATTCAAGGAGTGCAGTGGCTCCATACGAAAAGCAATGGGCTGCAAACCCTATGGTCGATGGTTCAAGGCCACCAGCCACTCCCCTGAGAGAAAAATGAGGCTTTCTGCTCCCGCAAAGATTTAATGCCTTAACAACACTTCACAACATTAACAACAGCATTAACAGTTAATTCAAAGTGCATAATAACACTATCATACATTAGGTTCATGACAGTTAATTAAAATAATATTTTTTTTAAGTGCTCAGAAACCAGTCAAACCAGTAGTAAATGCATGTTTTGTTACTTTTGGTGACAGTAAATTTAAGTTGACATCTTAAGCCCTTTCTTTGTTAACACAACAACAGCAAAATTAGTTGTGTTGTTTGACCCAACCAGATAAAACTCTGTTCACCTAACTTACGTGTTCTGTATGCAAAACTAAAGGAGCACTTTCTAAATGCATCCTTCTTTCAGAAGAAGATAAAGGTGGCAAAATGGCAGCAGCAGATTCTGTGCAGCAGAGACGCCAATACAGGCGACAAAACCAGCAGTCTTCATCTGGTATGTACACTGATTCTTAACATTTTCCTCCTTGTGTTTCCAGATGAACGTTTTAGATGTAAATGCCATTTGTAGTGATTTTTTTTTTTTTTTTAAAAGCTGGTGAAATATGTGAAAGTTTACCGAGCAGATCATCAGTTTAACAATGTATATACACATCAGTTTAACAATGTATATACACTTTGATTCATTACAATGACTGTAATCCCATCCATGTACCAAGGGTTAACAGTATTTACCTCTGTTAGTTTTTTTTTGTTAAGTGCCGTCGAGTCGGTTCCGACCCATAGCGACCCTGTACAGGGTTTCCGAGGGTGTAAATCCTTACGGGAGTAGAAAGCCTCATCTTTCTCCCGCGGAGCGGCTGGTAGTTTTGAACCGCTGACCTTAAGGTTCGCAGTCCGATTTGTAACCACTACGTTACCAGAGCTCCTTAATAACAACAATTAGGGATTAAAAATAGTATTTACCTCTATTCTCTTTTAACTCTTGTATTCTTCCCTGTTTCCCACTACTTTCATCTTTCCTCTGCAAACCTCCCTCTTGTGTATTGCCTTCTCCATCATCCAAAGTAATGTGTATCAACCAGTGAATAGTTTTCTCATCCCTTCCATTCCTGATAGCCATCATAGAATGTTTCTTTTCTTAACTTTTTACATTGGTCTCATACAATATTTATCCTTTTGTGGTTGACTAATTTCACTCAACATGGATGTCCTCCACATTCATCCATGTTGTGAAGTTATTTTGCAGTTTCATCTATACTCTTCAGAGGGGCAGAGTATTCTACTGTATGTACCAAAGTTGGTTTAACCTTCTGTTGATGGGCATTTAAGCTAGCTCCATCTTTTTGATATGTCTCTTGTAGACAGTATATTGAAGTACCATTTTCTTCTCCATTTTGCTCTGTCTTTTGACTGGTGTGTTTGATCCTTTTACATTCAGTGTAATTGTCAGTATAAATTAGTTGCTGCTTTGCTGTTTGTGTGTGTGGTTTCTTTATTCCTCATCATTTTCTGTAGTGAGTTCATTTTGTTTCTGGGTTTTCTTCTCTCTTTCATTTCTGTTGTGTTCATGTTTAGCAAGGACTCCTACTGTGGTGCTGTAGGATCAGTACTGGATGGCAGACCACAAGTCTGGAGTTCCACCCCACCAGCTGCTCCTTGGAAACCCTGTACAGGGTTGGTATGAGTCAGAATAGACTTGACAGCACTTAACACCACAACAGATTTTAATTTTGATGTTGTTAAGTGCTGTTGAGTTAGTTCCAACTCATAGTGACTGTATAGGGTTTCCAAGGAGCAGCTGGTGAGTTTGAACAGTCAACTTTGGTGTTCAAACTGGCCTTGCAGTCCAGTGTTTATCCTTCAGCAGCACGTTTTCTCTTTCCCCCCCCCCCCCGTTTAAAACAGTCTTATTTTATCTTGAAATACACATGACTTCCTTGCCATTTGGAACTTCTATATCTGCGCTATTCCCTCTTTTTGCTTTGATGTTGATTTTATTATAAATTGATGGCTCTGGCTGCCTGTTCTCGGTTTGCTTTACTTTAAATACTTCTATATCTGGCTTGAGTTTTGAGTGGTATTGTCATGTATGGTTATCTGAGGTTGTTGTCTTTGGTTGGTTCTCAGTCCAAAAACTCCCTTTGGCATTTTTTTTTTTTTTTTTGTGAAGGTCATTACAAATTCCTTTAATTTCTGCTCATCAGGAAACATCCTAATTTCACCATTATATTAGAAGGACACCTTTCCTGGGTATATGACTTTTGGTTGACAATTTTTTTCTTTGAGAGTTTTGTGTATGTCACCAAATTACCATTTTCCCTGCTGATGTCTGCTGAGAAATCAAAACTTAGTCTTGTCTTAGAAATCAGAGTTTAGTCTTACCGGTTCTCTTTGTAAATAACTTTGCATTTTTCCAGAGCCACTCTAAGAATTCTTTCCTTGTCTTGGATTTAGAAAGTTTGATTATGGTATATGTCTTGGTGATTTTCGTCTCTTCCTATTCTGGAATTCTGATCACCCATAAGTTGTTCTCCTCATGGTGTCTTGTAACTCTTAGGGTTTCTTAAGATTTTTTTCTGATTGTTCTTCTAGCATACTAGGACAAGTGTAGTAATTTGGGCTTCCTTGCTTAAAGTCAACTCCTTTGCCTTTTCAGTGTATTGTCCATTTCTGGATTTCTAATTATAGGTTTTGGATTGCTTCAGAATTTTCATTTGTTGTGTCTACTTGTACTTGCAATATTTTCCTGAATTCTAAAGTTTTTTTCTGTGTTCTCCTTGATTCCTCAATTTTTTTTGGCAGTCGTTTGAAAGGGACCTAAATATCATTCTTTAGATTCTTTTTCAGTTAGTTCTATTACCTTTCCTTCCTCTGAAACATTTTCTGGCTCTGTATCTTGGTCATTTGTGTGAGCACATTCTCTCTTGTTTCTTCATGTGAAATTATCTGTTGTTTCCCGGACATTGTGGGGTTGTCATATTTAATTGATGATTGTATGTTGATGTGTCTTAGACTCTCACCACCTGTCTCCTGTGAGTGTTGTATACTGTTCTCATTCACCGAATGAATAATAACCATTTGCTGTATCAACTATCTTCACATGTACAGTTACTCAGTCCTTAATTTTAACTGTTTAATTCTTTCTATCACCTGTTAACAGAAATTCTGTTGTGTCTCTTAAACGTTTTGTCTTTCTTCCCCCCTTTTCCTTTTGTTTTTAAATAATTTTTTTAACTTACGTTGTAATAGATCCTTAGATTAAAACAATCTAAACAAAACAAAACCCACTGTGGTTGAATTTACTCAACTCTATATAGGATTTAAGAAACTAAGTCTATAAGAGAATAGAGAACTTTATTTTTTTTCCCAAGGAGTAGCTGACGGATTGTACCACCATCTTTGTAGTTAGCAACTCAGCACCTAACCCACAGTGCCACCAGGGCTCCTCAAAAAAATAAAACTCACTGCCTTCTAGTTGATTCTGACTCACAGCAACCTTAGAGGACAGATTCAAATTCTGTTCCTTTGAGTTTCTTAAACAAAATCTCTACGGGAGCAGATAGTTTCATCTTTTCCTGTGGAGCAGCTGGTAGATTTGAACCACTGACCATTTGGTTAGTAGCCCAGGACTTATTTTATAGTTCCCTCAAGGCTCCTTTAAAATGGAATGGAGGAACATAAAATGAACACTACAATTTATGTGTGTGTGGGTCTGGGCAAATTTATAAATGATCAGAATGAATTGCTGGATCCAAGGATCCATAAATGGAAACCGCGGGTACTCTTCTTTTATTAGCTTACTTGGTGCTTGTGACAGTGTCTAGGTTCTACCTTTGCTTTACATTTATGAAAAGACCACAGACAGATGGAAACCATCATGAAATCATTTGAAAAAATAGGTATTTTTATTGGTGTTTAGAATGTTTTATACGCGGAGAAAGATGAGCCTGTCTGCTCCTGCCTCAGAAGCCCTATACAGAGTCACTGAGTTGGAACCAAATCGAAGGCACTTAACCAACAACAGGATTTGCTAATAGGCATGTAGACAATGCCGCCTGCATTTTTTATTCTTTTGAATAAATGTTAAGGATATAGAAATAATTTAGCAAAATCTGAATAGAACATCGCTGCTGTTTGGTGACATCAAGTCAGTTCCAACTCATAGGAGTGGTACTGTAGGAGTAGAACTGGACTTTGAACCACAAGTCAGCAGTTCAAAAGTGTTGGTGTCACTTGAGGGCACTTAACAACAGGGTTTCCAAGGCGTGGTCGGGGGGTTTGAACCAGCAGCCTTAAGTAGTTTTAGAAATGCACAGTAACAATCAGGTAATTGTTTGAGGTGCTTTTAAACCATTAGGTAGTTTTTTGAAGAATTAGCCTTCTAAAGAATATTTGTGTCTTCTCGACTGGATTGTATTGTGAGAATGATTACTATCATTTCTATTCAAGAACAATTATGATTGGCTTTGAAGTCATTGAATATCAATACAGCCTCTGTTCAGAACCGATATTTATACCATGCCTGCTTACATTAGTAGACTTGCTAATTTGGACAATCTAGTCATCTACTTAGATTTAGAAAACTTGGACCCTCTTTTAAGCATGTTGTTAAGCACTTTTGAGTCAGTTCCGACCCATAGCAACCCTGTATAGGGTTTCCAGGGAGTAGCTGGTGAGATTGAACCATCAACCCATGGTTCAAACTGGCTTTGTAGTCCAGTGCATTAGCCCACAGTGCCGCACCAGGACCACGCATGTTGCTAAGTGCTGTCAAGTCTATTTTGACTCAGTGACATTGATAGGGTTTCTGAGGAGCAATTGGTGGGTTTGAATGATGACCTTTGTATCAGCATTCTGTTGCCTATCCTACGGTGTCATACCAGGACTCCATTTTTATCTAGATGTTATTTATTGGTCCACTTGTGAGGACTTTTGTTTGCTTTATACTGAGTTGCAACCCATACTGAAGACTGTGGTCTTTGATCTTCATCAAAAAATATTTTAAGTCTACTTTAAGGAGGCAGCTCTTCCCCAGTTGTATTTTGAGTACCTTTCAACCTGAGGAGTTCATCTTCCAGCACTAAATTTGACAATATTCTGGAGTTCATCATATTCAATATTCTGGTGGTACCTGACAGTGTTCCACTGTTATTCTTAAGGTTTGTAGCGACTAAATATTCTAAAGTAGTCTCTCTCCTTCCTAGTCTGTCTTAGTCTGGAAGCTCATCTGAAACTTGCCCACCATAGGTGAGCCTGCTGGTATTTAAAATACTGGTGGAAAAGCTTTCAGAATCACAGCAACAAGCGAGCCACAACAGTACAACAAAAACTGACAGATGTGTGGTAGCATTTTAAGCATAGACTAATGTAGTTTTTTCTTACTTGTGTATTTATATAGACTCTGGCTCTTCGTCTTCTTCAGAAGATGAGCGACCCAAGAGGTCCCATGTGAAAAATGGTGAGGTAGGCAGGCGGCGGAGACATTCTCTTTCCCGGAGTGCCTCTCCATCACCACGAAAACGTCAAAAAGAGACTTCCCCTCGGTAATGTGTCTTTTTTTTCAATAGTCCTACCTGGTGCTGCTGCTGTCTAGTTACAGTGAAACTTCCTAATTTAAGGGAGCGTAGGTTATATTGGCTTTATTTTAGGATTTAATTAACTCATTTATTTTAAGGACTCTACTAGAAGGTGGTCAGTTATATTTTGGGTTTTTTTTTGTTGCTATTAATTTCCCTTTTGGCAGGCAGTTATTACCATTCATGAGTCACTGGATAAGTTTTGTACCACCTAGTCTTAAATGTGTGTGACTAGAGGAATAGAAGAAAGCATTAAATCATAGTATAAGCCCCTGAACATCCTTGAACACTGTAACAAATACCTCTGTTCATGTTAATTAGCTCCATCAATAGTAAATAATTTAGTGAATGGCATTCATGACATTTATTTTTCTCCACTGCTCTCAGGATGCAGATGGGAAAGCGATGGCAATCGCCAATGACTAAAAGGTTGGTTAGACACAACTTTATGAATTAGACTTACATGTTAAAAGTTATTTCAAGTGTCCATGTGACTATAAAACCTTGACATTTTATAGTGAACTAGAATTCCTTGAATGGAGGAGAGAACCTGAAAATAATTGAGAACTTGAAATAGTGATACCCAGATTTGGGGTCTTAAGTCAGTGGGGACAAGTCAACTTTCATGTTTCTATAGGAAAGCATTGAGTTCTTCTGGCACTAAGGCATTTGTTCATCTCCTC
Source organism: Chrysochloris asiatica (assembly GCF_000296735.1). NCBI lineage: Eukaryota > Metazoa > Chordata > Mammalia > Afrosoricida > Chrysochloridae > Chrysochloris > Chrysochloris asiatica. The sequence goes on along the minus strand of NW_006408565.1, from coordinate 13,391,028 downwards.
GCCACAGACAGGGACACTGCTGCACAAATCAGTGCTTAACGCCTCACACAGGGAAACACTCTGGGTCACAACGAAAGGGTTTTGGTCTGTAGTTTGAGAAACAACTACGTTGCAGCATATAGTAACAGCTTTTGATTGAAACTGTGTTTGCAAGCTCTCTTAATTCTAAATGTCACTGACTTAGAAAATCAGCTATAATTCTTCTTTTGATTTTGGGTTAGTGGTAGGCGGAGGAGAAGTCCTTCCCCACCTCCTACCAGAAGGCGACGTTCTCCCTCTCCGGCTCCTCCTCCTCGGCGACGCAGGTCTCCCACACCACCACCACGGCGAAGGTACTTTCTCAGATGCGTTAGTAGGGGAATTGGGCCTCAAGCAACGGAGAGACCATCGCCATACAAGTCTGGGTCTTTATGATTAAAATAATTTTTTTAAAGTGGCACTGCTCAGCTAGTCATAAAGAACGCGTATTATCCCATTCAGTGAAAAATCCAGAATAGGCGAATTTATAGTGACAGAAAGGAAGCAGCAGTGGAACTGCACTCTTCCAAATTGCGTGGACAATAAGGACCATTGTCAGTTTTATTACAGGCAGGAAAGTATTTCTTTTGAGCTGAAACTCTGAAAGATACTCCACAAAACTAGGCAGCTGGGCCTGAATGTTATGTTCAGGTCTGTGCAACTTGAGGATAAGGCTGGTTCACCACTAGCTGGGCTTTGAAAGGGATGCATCTGCCTACCAGTACACTTCCATTGAAAAGAGAATGGAACCATCTCTCTTGAGGGGAGGGTAAAAGTATCTTTAAAGCCGTGTGCAGGGCACTCAATTATTAATAGAGTCCAGAAGCCATCAGGGAGGAAACTGCATAGGAGAATTTTTTAAAGCACAGCCTTCCTGAGTCCCTCACTATAATTGAGTTTTCTAGTTACTATGTTATAATAATTGATAAGAGTTTTCACTTAAAAAGCAATACAAGAGTCTCTTTAAAAACATTACCTTCATCCCATAGAGATGTATTAAATGACTTGACACATTTGAATTATTTGTGAAACTGTAAATTCACTTTAAGGATAAAGCATGTCCACTAATAAATAAGCTCTATTTTTAGTGCTAACTATACTATCGGCTTATTTTCTTTGTATTCTCTTTCCTTACTCTCTTGGATCTTTCAGCTTAGTGTTGCCTGTTTTTTCCTAGGACTCCTTCTCCTCCCCCACGTCGGCGCTCACCTTCCCCAAGAAGATACTCTCCTCCAATACAGAGGAGATATTCTCCCTCTCCCCCTCCAAAGAGAAGAACGGCCTCTCCTCCTCCTCCTCCAAAACGAAGGGCATCCCCCTCTCCACCACCAAAGCGTAGGGTTTCTCATTCTCCACCTCCCAAACAAAGGAGCTCCCCAGTTACCACAAAGAGACGCTCACCTTCACTGTCGTCAAAGCATAGGAAAGGGGCTTCCCCAAGCCGATCAACCCGGGAGACCCGGTCACCACAACCAAACAAACGGCATTCGCCCTCACCACGGCCTCGAATTCCTCAGACCACCTCAAGTCCCCCTATTCGAAGAGGAGCTTCATCATCACCCCAAAGAAGGCAGTCCCCTTCTCCAAGTATTAGACCCATTAGGAGAGTCTCCAGGACTCCGGAACCTAAAAAGACAAAAAAGTAAAAATATTTTATGCTCTTTGATTAAAAATATTAACTTGCATAGCTCTTTATATTTGGAAAGGTTTTTATTTATTTTATATTGTTAAATTAGGAGAAGAGGAATAAGCTGTTTTTGAGGCAAATTCTAGATTCACAGGTTTCTGTGAATAAGTTCTGACTCATAGCAATCCTGCACATAGGGTTTCCCAGACTGTAAATCTTTACGGGAGCAGAAAGCCTCATCTTTCTCCCGTGGGACCACACTGGTAGTTTTGAACTGCTGACCTTGAGATTAGCAGCCCAATTCGTAACTTCTACACTACCAGAGCTCCTTGTATTGTTACTTATAGCATAAATTAGATTGCTTATTAAAGGATGTGCTTCCAAAACTTAATTCTAAAGTGACACAGAACATTTCTTTTGTGTCCATGTAGCACTGATGAAAGCAGTCTTAGATACAGTGTAAGGAACTAACATTTACTAATTTCATAAAGAGAAAGCATCATTTATAGAGTAGAGGATTGTGGGAGCCAAATATATGGTGCTTAGTTAAGTTTAAGATATAAATCTGTTAAGTCAGTTAACATGTAAGTGCTGTACAGCAATTGAAGTTTGTGACTTGGTTATTCTCATCAAGATCTCTGTTCTAAGATGCTAATTGTTTTTTCTCTCTTGTGTCTAGGGCTGCCTCACCAAGCCCACAGTCTGTAAGGAGGGTCTCATCCTCTCGGTCTGTCTCAGGATCTCCTGAGCCAGCTGCTAAAAAACCCCAAGCACCCCCATCTCCCATCCAGTCTCAGTCACCCTCTACAAACTGGTCACCAGCGGTACCAGTCAAAAAGGCTAAAAGTCCAACACCAAGTCTATCACCGGCAAGGGTATGTTCTGCCTTTGTGTATGGTTAGTATTTGTGTGTCTGTGTGTGTGGTCTGGGGGCATTTTAAAACTTTTGGTATCATTGCATTGGGGACTCAACTATGGGCAGGTTTCTATATTGTGTAAAATTAGTGGTTAGGTATCTTTCTTAATTGTTAGGTGCCCTTGAGTTGATGTTGAAACCAACTCATAATGACCCAATGTTGTAACAGAACTGCCTCGTACGGTTTCCTAGGCAAAGACACTGGGTGAGTTTGAACTATACCAACCTTTTGGTTAACTACCAAGTGCGCAATTCTTTTTCTCTGTCAACAGGAGGACTGAATAAATGGTTACCCAAATTAACTGAATGGATTATGAGTAATTACTTTGAAATATGAAGTGTAAAATGAAAAGGTAGTGGTGGTTATGTGCTATGGAGTTGGTTCCAACTCAGAGCGACCCTGTATAGGGTTTCTGAGGCTATAAATCTTTATGGGAGCAGAAAGCCTCATCTTTCTTCCGTGAAACAGCTGACATTTCGAACTGCTGACCTTGAGGTTAACAGTCCAACTCGTATAACCACTCTGAATTCAGTGATTGTTGTTATTAAGTACTATTGAGGCAATTCTGATTCATAGCAATCCTGTATAGGGTTTCCGAGGAGCAGCTGAACCACTGAGGTTGAGTTTGCAGTTCAAACCAACCTTGCAGTCCAGTGTATTAACGCACAGCACCACACCAGGACTCCTCGGTCATAGTAGAGCCTGTCTTTTGCACAAGGAGCTTCAAAAATGATAGTAGAAACTGAAATGGAAGATAATGGGATTTCTCCACAAACTTTTGAAATCCCTTATATACACAATGAAAGAACAAACCAAACCCACTAAATATAGGAGAGGTCACTGGGAGACTTAGACGTGGTGTTAATACAAATATGTATTTAGAGTAATAGCTGGCATCATTAAGAAGAGCCTGCTACATATCAGGACAGCAACTTTGATGATTTACAGATACTCTTATTTAGTTCTCGTAACTATTTTGTTGATGCTAAGTGCCATTGAGTCGGTTCCAACTCATACGCACCTTGCATAGGTTTTCCTAGGAGCAGCTGGTGGGTTTGAAACTTACTGTGTGGTTAGCAGTCTAGTGCTTATCCTACAATGCGCACACTGGGATTTAACAGCAACATTATTATACTCCTTGCATTGTTAAGTTTCAGAGGAATGGTTGATTGGTGGCTGTAAATCACTGATTTTCGGGTTAGCAGTCAAGTGTGTGTATCCTACAGTGCCACACCAGGAGTTCAGATCCATTTTGGGATTAATAAGTGCAGGAGGTAGAATTCAACTCAGGTCTGATCTTGTTAAGTGCTGTTTGTTGGTTCCTACACATAGTGATCCTGTAAAAGGGTCTGAGGAGTGGCTGGTAAGGTTGAACCATTGACCTTTTGGTTAGCAGCCTGCGTTATCCTACACAGGACTCCCCAGATATAGTCTTAGAATCTATTAAAAGTATACTTATTTTCATATGTCAGTTAAGGGAATTCTTTTCTGGGTGATGATTGGTCTTAGACATTTTATTTCCTCTGAGACCTTCTGAAGTCCTGAGATACGTTCATTTCAGAATTCCCTTGAGGACAGAATCTGTTTAATTGGGGAGAATGCAGTTGGATTTACTTTATTTCTTTTTCCCTTCTTGATTTCTAGAATTCGGACCAAGAAGGAGGTGGAAAGAAAAAAAAGAAAAAGAAGGATAAGAAACACAAAAAGGATAAGAAGCACAAGAAGCACAAAAAACATAAGAAGGAGAAGGCTGCGGCTGCTGCCGTTCCTGCCGTTCCTGCCGCCATTGCTGCTCCCACAACCACGTCAGCACAGGAAGAGCCGGAGGCAGAGCCAGAACCTAAGAAGGTATTATGGACTCTCTACAGAGCTCTCTTATGGCTCTATACAATTCGCTAAACTGCTGCTTTTTAAACACTCGCTACATTATTTTAAGTAATTGCCTATTCAGTTGGTTGCTTTCTTCTAATCTCTTGACCTGTCAAGAATAGGAATTTTTCAGGACCAAGGATAACATCTCAGATGGCTGTCATGAAAAACTCAACAGAGTTTTTTTGTTTTTAATATTTTAGTGTGAAAGTGTTAATATTTTCAGTAAGTCTCAGGATAGCAATCCAGTACTTGAAGTGACGTTAAGTGCCATCAAATTGGTTCCAATTCATAAAGACCCTATAGGGTTTGCAAGGAGTGGCTGGGGGATTTGAACCTTTGACCTTGCAGTCCAAACCAGCCTTGTGGTCCAGTGCTTATCCTACATCAGGAATCCATGAAGTGATACTGTTGTTAGATGCCATCGAGCCGGTGCTTACTCATAGCAACCCTATGCACAACAGAGCGAAACACTGCCTGGTCCTGGGCCAACCTCACAATTGTTGCCATACTTGAACCCATTGATGCTGCCACTTTGCCAATCCATTTCACTAGGGGGTTTCCCCTTTTTCTTGGCTTGTGGTTTTAATTTGCGTTTTCCTTAATGGCAGTTGGGTTGTCTTTTTTTGTTATTTTGAGCTGTAAAGTTTTTCCTTGAGTATTCCTAATAACCAAAACATCCAAGAGATTAATTATATTTTTTATATTATGAACTTTTATCAGAAAGGCAGGTATATCTTAAGTAGAAATGTAAGGAAAGTACAGTGGCCAACTTTTTCCATTTGCTACATGGGGGTTTGCAAGCAGTGGGGTTCAGTCAAAGAGCAAGCTTTCTGGGATTTTGAACAGATAACTGTTAGGAATACTCTTTCCAGAGGATAGGAAGTAGCTGTATGAGTGGTCTTCACTGTTGTCAGTGCCATCGAGTTGGTTCTGACTCATAGTGACCCTGTATAGGGACTCCAAGGTGGGACTGAACTGCTGACCTTGTGGTCTACAGTACAGTGCTGATCCCATAGTTAGTGAACCTATTTTAAAAATATATAATGGATAGATTTTATTTCATTGCCTTTTATGTGGGTCTTTAAAGAAGTACATTGTCTAAAGTGACACATAAGCATACCAAAGGAAATTAAGTTCTTAATCCCAAAGCTCCTTTGGTCTTTAAATTTTTATGCTTTTTTTTTACTTGATTTCATTTTGACTGCAGAAATTAAAAATGTGGACTTAAAAGAGCAAGACTTGGGTTCTGATCTTAGCTATGACAGAACTAGGTCTGTGGCCTTTTGCAGAATACTGTAGCACATTTCTCACCTGTAAATGGAAAATAAAACTGAAGGTTTCTCCCACTTTCAAAACTCCAAGAAGGAAATAGGATCACAGGTATCCTATGAGGGATGTTTACTAACTGGGAGCCCATCTCTCTGGACAGTAGCTTACCCTTAGAATCTGGCTCAGACTTGTTTCTGCTCTGTTTGCTACATCTCCCATCAGTGTCTCAACACCAATCATTATGACCATCCTCTCTCTCACAGGAAACTGAAAGTGAAGCTGAAGACAACCTGGATGACTTAGAAAAGCACCTGCGTGAAAAGGCCCTGAGATCAATGAGGAAGGCTCAAGTGTCCCCACAGTCTTAGATGGAAATGTTTGTTAGGATGTAAATTTTATTTGGTTTGTACGCAATTCAATTTCAAAATTGCTGGAAAAAAAAATGTGTTTGAGCTTTAGACTATAACATTTGTTGTAATAATTGCTAGGTTGAAGTTCACCATGTAAAAAAAGGGGGCATGGATTTACATTGCAAAAGGGTATCCACGGTGTATTAGTGACATTTTTTTTTCATTGACAGCTGACATAAATTCATTTAGAGTGAAAATTTTAAGCCAAAAAAAAATCTCTTTTTTAAAAAAGGGGATTTAAATATGGTTGGCATTCACATCATTCATATGGTTTCTTTAATAAATGCCTCTGGCGCTAGTCCCGGTGGCTCTTTTTTTTTTTTTCTTTTTCTTTTTAACTTTCTCATATGAGTCTTCAATAGTACCCATTTAAGTTATGCTTCCAACCTTATATTGATAAGTTTGCCCAAAACACTGTTAAATTACCACAAAAGTATAAGTGAACATTTTCATGCAACCATCTTTTCCTGTTGCCTGCGGAGTCTCTGCTGAAGTGAATCAGGATTGGAGTTCTCGGATGGGACTGAGGATGAGAGCATGCTGTTTGCCAGGACGCTGGGCCTAATGTTGATGTCCAACAAATGGATTTGGAACACTGGAATTCAATTCTACTCTACTTGGTTGGGGTTTGTTTTTGTTTTTGTTTTTCTCTCTTTTTTAAAAACAATTAACTAGTCCCAGGAAGGATCCTTCAAGTTATAGAAAATTTTGTTTTCTGAAATGTCATGGCTCATTCATGATTTTGTCTTGTTCTTCCAATTGGCATACAGTTTTCAGAGCTCTTGTGTTTGAAAGGCTGGAAGGGCCCAGACTTTGAAATAGTGTCTTGTTTTCACTGTTTCTGTTTTTTTGTTTTGTTTGTTTCTCGTTTTTCAGTTTTTTGTTTTTTAAACTAAAGCTATATAAAGCTTGTGGATTAAACAATAAATTTCTAAATTTAAAAATGTTTGCCACTCTCATTACTTAATTATCTTAGTTATGTGGGAAAACCTATGTTGCATAGAAATTTTAATGTCTAAGCATTACATCTTGGCGCCTTTGAGGAGAACCTGGGTAGAGAAAAGAAACGGGGGTGAAATTCAAGGTTGACCACTGATTTTAACAACTCTGTAGGATGCAGTAGCTCTCAATGCCAGGCAAAGCTAAAAGTATTTCCAGGCACTTCAAAGGGTGTCTGCAGATTCTGAGGCAGAAGGAGCTTGTCCCCTTTAAGGAAGTAAATGAAGGTTAAGGAACAAGGGAGCCTACTCTACTACCAGTTGCATTTTGGAAAATTGATGAGGCTGAATTGCACAGATATTAAAAGGTAAAACAGCAACATTAGTATGAATGAAGTAAAAGATGTTTGTCACCAGGAATCTAAGTCATCAGGTTGATACATGGTCATTAATCTGATGGTAATTTCTGGTGATTGAAGTAAAAAGGAAGAAAATGCGTAGCCTAATTTGCAGGTCGTCTGTTGTGGCACTGTGGATCATCACTGAACTGCAAACCACAAAGTCAGCAGTTGAAACCTACCAGCTGCTCTTGGGAAACCTTATATATGGAGTCACTGTAAGTCGGCGGAACTGACTTGACGGCATTTAACAACAAATTTCCAGTAATCAGGAAACCATTTTTACCTAAATTTATATAATAATTATGCCTTCAATAATGAAGGGCTGCTTTTTGTTTTTTAAGTCGTCTGGAACAAGGCCAATTGTTTGATCTAATAAAAAGTGCAAGTTTCCCTGTTTCTAAGATGGTTGTTACTGACTGGTGGGTATCATCTTGTTTTCATTCTGTCCCTAACTAAACTGTTCTTGTTAAGGTTACCAGAAGTACTCATTTTGCCAAATTGAATGATCAAATCTTCATCCTTGACCTACTTCTAACCTGTTTTACAGAGCCCTAGGCATAGTGGTTAACCTCAAGGTCAGCAGTTAGAAACTACCAGCTGTCCCATGGGAGAAAGATGAGGCTTTCTGCTCCCTTAAAGATTTACAGCCCCAGAAACCCTATACAGGGTTGCTGTGAGTGGGAACTGACTCCACGGTACACTACCACCAGGGGAAGTTACAATTCAACTTTTGCCACTCCATGGGAGAAAGATGAGGCTCTCTATTTCTGTAAAGATTTATAGTATGGTTGGGCTGAACCCAAAGAAAATAACTCATTTAGATAGTTTGGAAAACTATCTAAAACCTTAAAGAGAAAAAACAATGATTGACAATCCTGCCATTCAGAATAGCCAAAGACATCCCTTTTAAGTGGCCAATCTCAGTACACCAAACCCCCCCTCAGCTTCTGTTCCCCTAATCTATGAGGCCAGTTTTTTCCCATATATTTATACATATGTACATATGTAGTTGAAATGTCAGTATCATATATATATATGACGTTTAATTTTTTTCCACAGGTGTTATGAACTAAAGGAGTCCTGGTGTGGCACAGTAGGATAAGCACTGGACTGCTAACCAAATGGTCAGTTCAAACCTACCAGTTGCTCCTCAGAAACTTTATTCACGGTTGTTATGAGTCAGAACTCATTCAAATGTACTTAATAATATGAACTAAGAATGTAGTATGCTTTTTTAATGTTCTATAAACAGGAAATGTAAGAAACAAGTTAACCTCCATGCCTGTATTAAAACAGCCATAGTTCTCCCTGTTGCATATTTCTTAACACAGTCATTTATAAATGTGAGGTGCCGTATGAGTCACTTCTGACTCAATGACCCCGTGCACAACAGAATGAAACACTTCCCAGTCCTTTGTCATTTTCACAAGTATTATGTTTGAGCCCATTGTGTTTACTACTGTGTCAATCCATCTTGTTAAGGGTCTTCCTCTTTTTCACTGACCCCTCCACTTTCTGATTCAGAGCAACCGTGTATAGGGCTTCCAAGGAGTTGTGAGGTGCCATCAACTCAGTACCAACTCATAGTGACCCAGTGCACAGCAGAACAAAACACTGCCCGATTCTGGGCCAATCTCACTATTGTTGCCATGCTTCAGTCCAATGCTGCCACTTGGCCAATCCATCTTGTTGAAGGTCTTCCTCTTTTTCTCTGACCCTCCACCTTACCAAACGTGATACCCTTCTCCAGCGACTGGTCCCTCCTGACAATATGTCTGAAGTATGAGAGACGAAGTTTGGCCATTTTGACCTCCAAGGAGCACTCTGGCTGCACTTCTAAAACAGATCTGTTGGTTCTTTAGACAGCCGTGGCACTTTCAATATTCTCCAACCCCATAACTCAAAAGCATCAATTCCTTCCCTCAGTGTAAACCCCCTTCCAAGATTAAGACTCAATGGGAATACACGCTCTGATTGATGACCATACTCGTGACTGCTAAGGGGAAGGAGTAAAACAGCAATGAAGCTGCAAGCTAAGCCCTACATGGTTCAATAAATTGTGAACCTGGCTGCAGACCTGGTTGGCCAAGCAGTGTGGCAAGACCTGGGGACTCTTGGGCCCAGAGTCAGTGACATAGCCACAGAGGACTAGAGTGGAGAGTGAAGCGTCGTCCAACTGATAAGAGAGGGCATATGCATAAGAACACCCACACTTGATAATACCCACTTGACCTGGCTTCAGTGACTGTATCATCAGAGCTCAACCAGAGGAAAAAAAAAAGAGTAATCTGATACAATTTGATGAATTTGACCTACACCTATGGATGCAGTAGCTCAAAAGAGGGAACAAATCCTTACAGCAAGGATCATTCCTACCCCCTGCATACACAGAGTAGACAGGGATGGGCAACTTGGACATTGGCTACCCAAAATGGGGGGCGGGGGGCTACAAAGGCAAGAAGAGACTGGCTTAACAAGCTTTCAAGAGGGAACCTAGATCCAGAGGATGTGAAGGAAGGTAGAATCTCCACTGAGTAGTATCCAATCTGTCTAGGCGGGGCTGATGAAATGAAATGCGGATGGGTCTCTTGTGATACAATAGTGAATAATTGTTAATCAGGACTGCTTGTGAGGGTTGGAAATGTAAAGGTAGACGTTTTGTAGCAAGGAGGGGAGTGATTAATTTCTCAGTCTAGGAGTGGAGTTTCCTGGGACCATCAAGGGAGAAGAGCGGAGAGCGGGACCTTACCCAGAGAAGCAGTGATGCCTGAGATGGAGGCAGAGAGTATGTGGAGAGATGAAGCTGTTCGGGACTTCAGACACAGAGGGAGAGGGGCTGTGTGCTGACGACGGATCGGCAAGGGGGGTTGGGGGGAGGCAGTCTTGTAGTGTATATCCATCCTTTGGTTGGTTGATGATACATGGAGGGGATTGTAACCATGGCAATGAAACGATAAACGATAGGATAAAAGTAAAACTAATGTTCTCCCATGTAAACTATCACATAATTCACAATAAAGCATTATAAATAAACTTTCATTTGTCAAAACAAAAAAAGCAATTGTCTGGTCTTATTCATTGTCCAGCTTTCACAAGCATATGAGATTATTGAAAATACCATGGCTTGAGTCAGGCGCACCTTAGTCCTCAAGCTGACATCTTTGCTCTTCAACACTTGAAAAAGGTCTTGTGCAGCAGATTTGCCTAGTGCAATACGTCGTTTGATTTCTAGACTGCTGCTTCCATGAGTGTTAGTAGTTGATCAAGAAGAATGAAGTCCTTGACAACTTCAGTCTTTTCTCCATTGATAAGAATGTTGTTTATTGGTCAGTGATGAGGATTTGTATTTTCTTTATATTGAGATGTAATCCATACCGAAAGCTGTGCTCTTTGATCTTCATCAGTAAATGTTTTAAATCCTCTTCACTTTTAGCAAGCAAGGTTATATCATCTACGTATCACAGGTTGTTAATGAGTCTTCCTCCAATCCTGATGCCACGTTTTTCTTCATCTAACCCAGCTTCTCGGATTATTTGCTCAGCATACAGGTTGAATAAGTATGGTGAAAGAATACAACCCTGTTGCACACCTTTCTTAATTTAAATTATTCAGTGTTTCCATGTTCTGTTTGAGCAACTGCACATCATCAGCACAATTAAGTGTTCCGGAATACTTATACTTCACAATGTGTTCCATAACTTGTTGTGATCCACACAATTGAAAGCTTTTGCATGGTCAATAAAGCACAGGTAAACATCTTTATGATAGTCTCTGCTTTCAGCCAAGATCCATCGGACATCAGCAATGATATTTCTTGTTTCATGGCCTCTTCTGAATCCAGGGCACTGTTTAGATGCCCTTAATTATTTAAACTCGTTTCTCGAAGTAGGATGGTGTCTTAGGCTGAGTAGGGCAGCAAAACCAGTGAAATGAAACTTATGGAAATGGCTCACCCATTTGTGGAGGCTGGCAAATCCCAAGTCTGTGGGTCATGCTTCATGCTGAAGGCTTCAGCAGGGGCTGAAAAACTAAAAGGGGCAGGTCAGACAGCAGGCTGCTGGCTCACATCCCATGAACTGGGGGTTAGAGAATAACAATCAGTTGAAGAATCATCCATCTATTGGAATCAGGCCTCACCCCTAGGGAAACTCCCTTTAGATCACATTAGAGCACAAAGTGAAGGAGAATTACATAGTATATGCCAAACTACGGAGAATCATGGTCTAGCCAAATTGTCACATTACCTTAACTGTCATAGTCATAATAACCATTTCATTGGAGCTTTATAAGAATGAAATGGACAAAACATTCTCTGCCCCAGTGAAGCTTATGACATGTCAGGGCAAAGGTGTAGAACTTGGGGAAAGTCAAGCAATGACAAAACAATGTGATTGGTGATAAAAGAGGAGAGTACAGTATAATGTTATGTATCATTGAATTGGTTCCAACTCATAGTGACCCTGTATAGGCTTTCCAAGAAGCATCTGGTGGGTTTGAACCACTGACATTGTGGATGTAGCAATAGTCAAAAACAATTGTTCTGTAGACAATTCAGCCACAGACACTCTAAGATCTGGGCAAATTATTATCTGCATTAATCTGTTTGCTCTTCTGTAAAGTGGGTATGACTTCATATGATAATGCATATAAAGGACTAAGTTTGTGCCTGCACTGTCTCAAGTTCATCAGTGGGACAGATAATTATCTTTCATCAAATCTTGGATTCCTGACAATGGTTGTTGTTGTAATGTGCCGTGGAGTCAGTTCCGACTCATAGCGACCCTGTACAGGGTTTCCAAGGCTGTAAATCTTTATGAGAGCAGAAAGCCTCATCTTTCTCCTGTGGAACAGCTGGTAGTTTTAAAATGCTGACCCTGAGGTTCACAGCCCGATTCGTAACCACTGTGCTACCAGAGCTCCTTGACAATGGTAGGATGAGCCAATTAAAGTACTATGTCACCCCATTGTAAGACATATCCTGATTTCAAAGAGGTCCAACTGTGATCAAATAGCTTTAGATTCCATTATGCACAGTATTATTACTCACAAAAAGGCCTGGGAAAAATGAGTGGGCCTCCTGACCTAGCCCAGAGACAAGTTTCTTTCTGTCTGCCCCTTTTTCTGTTTCTTAGCTCCTAAATTTTGCCTCACTTCCTCTCCAGCATCAACACTTTTCTCAGGCTCTTCCATTAGGTGGCGTCTGGCCCTTAGATGCCTGTGAGAGCAAACTCCCTGGAGGTTAATTTTATCCCTCCCCATTCCCCATTCTCTTTTCATCCCATCCTTTTTTTCTTGGCTCAGCAGCCACAAGCCCTGATTCAGTGGTTCACAGACTCTGGAGAGTTCCTGAGCTTGAAGTATCATCACAGGAGCAGTGCAGTTCCCCACAGCACCTCAAGCAGAATTTGCTCAGTGCTAGCCGGTAGCTCTGGTAGCTGGGAGCTCTGGTAGGGTAGTGTTTACCTTAAGGTCAGCAGTTCGAAAGTACCAGCGAGTCAGTGGGAGAAAGATGAGGCTTTCTGCTCCCATAAAGATTTACAGTCTCGGAAACCCTAAACAGGGTCGCTATGAATTGGAACCAACACCATGGCACATAACCACCACCAGCCTCAGCTCCCACCTTCAGCAACAGGAAACTCACTAGTCTGCATGCAGTAGGCCCTGGAGGCGTGTTTAGCTGGGACCCATCTCTGACCTACACGTTGTTGTTGTTAGGTGACATCGAGTCAGTACCAGACCCATAGCAACCTTATTTATGCACAGCAAAACGAAACACTGCCCAAAGCTTGTTAAGTACCATGGAGTCGGTTCCGACCCATAGCAACCCTGTATAGGTTTCCAAGGAGCAGCTGGTGAGCTTGAACCACTGACCTTACCGTTCAAATACAGCGCATTAACCCACAGCACCATATATACAAGCTAGTGGTTACGTTCCATGGAGTCAGTTAAGACTCATAGGATTTCGAGGCTGTAAATCTTTATGGGAGCAAAAAGCCTCATCTTTCTCCCACGGAATGGCTGGAAATTTCAAACTGCTGACCTTGAGGTTAGCAGCCCAACTCATTGCAACCATTACACTACCAGAGCTCCTTCACAAATACAAACGAGGGACAATTGAAGCCAGTTGGAGCTGGATTTTCTGATCCATGCATATCGAACAGCCCTGGCTAATACTCCTGGGAAGTGCCTTAATCTTTCTCAAGTCATCCACCAGACCTGCCTTATGTTTCCCTTGAAGTTCAGTGGTGAGAGCCAAGGTCAGGATGCAGGACAGGAAGACGGGACCCTGCACAGCCTTTGGTTTTTTATCCTGCAATAAAAAAAATGGACATAAGAATGTCACATCATTCTACTGACCCTTCGCCCAATCGCATGCTTCCCTTCACAGGCTGCTCCTGCTCAATCATGACCGTTGCATCTTGGACTTGCCTTTAAACTTTAGACAACAATTTCCAGATCTCTTGACTCAAGTCCCTTTTCAGAAAAGGCCAAGAACAATCAGGTCTCCAATTGACAAGAGCTCTGCCTTGCTGTGTGACCTTGAGCAAACTCTGTTGTCTCTGGGCTTCAGTGCCCCTCCACCACCCTTATGGAGTGAGGTTTAGATTAACATGCCTGAGGGTGTTTGAGGGTTTTCTTTAGTTTACTTTTGTTTGCCCAGAGGAGCCATGAAACAAAAGATTAGCCTCCCTCAGGCAAACTGGGATCTGTGTGATTTTTTTCTATCGTATTTTTTCCAGTTGTTGTGGTGTGAACTCATGCCGACCCCATGTGTGTCCGAGTAGAACTCTGGTCTGTAAGGTTTTCAGTGGCTGAGTTTTTGGAAGTGAATTGCCAGAAGCGTGTTGACAGTTTGCTCCACCCAGGGACTCTACACACATTGCCCTTTGCTATCCACGGTCTCATTTGTCCCAGCAGCCTGTGAGGATACTGGGAACACATGCTTAACAGCAATAATCATGCAGGCTTGCCTGGCCTCCACTCCAGGCTGCTTCCCAAGCGCTGTCGGCTCACTGTGCACCACATTCTCTATGTGATTCTTTTGTTTTATTCTTTCCGTCAACCTTACGTCAATGAAACCATTCTTGCATTAAACTATTATTATCCCCTTTTACCCATGAAACAGAAACCCAGAGAGATGAAATAACTAGTCCCAGTAAAATGTAGCAAAAGTAAGCAATGAAGCTGGGCTGCAAGGCCAGATCTAACCGCTCAAATCTCATGTCTTCAGTCACACACAACCCTCCCTCTTGGTGTTAACCAGAGCACCAGAGAAGGATTAGGGGGGGAAGGAAAAATAGGAGTTCAGAGACGTGGCCTCGTAAAATGAAGATAATGATTCCCACCTGGATTGTAAGATTTAGGGGATTGTCAGTTTTACTCAGCACAAGTATGTGAGCGCTCCTTTTATACTGCAAAGTCTTCACATAGTACATAATTGTTTGCTTAATTTCAGGGCAGGGAGTAAGCCCCCTGACCAGGGAGGGCCCAGTGTCCCAAGTGGCTGTTTCCGCCCTTAGTGCACATGATATCCCCAGGAAAGGAGGAGGCAGATCAGAGGAAAAGGTCAAAACTCTGGGTCTTTATCTAGAACTTTCCCTCCACTGTGTGTGTGAGGGGTGGGGGTGGGGGTGGGGATGGAGGTGGGGAAAGAAAGGCCCTCCCAGGGAAGAGCAACTTCTGGACTGTTACCACTGAGTTCCAAGCATTCCAGAGGGCCCAGTGGGGAGGAAGTCTGTCATCACTTGACCCAGCACCAGTCTGAGAGGCCTGGATGGGCTGGCTGCACCCTCAGCCCCACCCCAGCCTTCCCCTGTCCTTGCCCTGTCCTGGTCTCACTGTATAGACCTCCACTCTAGTCCGGCCCCTATAGCTCTGTCAAGACCCCACCAGACCCCAACTGTGAGGGCCAACTGCTCATAGTTTTGGAGCGCAAATTAAATCTGGAGTCAGAAGGTCCAGACTCTGGATCTGATTTTTCCTTCCTTGGTCCCTTTCCCTCTCTGGGCCTTAGTGTCTCTCCTGTGAAATAAACAAAAGTAACAGCTCAAGAAACTCTGGCAGCGTGGTGCTTATGAGTCAGACTGCCAACCTCAAGGTCAGCAGTTCTAAACTACCAGAGGTTCTGCGGGAGAAAGATGAGGCTATTTCTGCTCCCATAAAGATTTACAGCCTCAGAAACCCTGTGCAGGGTCACTATGAGTCGGAACCGACTCCACGGTACTTAACAACACTAACAACAGCTCAAGAACACTGGCATATTATACTTCTGGTGTTTAAGTCTCAACTTGGGTTTAAACAGTTACCACCTACTACACCTGGAGTCCTGCCGTGGCACTGTAGGATAAGCACAAGGTCGGTTTGGACCTCAAGGTCAGTGGTTCAAACCTACCACCCACTCCTTGAAAACGCTATACAGGGTTGCTATGAGTCAGAACTGACCCAAGGGCACTTAACAACACCAACAACAACTGTTATGGAGTCCTGGTGTGGAGCTGCTGGGTAATGCACTGCACCTCAAGGTCGGTGGTTCAAACCAGCCTCTCGTGGAAACCCTATGCAGTGTCGAGATGAGTGGGAGCCAACTTGACAGTACTTAACAACAATAGCTACACACCTGTCATTGGAGCCTTGATGCGGCGCTGTGGGATAAAGTACTGGACCACAAGGTCGGTTTGAATCACAAAGTTGGAGGTTCAAACTCACCAGCCGCTCAACAACCTCACAAGGAGCCCTGATGCACCAAGATGTTGGCAATTCGAATCTGAAGAGAGAAGAGAGTGAAGTGAGAAATTCGGCAATGAGCTCCTGTAAAGATGCCAGCCTGAGAAACCCTATGAACTGTTCTACTTTGCCACATGGGGTCACTATGAGTAGAAAATCAACTCTACTGCACCTAACAACACTCTGATCACTGAGTCCTGCTTCCTCTGCCTGGGCTATAGGAGAAACAGTTTAACCTACACATGGTGCCCTCTGTTGGTGGTCAACAGTACTCCAGTCCCAGGGATCTAACAATCATTTCCTTAATTTTGTATTTCTGTTGTTTGTTGTTGTTGTTGTTGGGTGCCATCAAGTCGGTACTGACCCATAGTGAATGAAACACTGCCTGATCCTAGGCCAACTTCACTACTGTTGCCACGCTTGAGTCCATGGATACTGCCACTTGGCCAATCCATCTCGTTGGGGGTCTTCCTCTTTTTCTCTGACCCTCCATCTTACCAAACATGATAACCTTTTCCTCCTGCCAATATGTCTGAAGTATGAGAGATGAAGTTTGGCCATCTTGGCCTCCAAGGAGCACTCTGGCTGCACTTCTTTCAAAACGGGATCTATTGGTTCTTTTGGCAGCCCATGGCACTTTCAATATTCTCCTCCAACACCATAACTCAAATGCATCAATTCTTCTATGGTCTTTCCTTATTCACTGTCCAGGTTTCGCACGCATATGAGGTTATTGAAAATACCATGGCTTGGGTCAGGCACACCTTAGTCCTCAAGCTGACATATTTGCTTTTCGACACTTTCAAAAGGTCTTGTGCAGCAGATTTGCCTAATGCAATATGTTGTTTGATTTCTTGACTGCTGCTTCCGTGAGTGTTGATAGTTGATCCAAGAAGAATGAAGTCCTTGACAACTTCAATCTGTTGTTGTTAGATACCATCAAATTAGTTCCAACGCATAGCGACCCTATGCACAACAGAATGAGACACTGCCTAGTCTTGTGCTATCCTCACAATCATTGCTACATGAGCCAATTGCTGCTGCCAACTGTGCCAATCCATCTCGTTGGGGGGGTCTCCCTCTTTTTCGCTGACCCTCCACTTTACCAGGTATTATGTCCTGCAGGGACTAGTTCTTCCTGATAACATGATTGAAGTTTGAGAGACAAAGTCTCACCATCCTGATTTCAAAGGAGTATTCTGGTTGTACTTCTTTCAACACAGATTCGTTTGTTCTTCTGGCACTCCAAGATATTATGCTTGAAATCTACTTGACTTCCTTGTCATTTGGAAATTCTGTGTCTGCACTATTGACTCTTTTTGCTTTGTAGTTGATTTCATTATACATTGATATCTCTGGCTCCCTGTTTTCAGTCTTGTAGGTTTGCTTTTACTTTGAATGTTTCTATATCTGGATTGAGTTCTGGGTGGTGGTGTCATGCATGGTAATCCCAGGTTGTTGTCTGCTGTTGTTGGTGTTTAGTCCAAAGAACACCATTTAGCATTTTTTGTCAAGTTAGTCTGGTTGTTACAAAGTCCTTTAATTTCTGTTTATCAAGAAACTTCCTAATTTCACTGTTATATTTGAGGGACAGCTTTGCTGGATATATGATTGGCAAATCTTTTCCTTTCAAAGATTTATACATGTCATCCCATTGCCTTCTTGCCTACATGACTTCTGCTGAGAAATCAGAGCTTAGTCTTATTGGTTCTCTTTTATGGGTAACTTTTCATTTTTCCCAAGCTGCTCTCAGGATTCTTTTCTTGTCTTTAATTTTGGAAAGTTTGGTTATGATATGTCTTGGCGAATTTCTTTTGAGATCTATCCGGCTTGGTGTCTGTTCAGCTTCTTATATGCTTATCTTCTTGTCTTTCATGATGTTAGGGAAGTTTTCTTCCAACAACTCTGGGACAAATTTCTCTGTACTTGTCTCTTCCTGTTTGGGAATTCTGATCAACTGTAAGTTGATCCCACATAACTCTTTGAATCTTTTCATTCTTTGTTCTGATTGTTCTTCTGTCTGTGTCTCTGAAGCTGGTTCCATTGTTATTCACATCATACATAGGAGACAGTTAAGTCACCCAGAAGTGAACGCAGCTGCCTGTGATGTGTAATTAGGTCGTGGCAGAGCCATGACAAAGATCCAAAGTCCGGTGGTCTCCACACCTAGGCTCAATATCATCACATGTCTGCAAAGAAAACCAGCCCTGGTTTTTCAACTTGACTCACTATGTGGTTGGAGTTAATATTTGCCTTAGATCACATCATACTGGGCCCACAGGAGACAGACACCCAGCCGAGCCTGGGAGGCGTATTTTCAGAGCTGGGGACAGAGAGCAGCAGGGACTGAGTCATCCATGTAATGAGGGGCTTCCATCCCTGGTCAGACAGAGGAAGAAGGGAAGCAGCCCTTTTAGTATGAGGAAGCTTAGGATCAGGCAGTCCCTTCCACACAGGTTCTCTCCTTTAATCTGCTCTGTAACTCTATGAGGCAGGACTGTTGTTGTTGTTGTTGTTAAGTGCCGTTGAGTTGATTCCAACCCATAGCGACCCTGGATAGGGTTCCCAAGGAGCTGCTAGTGAGTTTGACCCACCGACCTTGCAGTTCAAATGACTTTGTAGTCTGACGCATTAGCCCACAGCGCCCCACCAGGGCTTTGTGAGGCTGGACTGTCATCCCCATTTAGTAGATGAGAAACTGAGGCATGTGAGGTTCTGTCAGGATGCTGTCAGTTTCAAGTAACAAAAAAGATAGAGACATTATCTGACCAAAAAAAAAAAGAAAGTTGTAAATTGGGAAAGGTTCAAGTTGTTAATCCAGAGGCTGCAAGGAGCCTTATAATTAGTTCTCCTATAGTTGTTTCCTCCTCCTTCTCAGGCTCCAGCCTCCACACCTTAGCTGGTCTCTCCCTCATGGTCCCAAGATGGCTGCAGGGATCACAACAGCACTGGCTGATTAAGGAGGAAGGGGCAATGTCTATGCTTCCAAACACAAGGGACTTGTCCAGGTAAATCTGGTGAGAAACAGGGTTGAGCCCTAGGACCTGTGGACGTATTTGCCTGTTATCCTTCCAGCATCGTTATTACCCTCATTACATTAATGAGGACATTGAGTCCCATTGCTCTATTAGGCATCTGTTCTGCAATGATAATATTAATAGTTATTTACATCTGGAGTACTTCCTATGCCAGCCAGATATTATCCTGTCTCCTAGCAGTAAGTAGCATGCTGTTCGTTGTTAGGTGCCATTGAGTTGGTACCGCCTCATAGTGACCCTATGCACAACAAAATGAAACACTGCCTGGTCCTGGGCTAGCCTCACAATTGTTACTACGCTCGAACCCATTGATGCTGCCACTTTGCCAATCCATCTTGCTGGGAGTCTTCCTCTTTTTCGCTGACCCTCTACCTTACCAAACATGATATCCTTCTCTAGTGACTGGTCCCTCCTGACAATATGTCCAAAGTATGAGAGACAAAGTTTGGTCATCCTGGCCTCCAAGGAGCACTCTGGCTGCACTTCTTCCAACACAGATCTGTTGGTTCTTTTGGCAGCCCATGAACTTTCAATATTTTCCCCCAACACCATAACTCAAAAGCATCAATTCTTCTACAGTCTTCCTTATCTACTGTCCAGCTTTCGCATGCATATGAGGTTATTGAAAATACTATGGCTTGGGTCAGGCACACCTTAGTCCTCAAGATGATATCTTTGCTCTTCCAACATTTTCAAAAAGTCTTGTGTAGCAGATTTGACTAATTCAATATTCCATTTGATTTCTTGGCTGCTGCTTCCATGAGTATGATGTTTGATCCAAGAAGAATAAATTATTATCCCCATTTTATAGAAGGGGACACAGAGAATGCAAAGCTTGCCTGAGGTCACACAGCCAGAAAGTGGTAGAACTGATGTTTGAACTCTGCCTAGTATTCCAGGTCCCCACCACCCCAAAAGGTGGAAAGTCAACCATGGGGGAAGTGCAGCGGATGAGTCAGGGTGGATGGGGTCGCTCCAGTCCTGAGAGGGATTCCTGAGCAGTAGCAGGTGAGGGCAAGCTGCTTGTGAGGCCCAGTGGCCAGAAACGGGGGGGGGGGGCAGGCCAGCTGGCAGGCCTAGTCAAGCCTGCAACATGAGCCTAGGAGTTAGCATCGCCCACCTACCACATGCCTCTCAGGTTCCAGGTCTCCCACTCAACCCCCTCCAGAAGCTTGCACAATAGATTAGAGTTTTATGGGCAACAAGTACTCATAGGACAGCTCAGCAAAGCACAGACATGGACAGCCCAGAGGAACCTCAAGTAGTTGTAGGCCCAGTGCCCCCATTTTATAGACGGGGAAACTAAGGCTAATCAGGCATAAAAGCGTTTGTTTTCTGTTTTGTTCACTGCCTCATCGGCATTGCCTAGAACACTGTTTGGCACATGGTAGTCACTCAATAAATATTTGTGAAAGACAGAGTCTATGATTAAATGTAATTCTCCCAGGGTGCTTTAGTGTCAAACAACAGGCAAACATTCACGCAACAGCAAGCTGGCTGCCAGAACAGGGCTTCATCCCCTCTGACCCTCATTTCACAAGTGGGAAGACCAGGAGATAGAGAAAAGTGGTTTGCCTGCAGTCAAGAATTGACCTTCCCACGAAATACAGCATTTAATACAACTCCTTCAACAAACAGGCACACAGAGACATATATATTCCTCACTGACAGTGTCAGATTACCCAAAAAGCAAGGCAAGCACGAGCTTACTTGTGCTTACTTTCACATTTTTCACCACATTAACGACTGCTTCTAGACATGACTGGCATCTTTCTTTCTCCCAGCCTCACAGCACTTACTACAGAATGAAAGCCTCCTTTGAAATTTACAATCCCTGACAAGGATGGAAGGAGACCTGGTGGCGGCGCTGTAGGATAAGCACCGGACTGCTAACCAGGAGGTCAGAAGTTCAAACCCACCAGCAGTTCCTTAAGAGAAAGATGAGACTTTCTGCTCCCATAAAGATTCACAGCCTCAGATATTGTATACATGGTCGCCATGAGTCAGAATGGTTGGTTGGTTAGGTGCCGTGGACTTAGTTCTAAATCATAGTGACCCTGCACAGGGTTTCCAAGGCTGTAAATCTTTACGGGAGCAGAAAGCCTCATCTTTCTCCCATGGAACAGCTTGTAGTTTCGAACTGCCGACCTTGCGGTTTGCAGCCTGATTCGTAACCGCTACGCTACCAGAGCTCCTTAACTCGGTGGTGGTGGTTGTGGTTGTGGTTGTTAAGCACCATGGAGTCAGTTCCGACTCATAGTGACAGGGTTTCCGAGGCTGTAAATCTTTACGGGAGCAGAAAGCCTCATCTTTCTCCCGCGGAAGGAACAGAGACTGAATGCTTTTTAAGCAAGGTAGACATGTACTTCCTTTTGTTTACTTATTAATCTGCAGTAGTTTCACATGCTTGGTTTATTGGGTTTATTGGTCAATCTGGCTTGCTGTAGTTAGAAGGACAGAGCCCACTCAGCAGGCTCAAGCAGAAATGGTGGGGGAGGGTTAAAACAGGATCCTTGTGTAATCCCTGGGCCGAAATGCAGCCACATCTCCCTTGGGGCCGGAAATGAGAACCAGGGAAATCTTACAAAGGGCATCATGGGCCATCGCTCCTCCCATCTGGCTACACTCCCTTCAAGCTCAGTTTTATGGAGCCCCTTGGTGGAAAGTTAGAGTCTGTGTGGCTAGGTTTGAATCACAGGGAACCTGATCGGTCAGCTAGTGTGGGAGCCAGCCCTGTTAAAGGGGCCACCACCCAGAGGTAGAGGAGACAACTTTGGGAACAGGGAGGTGGGGTGGGGTAGCTTCTCTAAGAAGTAGGTGGTTTCTCTTAGCTCAAGTGTCTAGTCTAATACCTTCTCAACCTCATTATTCCAGACAAGCAGTCTTGACTATCTTTGACTATCTCCTGGGAAGAGGCTCTTACTGTCCATATAAGCACAAGGTTGTTCATTGTCATTGTCTCTATGACTCACGATGAGTCATCCCTTTCTCTTCCAAACTACTCATGTTGATTTGCTCATGTCTGTTGTCCGTATTTACAGTAGTTAAACAAGATTAAGTCATTGAGACACATCTGTTTATCATTCCACCCTTTTCTTCTTTTCTTGGTTGCTAGAGGTAATTTTTAAAAATTATTTTGTTGTTGTTTTACTTTTTATTGTGATTTGAGTGAAGGTTTACGGATTAGTCCATCAGTTTTTTGGTGTTTTTTTTTTTGAGTGTTCTTGTGCGCTACTGAGTTCTTTTTTTTTTTTTTTTCATGTTTTATTGTGAATTATATGATATTTTACATGAGAGAACTTTAGTTTTACATTCATTCCATCGTATATCGTTTCATTGCTATGGTTCCAATCCCCTTCATGCATCATCAACCGACCAAAGGGTATATCCTATAAACCCACCTCCTACACTACACTCCCCCCCCCCCATCAGTTTTACAGTCAGCAAATCATAACTTTGTTTCAGTTGCAAATCCCCTCAATATAACATCACTTAGGTTTGGTACTGTGGGCTAATGTGTCAGACTGTAAAGTCATTTGAACTGCAAGGTCGGTGGTTCACCAGCCGCTCCTTGGAAAACCCATACAGGGTCACTATGGGTTGGAATAGACTCAAGGGCACTTAACAACAACAAATCCCACTCCACACCCTTCCCCACCCCTCCCCATCCTACTGGTTTCTTGTTTCCCTTCCTCCTTTTCTCCCCACCCGTCTGTATTTTGTCATTAGGTAAATGCTGCCCTTTTGATCTCCAGTGGTTGATGATTCTATGGTATGTGTGTCTCACTACAATTATTTCCCAGCTATGTACCTATCTCAATCCCTGGTGTGGTGCTGTAGGATAAGCATCGCTAAGAGTCATAACCAACTTAACAGCACACAACAACAAATACCTATCTACTGCTTTGCTGAAAACTGAGTCACGGGAGTGAGTTTACTTCTAGACCTGAAGAGGGATCG
Organism: Chrysochloris asiatica; assembly: GCF_000296735.1. NCBI lineage: Eukaryota > Metazoa > Chordata > Mammalia > Afrosoricida > Chrysochloridae > Chrysochloris > Chrysochloris asiatica. Next base: position 13,367,854 of record NW_006408565.1, on the reverse strand, counting down.
AGGGGTTCCACCAGGCTCTGTCTGATCACATAACCTGGTCTTTTTTAAAATCATGTTTCACCCACTCTATCTGGGACCTTCTAATGTGACCCCTTTCAGAGCAATTGGTAGTGGTGGCCAGGCACCATCTAGTTCATTTGGGGTCATGGAGACTGATGTTCACAAGATCCATTGGTCCATTCAATTAATTGTTTCCAAGCATCTTCAATTTTCATCACTTTTCTTTCCTCTGGAGAGGAAGAGACCAATAGTTGCACTTTAGATGGCTTCTGGTAAGCATTTAAGATCCCAGTCACTACTGACCAAAGCAGGATCCAGAACGCTGTCTTTGTGGACTCTATTTTACCAATGGACTATGGTGCCTCCAAGATCTCAGGCCCCAGCAAGTCATTCCCTCAAGACGTTTTGTAACGTCTAAGAAGATTTAATAATTTTGCTCCCTTGTGCTCCACCACATTCGTGGATATGTTTCAAATGAAGATATAACTATCCTGTCAAATCTTTATACGTTTGTAGGTGTACTCCTACTCTCCCTCCTACATCTTGGTTTATGTCTATTGCTTTTCACTCTCACACTCCTCCCTGAGTCTCCCACTGTCTTCATCATTCTTCTGGAATATATCATGCTGAGTGAAATTAGTCAATCACAAAAGGACACATGTTGTATAAGACCATTACTGTAAAAACTCAAGAAAAGGTTTTCATGCTAAAAGAAACATTCTTTGATTGTTACCAAGGGTGGGAGGGAAAGGAGCTATTCACTGGCCAAATTAATATGTATCAATCCTCTAGCCAATGAATAGTTTCCTTCCCACCCATCCTTGGTAACAATCAAAGAATGTTTCTTTTAGCATGAAAACCTTCTCTTTGAGTTGGTATTTCTATTTCCAACTTATTTTTTAAAACTTTTTATTTGATTGTTGTTGTTGAGTGCCATCGAGTCGGGTCCGACCCATAGCGACCCTGTACAGGGTTTCCGAGGGTGTAAATCTTTACGGGAGTAGAAAGCCTCATCTTTCTCCCGCGGAGCGGCTGGTAGTTTCGAACCGCTGACCTTAAGGTTCGCAGCCCGATTCGTAACCACTACGCTACCAGAGCTCCTTATTTGATTAGTAGCCATCAAAGAAGGTTTCTTTTAGCAAGAAAACCTTTTCTTAACTTTTTACAACAGTGGTCTCGTACATTATTTGTCCGTTTGTGACTGACTAATTTCACTCAGCATCATATCCTCCAGGCTCATCCATGTTATGAAGTATTCCATAGATTCATTGCTATTCTTCAATGTTCCGCAGGATTCCATTACATGTCTCTTGACTGATGCATTTAATGCGTTTACGTTCTGTGTAATTATTGATACGAATGAATGGATTGCTATTATTTTGCCATGTGTTTTTTGTTATTGCTCCATGTACTTTTCTGAAATGCATTCATTTTGTTTGTGGTTTTTCTTTTCATGGTCTTCATTTCTGTTGTGTTAATGTTTAGTGAAATTTTCTGATTTTCCTCTTTTTTTAACTTTGATGTGAATGTGTATTAATTTTCTTTGAGGCTGCTTTCTAATTTATTAATTTCCCATACTCTTTTAAAACAGTCTGTTTTATCTTGAAATCTACTTGACTTCCTCAGCATTTGGAAGTCCTGTATCTACACTATTCTGTACTTTTGCTTTGCAGACTTCTTCATAAATTCATATCTTTGGTTCCCTATTTTCATTCTTGTAGATTTGTTTTACTCTAAGTGCTTCTATCACTGGATTGGTTTCTGGCTGGTGTTGTTATGTATGTAAATCTCAAATTGTCTGCTACTGTTGGTTCTCAAGCTGAATTCAAGAAAGGATGTGGAATGAGGGATATAATTTTTGACGTCAAATGGATCTTGGCTGAAAGCAGAGAATACCAGAAAGATGTTTACTTGTACTTTACTGACTATGTGAAGACATTTGATTGTGTGGATCATAACAAACTATGAATAACATTGCAAAGAATGGATATTCCAGAACACTTAGTTTAGCTCATGAGGAACCTGTACATAAACTAAGAGGCAGTCATTACAGCATAACGAAGGGATTGTATATGGTTTAAAATTAGGAAAAGTGTGCACCAGGGTTGTATCCTTTCGCCATGCTTATTCAATAAGTATGCTGAGCAAACAATCCAAAAAGATGGATTACATGATTGCAAGAAAAATCATTAACAACTTGAAATATGAAGATGATACAAACTTGTTTATTGAAATGGAAGAGGACTTGAAATACTTACTGGTGAAGATTGAAGACTACACAGCCTTCAGAATGGATTGTACCTAAATGTAAAGACAATGAAAATATTCACAACTGGACCAATAAAAAACATCATGATAAATGGAGAAAAAGTTGTCAAAGACTTCAAATGATGTATTGCATTAGGCAAATCTGCTGCAAAAGACCTCTTTAAATTGTTAAAGGGAAAAGATATCAATTTGAGGACTAAGGTGCACCTGACCCAATCCGTGGTATTTTTTCAGTCACCTTATATGCATGTGAAAGTTGGACAACGAATAAGGACGACTGTAGAAAAATCACTGCATTTGAATTATGGTATTGGCCAAGAGAGGTGAAAGTACCATGGACAAATAAATCTGTTTTGGAAGAAGTACAGCTAGAATGCTCTTTTGAAGTGAAGATGGCAAGACTTTGTCTCTCATACTTTGGACATGTTATCAAAAGGGACCAGTCCTTGGACATTGTGCTTGGAAAAGTGGAGTATCAGTTAAAAGAGGAAGACTACCCCGCAACAATATGAATTGTTGCAGCAACAACAGATTCAAACATGACTCAAAAAAAATTGTGAGGATGGCATAGGACCAGGTAGTGTTTCATAGGGTCACTATGAGTTGGAACTAACTCCATGGCTCCTAAAACAATAGCCACAGGTGGCTATTTAAATTTAATCACAATTAAATTTTTCAAAATTCAGTTCCTCAGTTGACTATAGTCACATTTCAAGTCTTAAATGGACCCATGTGGCTACTTGGCTAGCATGTTGCACAGCGCACAGATTAGAACATACCCTTTATTGAAGAAGGTTCTTTTGGAGAGGTACGTAGGCAGAGGAGACCTGTTTCACTGTAACCCAGCATTCCCCAAACCCCTTTGGCCACACTACTTTTGTGGGGAACCATGACCAGTGCAAAAAATAATCTTGCTCCCAGAAACGTGGTCTGGAAGATGCTGAATGCTTTGGCCTCTGGATGTGAAGAGGGGGAGACATTCCAGGACAAAATTCCTCTTGGAGGGGGGAATTTTCCATGTTCAGCAGCTTGCTTGGTTAAAAGGACATGGCAGTTGGGAAAGCTCAGCGTGTCTGGGATGCACTGGGAAGTAAAGGGTGAAAGAGTCAAATTGTTCTGAGTAACAAAGTCAGTGGGATTTGGATGGGGAGATAAGACTGGGATGAAGGTAGGAGAGGGCCCAGAGACCTGGAAGGAAGATTCAGTCAGACAGGGAGAGAATCGGAAGCCAGAATGGCTGAAGGACTCTTGAGAACAGGGAACCCAGCCATTTAGTTTTATGGCATCTGTGCACAACTGCATTGCCTTGCAACTTCCTTTGCCCCTCACCCGTGAGTCAGTAAACATTTACTACATCTTGACACATGGCCTTGGGGAAAAAGGGCTCTACTCTTTGTGTTGTCAGTGGTGTGGGAAGGGTCTTCAGGGGAGCTGGAACATGAAGACTACCCATAATTCAGCAGAAGTTGGTTCTATGGAACCAAGAAATGTACAGGTTGTGTAGGGGGAATGGAACCCCCTCCAAGAGTTCCTAGAGAGATTGGGAGATGTGGCGGTTCTAAAACATAGCCCTCAAATGTTTTGCTATCCTACCATCGAGAGGCAGAGTTTTGTATGCCCTCCTCTAGAATATGGGCTTTAAGACTGCTTAACCAATAGAAGAATGTGCATCAATTTCCAGATCTAGGCCTTAATAAAGGAAGATTCTACTTTCTGTTTCTTGGACACTTGCTCTTGGAATCCAGCTACAATGCTATGAGGAGGTCCAGGGAACATTAAGAGGACATGAATATATTCTGACCAGCCGAGGTCCCAGTTGACAACCAGTGGCAACCACCAGACATGTGAGTGAGGAAGCTTCTAGATAACTGTAGTCCCACTCACCGTCTGGCTACAATCACAAGAAATACAGAGACAACCACCTCACTGAGTCCAACCAAGTCCTGGAAACATGAGAAGGGATAATAAGATAATAGCTACTGTTATAAGCCACAGAATTTTGGTTGATTCATTTTGGAAGAATCACTTAACTGGAATACAAGACAATCACTGAGTCCCATGACAGTGGTGTGGGACAGTTAAGTCACTTTTTCATGAAATCTAAAAGCCTAAGGATGCCTCACTCAGCAAGCTGTAAGACTTGGAGAAAGGCAGGGGCAGATACCTTGGAGTCCTTGGTGTCAGATAAAGTTTCTGTTGTGACTTGGAGGCTTTGTTCTGGAGACTTTCCATGTGGGAAAGAGAAAGATGGGAATGATGACTGGGAAGCTCCTATCCTTTGGTGACCTGACTTCCGGAAGAGAGGAAGTAAAGGAGCAGATGTAGAGGAAGATGGCTAGTCTTTTTTTTTTTTTTTTTTACATCAAGGATGAATTTATTTTCAACAACTGGTTGACCAGTTGACCAATGTTTTTTAACATTGAATGCCAAATCGATTCAATGAAGAAGGAATAGTCTCTTCGGCAAATGCTGCTTGAACAACTGGATCGTCAGATGCAAAAAGAGTGACATTGGGCCCATACATCATACCACATGTGGAAATTAATCTAAATATGTTGTTGTTGTTGTGAAGTGCCATCGAGTCGGTTCCGACCCATAGCGACCCTGTACAGGGTTTCCGAGGGTGTAAATCTTTACGGGAGTAGAAAGCCTCATCTTTCTCCCGCGGAGCGGCTGGTAGTTTCGAACCGCTGGCCTTAAGGTTCGCAGCCCGATTCGTAACCACTACGCTACCAGAGCTCTAAATATAAGAAAATAAAACACTTAGCACAAAATATAGAAGTAAAGCTTTAAAACTTTTTTTTTTCTTTTGGACAATGGATTCTTCGGTAAAAACACCACAAATATGACCACCAAAATAAAAAATAAATATACTTCATCAAAAATTTTAAATTTTTTGTGTCAAAGTAGTTATGAAGGAAAAGAAGAGCCAACTTATAGAATAGGAGAAAATGTTTGGGAATCATCTATTTAATAAGAATTTAATGTAAAGAATACATTTTAAAAGAAAAACTTCCTACAATTCAACAACAACAAAATAACCATACACAAACTAATTAAAAATGAGTAAAGGGTGTGAATGGACATTTCAACAAAGATGATAATGGCCCCAAAGCACGTAAAACGATGCTCTAAATCATTAACCATTGTTGTGTTTGTTGTTAAGTGCCATGGAGTTGACATTGACTCAGAGATTCTATGAACAACAGAATGAAACGCTGCCAGCTCCCACACCAATCTCACAATCACAACTAAGCCTGACCCGTAGCTGCCGCCACTGTACTAATCCATCTCATTGGGGGTCTTCCCCTTTTTTCTGACCCTCCACTTTGCCAAACACTTCTCCAGGGATTGGTCCATTCTGATCATATGTTCAGAGTATGAGAGAAAATGTCTGGCCATCCTGGCTTCCAAGGAGCACTCTGGCTGTACGTCTTCTAACACAGATTGGTTTATTCTTTGGACAGTTCATGGTACTTTTAGTATTCTCCACCAACACCATAACTCAAATGCATCAATTCTTCTAAGGACTTCCTGTCCAACTTTTACATGTATATGAGGTTATTGAAAATACATGGCTTGGGTCAGGTGCACCTTAGTCCTCAGACAGACATCTTTGCTCTCAAACATTTAAAGACGTCTTGTGCAGCAGATTTGACTAATGCAATATGTCACTGGATTTCTTGACTGCTGCTTCCATGAGTGTTGATAGTGGATCCAAGCAAAATCAAGTCTTTGACAACTTCAATCTTTTCTCCATTTATCATGATGTTATTTGTTGGTCCAAAGGTGAGGATTTTTGTTTTCTTTACATTGAAGTGCAATCCATACTGAGGCCTGTTGTCTTTGCTCTTTTTCAGTAAGTATTTTAAGTCCGCTTCACTTTCAGCAGGCAAGATTGTATCATCTGAATATTTCAGGTTGCTACTAGTCTTCCTCCAATCCTGATGCCACATATACTCCAGCTTTGTGGATCATTTGCTTAGTATATAGATTGAATAAATATGGGGAAAGAATACATTCCTGGTGTACACCTTTTCTAGTTGCCAATCATTAAATGTTTCCTTGTTCTACTCAAACTACTGCTTCTTGGTCTGTATACAGGTTCCTCAGGAGCAAAATTAATTGCTATGGAGTATTTATTCTCTGCAATGTTGTGCATAGCTTGTCATGATCCACACAACTGAAACCTTTGCATAGTCAATAAAGCACAGGTAAACATCTTTCTGATATTCTCTGCTTCCAATAAAAATCCATCTCACATTAACAATGATATCCCTCATTTCACATCCTTGTCTGAATCTGGTTTGGACCTCTGGCATTTCCCTGTCAGTGTACAACTGTTTTAAAATAACACTTAGCAAAATTTTACTTGCGTGCGAGATTAGTGAAGTTGTCCAATGATTTCTGCATTCCATTAGGTCATGTTTCTTTGGAATGGTCACAGATATGAACCTCTTCTAATTAGTCGACGAGGTAGCTGTCTTCAAAATTTCTTGGCATAGATGAGTCAGTGCCTCTAGTGCTGCATCAATTTGTTGAAGGATTTAAATTTGTATTTCATCTATTCCTAGAGCCTTGTTCTTTGCTAATCCCTTTAGTATACTTTGGACTTATTTCTTCAGCACTACTGACTTTTGATCATATGCTATCTTTTGAAATGGTTGAACATTAACCATTTCTTTTTTTAATGTTTTATTGTGAATTATGTGATCGTTTACATGGAAGAACATTAGCTTTAAATTCATCCTGTTGTATATAATTTCATTGCCATGGTTACAGTCCCCTCCATGCATCATCAAACAACCAAAGGGTATACCCCTCAAGCCTGCCCCTTGATCATCAGTACACAGCCCCTCTCCCTCTCTGGGTCTAGAGTTCCCAGCCACTCCATCTCTCCTCCACGTCATCATCTCTGCCTCCATCTCTGGCATTACTGCTTCTCTGAGTAGGGTCCTGCTCTCCACTCTTCACTCTTAATGGTCCCAGGGACCTCCATTCCTAGACTGCAAAGTCAACCACTCCCCTCCTTTTGCTACAAAATGTCTACCTTTACATTTCCAACCCTCACAATCAGTCCTGATAACAATTATTCACTATTGTACCACAAGAGTCCTATCCCCATTTCCTTTCATCAGCCCTGCCCAGACAAATTGGATACTACTCAGTGGAGATTCTACCTTCCTTCACACCCTCTGGATCTAGGCTCCCTCCTGAAAGCTTGTAAGCCAGTCACTTCTTGCCTTTGTAGCCCATCCCCTTTTGGGTAGCCAATGTCCAAGTTGCCCATCCCTGTCTACCCTGTGTACCGAGGGAGTGGGAATGATCCTCACTGTAAAGATTTATTTCCTCTTTTGAGCTACTGCATCCATAGGTGTAGATTAAGTTCATCAAATTGTATCAGATTACCTTTTTTCCTTTTCTTTCTTCTTCTAGTTGAGTTCTGATCATTCAGCCATTGAAGCCATGTCAAGTGGGTATTATCTGCAAGTGTGAGTGTTCTTGTGCATATGCCCTCTCTTCTTATCAGCTGGATGCTTCACTCTCCACTCTAGTCCTCTGTGGCTATGTCACTGTCTCTGGGCCCACAAGTCCCCAGGTCTTGTTATTCTGCTGGCCAACCAGGTCTCCATCCGGGTGCACTGGAGTCTATTGACTGTGATAGGGCTTAGCTCACAGCTTCATTGCTGCTGTTTTCCCTCACTTTGCCTTATCGGTAACCAACGTGGTCACCAGTCAGAGCGCATGTCTGTTCATGTATTCCCCTTGAGTCTTAGTGTTGGAAGGGGTAAGATGATTAGTCTTGGGCACCAGTTGCATTTGTAGAGTGTGTACTTTACGATTTAGAACTTGCTGACAGGTTAGTTTTGTTCTATCAGGGATCCTTGGGGAGCTTTAGACCATGACCCAAAGCAAAGGCTTGAGGAGTTTGAACCCCAAACCTCATTCATTCATTCATTCATTCACCCACTTATTTAGTCAGACATTCAGGCATGTGCTTAAGGGACCAGATTCTGGAATCAGACTGCTTGGATTCAAAGTCCAGTTCTACCTTCTATTAGTTTTCTGGCCTCATTTTCCATACCACTAAAATGGGAATGGTGAATAATACTACCTAATAATACCTATATCATTGCATCTGGACTCCTGGTGTGATGCTATAGGACCAGCACTGGACTGCAAACCATATGATTGGCAGTTCAAACCCACCCCTCTGAAAACCTGTACAAGGTCACTATGAGTTAGAACAGACTAGACGTCACTTAACAGCAGCAACATATTATTGAGTAGATGGAAAACTCTTAAGATAGTACTTGGGACATGAGTACATATTGCATGTTAGCTATTAATAGTTCGCACATCATTTGTGAGTACCTACTATACTAACAGGAGTCCTGGTGTGGCGCTGTGGATTAACGCACCAGACTGCAAAGCCATTTCAACTGCAAGGTCGGCAGTTCAAGTTCACCAACTGCACCTCAGAAACCCTATACAGGGTCACTGTGGGTTGGAACTGATTCAACGGCACATCACAACAACAGCAACTATGTGCTAGACCCCTATGCTGGGTAGAAAGGATCCAATAAGGAACAGACAGACACAGCCCCCACCCCCTTGAAGCAAACATACTTGTGGATCCTGCATTTCCTCAGCTTTTCTTTCATATTATTTTCTCATTTGATCTCTAGGAAGGTCCCATGAGGTTGCCACAACAGTGACCTTATTCCCATTTGACAGAGGTAGAAACTGAGGCCCAGAGACAGGAGCTGATGTCCTTTTGGCATTGTGCCTCAGTCCCTTGTCACAAATCAGTGTACCACTTCAACAAAGGCCTGTGTCCTGTTGGCCAGCTGTGCTTCCTCTGGCTGGAACCCGTACAGTAAAGGGAACCTTGGATGTGAGCACCCCCCTCATGGGGATGCTTTTGGAGAAAGTGGGTGTTTTCCACCTGGTGTAACCATAAAAAAAACCCACCCACATCATTTTTATAGACACCTGAAATGCCGTCACTCATGATTTATTTTTTCAGGTTGACTCGTTCGTTTTGGTAACATCTTTTAACGTCCAAAATCCCCCTGGGAGTTTTAGCTAAAATCTTAGGAAGCTAAGAACGGACATTAAAGATGATCACCTTCATTCAAATGAGAAAGAAATCCTGGGCCAGTAGGGCAAGTGACTTGCCCAAAGACATACAGCCAGTTGGTGTCAAAGCTGGGACCAGAATCTGGCAATGCTCACACTGCCTGGAGAAACAGAGAGCCTATGTTATTGTATTCCCTCTCGAAACACGCTCCTTTGCAGCCTGCAAAGCACTTCCACATGGGACCTCGCTGGATTGCAGGCATTGTAGGAGCTGGGCATGTATCCCTGATGTGCACATGGATTACCTGGGGGCTGCCACAACCACTCTGTCTTCTTTTGGTAGCAGGACCTGGTGTAATATCTCAGGAGCTAACCTGAAGGTACTGATGGCTGGTCTCCACTGCTGGATCCTCAGAGTTGCCCTGGTTTCTGGCCTTTTCAAGGCCTAGTTTAGTCCTCTTCCCACTGTACGGGCAGCCCCACATCCTTCCAGTGCATTCCTTTGTGTTTAAGTAAACCAAAGATACTTTTGTTGTTTGCTTCTCAGGGGCTTTACAGATGATAAAACTGATACTACGAGGAGCTATGAATAAGAGTCAGGACTACAACTCAGACCTCTTGCCTCCCAGTCCAAACTTTTGCCTCACACCACACATCTAACTAACTACACTAACTAACTAAAATTGGGTCCTAGAAGAGAGGAAGGCAGGAAGCTCAGAAAGGGGTGGTGCAAATGGGTAAAGCACACAGAGGGTATGGCAGTTAGTTGAGAGGTTTTTGAGTCAGATAGACTTGAGTTTGAATCCCAGATTGTCACTTACTAGTTGTAGGGCTTTGGGCAAGTCATTTCATCTCCTCAGAACCTCATTCCCCTCAGCTGTAGCATAAGGAAGGGAATAGGGCCTTTCTATAGACACAAACCCACAGGCACACAGTTGGGGAATGGAGTGCTGAGTAAATTTTCACCTTCACATATTCCCTGCCTGGATGTCTTCTGCAGTGAATAACCTGCAGAAGACATCCACTGGGGATAATACCTGCCTCCTACAGTTATGAGAACTAAATGAGATAATAACGTACATGAGATTCTAGACACAGTGCCCAACACATAGTGAGTGCTCAATAAGTAGCAGCTAATTGTGACACTGTCTCCACCGGTTCAGTCTGAGAGGCTTAGGCATCTGCAGTGAAACTGCAAGTCCTAAGTTCCTCCCTTTCTCTCCACCCACCCCCAAACCTCACGACCTTTCCTGGATGGCCTCAGTGCCCTCCCTACCTACCTACCAGGCTCTGCTGGGCCAGCTGGGACACCAGGGAACAGGGTTCAGGCCTTGTCTACCACACCACAGCTTTCAGTCTGGCAAGGACCCCAGATCTTCCAGGCCCAGCTGGCAAGCCCTTCCTGCTCTGAAGTTCTGAAGGCTCCAGCCTTCAGCCCCCACCCTGAGACCCTGCTGGAGCCAGGTGGAAATCAGAGAACAGCTTATTTCAGTGTCCTGCTGCCGCAGGCTCTGGAATCCCCTAAGACAACCCAGGGTCCCTAGGGCCTCCTTCCTCCTCTCTGGGCAGGTTCAAGCAGCCAGAGCCACCAATGACTGAACTGGGACCTTTGGGAGAGCCACGTGTGCCACTGGCCCAACTCCTGCTGGCTGATGTCACAATGGATTCATTCATCAGGGAGAGGAGCAGCCTGCCTGCAGTCTGTAGGTGCTGTCCAAGCGCTAGAGGCAGGATGGGTTTCAGAAACTGAGGTAGGGGCTACGAAAGCTGAGAGGTGTGAAGATGATCAACCTGGACCACCACAACCTAATGTCAAATTGCCCACCCAGAACCCAGGGCCATGGGAGATCCGATTTCATAGGGTTCAGTGGGAGCCGCAAGTGTGGGGGCAGATGTAGGGAAAAAGTTAGTCATGGGAATCTTGGGGGGAAGGGAGGCTGGGCCCTCAGCCCACACTCTCACTGGCATCTGCAGGCCCATAGCAAGAGGGTGACGTGGTCTTGGTCCCAGAAGCAGCCCTTCCAGTAACTTGGGACATTCCAGTCAGGCGTTTGCGATGTCTCAGAGGGACTTGCAGTCTCTCTACCCTCTGCTGGTCACTCTCTTCCACTCCCCAAACCCAAATAAAGTCTAAGCTGCTGAGTCCCAGAATCAGCCCTCAATGGCTCATTGCCCAAAAGCCCACGACCTCAAGTTGCAGGCTGACATTTTTGCCCGCCCAGTGCCCATACTTTTGCCTTCTGCTCTTTAATTCCTTGTATTCCAAGAAAACCACCCCCCTCCCACTCTCATTTCAGGTAGTTTGGGTGGGGCTGGCACCTAGGGGTACTCCCCCAGACATCCACAGTTACCACATAGGCTTGGTCCAGGAATAGATAGCCACATGACCCAAACTAGTTCAATGAGATTCCATTCTAGAAGTAGTTCCTAAACATTTAGAAAAATGAGTTCTTTCTACTGGGCTTGGAACTAGGCTGGAGAGACTGTGGAGCTGCTTCGTTTGGAGAGACCCTGCGCCAAAGAGACACACCAAAACTGAGAGAAACCGAGCGATGGAGAGACCAAGGCTTTTTGGCACCATCCAGTATCATGCTGTAGGATAAGCATTGGACTGCTGACCACTAGGTCGGCAGTTCAAACCCACCAGACACTCTTTGGAAACCTTATTATTGTTGTTGTTAACTCATAGCAGCCCTGTATAGGGCTTCCAAGGAGTGGCTGGTAAGTTTGAACTACAGACCTTGCAGTTTAAATAGGGTGTCAAAACTGACTCCACCATTGTTGTTGTTAAGTACTGTCAAGTCGGTTCCGACCCATAGCAACCCTGAACAGGGTTTCCGAGGCTGTAAATCTTTACTGGAGCAGAAAGCTTCATCTTTCTCCTGCGGGGCAGCTGGTAGTTTCGAAATGCTAACCTTGCGGTTCACAGCCCAATTTGTAACCTTGTCACACACCTTTCTTAATTTTAAACCATTCAGTGTTCCCATGTTCTGTTCAAACAACTGCCTCTTGGTCGAGGTACAGATTCTTCATGAGCACAATTAAGTGGTCCAGAATACTCATACTTCGCAATATTGTCTGTAGCTTGTCATGATCCACACAATCAAAAGCCTTTGCATAGTCAATAAAGCACTGGTAAACATCTTTCTGATATTCTCTGCTTTCAGCCAAGATCCATCGGATATCAACAATGATATCCCTCATTCCAC